>NC_049916.1:24564699-24884837 GCF_001411555.2 Juglans regia | reverse complement strand
TGGCATTCTGCTAACCGATTAAAGTAATTCAATTCATTTATATTTTAGGCTTTGATGTCTCTATTTCTTCTTCCTAACTGGGTATTCCCTTTTGTATACGTTTGTGTACTTGGGCTTTGCCTATTTTTCTATTAGTACAAATAAATTTTTTTACTTTAAAAGAAGAAATTTATGTTCTAGTTGATGTCATTTATCATCATTAGCTATCTCTTTTCAGCCATGGTTCAAATAGATGTTAACAGGATGAGTCCAGCATGTCTTGATGGCATTGTTCTCATTGATACCATTATTTTCAGTTTACTTTTATTCTTTGTATCTAACTGTCTATTGCAGGGGAATTCTAATATCCTGTGGGTTTATTGCTAGGGTTCCAAGACTCGGAAATGGAAACTTATCGTTAGAAATCTTCCTTTTAAGGTTTGATCTAGTTAAATTTTCATATTTTCTTCCCCTGTTACGAGGATCTTGACAACCAAGTCTCTAAACCTCAATGTAGGCCAAAGTGGATGAGATAAAAGATATGCTTTCGCCGGTGGGGTTTGTTTGGGATGTATTTATCCCACATAATCCTGATACAGGGTATACACCTCAATATCCAAAGTTACTTCATCTATTGATGAAAAATCATTCTTTTCTCTTAATACCATTTTTCCTGATGCAGATTGTCCAAAGGTTTTGCGTTTGTCAAATTCACATGCAAACAGGATGCAGAAAAGGTGTGGGGTTATATATATATATACATATATATAATGAGTAGTGAACCCTTGGGAATCTTTGATTTGTATATTTTACCCTTTTTTCTTTCTTTTTTTAGGCTATTCAAAAATTCAATGGGCAAAAGTTTATGAAAAGACCTATAGCTGTTGATTGGGCCATTCCGAAGAAAGTATATAACAGTGGTGCTGATGCTGTTCTTGCTTCAGAAGATGGTAATTAATATTCTGCTCTCTTTACGGTTAATAGCTTTGTGTTACTTTGAGTTCTTCGTCTGTATTAAGGAGAGTTAAATCCTTCTCCTTTTATGCATAATTATAAGAATATTACTCATCAAAATATATATAAGAATATTTTTTTTATTAGTATTAGTCAAACAAATGGAATAGTAATAAGAATATTAAAAGATAGTTAATATTTTTTTCCTTGATTGGAGAATTGAGGGGATTATTATGTTGGGTGGGCCAATGTGCTGTAGCTAGGCATTTGGTGGGATTCCAATGTGAGATACACGCACGCACGCACGCATGCATGCACGCACTTGTTTATTTTCTGGGCTATTTAAATTTGATATTAATAGGAGGTTGGTAATCCTAGCCTGATACGGTTTGAAGCAATTATTTAGGCATGTTTTAAAGTTTTAATGTGATGATGTTTCTGTGTACGGGCAATGACTTTTTTTTTTTTTTTTTGGGGGGGGGGGGGGATCACCTTTGTGAAAATAGAAACTTTTTGGCTTCATATTCTAGACACATTGATAAGCTTTGTAATGCAGATATATAGTATGGGAAATAAGCTGCATTCTGTATACTTTTAGAAAACCATATATGCTGTCTACATCCTTTTTGGTGTGAATCATTTATCTTTAATTTCTTAAGTAATTGAATTAGAAGATCATAACTCTACATCTTAATGAAGCATAGTCATAGATTTCACAGGAAAACAAGATGGAAGAGACGATGAAGGTGACAATAGCAGTGTGGATTTGGAGGGTGATGTCGAGGATATTGACCAAAAATCCAAGCCCCCTCATAGCAATGATAGTGCGTCAGATGACTTCAATACAACAGAGAAAGAATACATTCCTACTGAAGTTGATTTTAATGAGGAAAAAGACATTGCAAGAAAGGTTCTGAAAAATTTGATTACATCCTCTACCAAAGTAACTCTTCCCTCTCAGGTTGATGTTTTGATGCTGCCCAAGAGAAATGAGGAGCTGAATTTTGTTGACACCATTGGTGCACCAAATAATTTATCTGCTGAGTCTGCAGAAGTATCAGGTGTTACTAAGCCAGGAAGCTCCAGCAAAGTTGAGCCATCAAGACTGAAACAGACAGAAGGAGAAGATGATTTACAGAGAACAATATTTATCAATAACCTTCCTTTTGATCTCAATAATGAAGAGGTTAAACAGCGGTTTTCTGGATTTGGGGAAGTGCAATCCTTTGTACCAGTGCTCCATCAAGTCACCAAGTATGCATTTTTTTAAAACTCAGCATGATTATGTACTTCATTTGCTACTGGAGTCTGTTTTGATCTCCATGTGCTTGTGGTAGGCGTCCAAGAGGAACAGGTTTCCTCAAGTTTAAAATGACAGAAGCAGCTAGTGCTGCAGTTACTGCTGCAAATGTTGGATCTGGTCTGGGGATTTGTCTAAAGGGTAGGCAATTGACTGTTTTGAAGGCATTGGATAAAAAATCAGCTCATGATAAGGAATTGGAGAAGGCCAAAAATGAGGTTCATGACCCACGCAATCTTTACCTGGCAAAGGTTGGTTTAGTTAATTCCGTCTTCCCCGGTTCATTGTAATTCCTAGTTTATTTTGTGTTTGCACATCTGCAGTGTTATATTTTTAGGATTTGTCTCAAATTTGATTGACTTTCTTCTTCTTTTTGAATATTTTAATAGGAAGGTCTTATTCTTGAAGGAACTCCAGCTGCGGAAGGGGTTTCAGCTAGTGATATGTCTAAACGCCAAATGTAAGTATTTCATAGCTTATTCTTCTCAATGATGAACTGGATCTTTCATGTGGTGAATGCAAGATGAGAAGCAGTTCTTACCTGTGGCTGTGCATGGTGCACAAATATTTCCCAATTATATATGAAGTTTGGATGATGCTCTTGTTCGTCATTGTGGCATACATGTGCGTTCTAGAACATCAAATAAAAAAGAAATTATCTGAGTTTTGCATTTTGCACATTCTCTAATTTTTATGCTTATTTATTCAATTTTAAGTTAAAAAAGAAATAAGTGACTGGAGAAGACCCTTGAGAATTCCTCAGAAAGTGACATTAGTGGTCTTGTAATTTTTATGGCTGGCAACAAGATGTTGATAAAGCTTTTGAAAAATCAAATGCTGAGATATGTGTTGCATTTATAAAATTCTGCATTCCTTCTCAACAGGTTTTTTTAATCTTTTCTTTTGGGTCTACTGCAGGTTGGAGAGCAAAAAGATGACTAAGCTTGAATCCCCAAATTTTCACGTTTCGAGGACTAGACTTGTTATATACAATTTACCAAAGTCAATGATTGAAAAAGGACTTAAGAAGCTTTGCATTGATGCAGTTACCTCACGAGCTACGAAGCAAAAACCAGTGATTAAACAGGTTAGCTACACCCGTAACAACTTTGGAGTTTTTAGCATATATATATAACTTTGTGCATATATGTTCATGAAAATTTTCTCTTCTTTGATATTGCACATGCAGATAAAGTTCTTGGAGGACATAAAGAAAGGAAAGGTCGATACCAAATGTCACTCACGTGGAGTTGCTTTTGTTGAGTTTGCCGAGCATCAACATGCACTTGTGGCCCTGAGGGTTCTTAACAACAACCCTGGTAACATATTTTGTTAATAAGTTACTACCTCTTGTTCTCTCCTATGATATTATGATCGGTGGCAAGTCCATTACATCATAAATATTTCTTCCTTTTATATTATGACTGACTGTCATTTTGTGGGTGTTGTACCTCTGTAAAATTGAACTAACGTTGTATGCTTTTGAGGTTGTTTACTAGAATGAGTTGATCCCATTATATTCTAATTTGATACAATTTTTTGGTTACTCATAGATACCTTTGGTCCTGAACATCGCCCAATTGTGGAGTTTTCTCTTGATAATGTTCGGACATTGAATCAACGGAAAGCTAAGCTACAGGCTAATCAGCACGGTTCCCACAATGACCGAAAAGGTGTGCAGAAGAGTCATGAGACTCGCACACCAGCTGCACAGCCAGACATAAAGAAGTCCAAAAAAAGGAAATCCAGAGGTGATGATGGATCGGCGAAGGATTCTTTATCCGAGATAGTGGAGAATAGCACACCTGACCAAGCAGCCACTGAAGGGCACAGAGCTAGTAAGAAGCAAAAAAGCAATCTGGCTGGTGCGAAGGGGAAAGATGTTTATCCTAAAGGAAAACCAGAAGGCTCCAAATGGAAGTCAAAGAATCACCCAGATGGCTGGAATCCTGATAATGGAAGATCACTCGGGGGCAAAATGATAGCCAGTGATGCCAGCAAATTAAAAACTTCCATGGAAGCGGATGTACAACCAAAAATGAGGAAGCTGCGGGACCAAAGAGAACACCCGAAGGAAGAGAGGGATTTGAAAAGAGGAAAAAGGCCGAAAAAGAGAAAAGACCCCGTGGGGCAAGACGTTGCAGATAAGCTTGACATGCTGATTGAGCAATACAGATCCAAGTTCTCACGGCAGAGTGATGAGAAAACTGATGGTGAAAAGCAAGGTTCCAGACAGCTTAGAAAATGGTTCCAATCATGACTGTCCACCAGCACAGGTTTTGCAGAAGTCTGTGATGAGGAGGTATTTCCATATACTAATTTTGATGCAATTGCACTGAATTTTGTCTGCTGTTGGAAATCTTGACAAACTAGGCGGCGAACTTTGATCGACGTGCGATCTATTGTATTGATGGCGAATGGCATATAAACATATTTAAGATTTAACACAGGGGATGGATGGATCGACTTGCACAAGGAACAGAAAAGGAATGAAAATACTCCAATTTCATGCTTTCCCCCCAAGGAAACTTATATGCACTTGTGTAAAACAATGTCATTTTCTTTCCAGCAGCACTACTTTTTATTTTGCTTTGTCTTTTCTTCTATACTTGCTGCTGATGTGGTAATTTATAAGTGATTTTCTATGAATTAAAATAATAGAAATTTCATGTTGGTTTAAGTGCCAATTTATGACATTTTCTTGCATTTAAAGTTTCCTCCGTGTGATATAATAATATGGAAAATGCTAGAGCTCCCGCTGGGGGCTCCCGCTGGGAGCTCCCGCTGGAGCTCTAGTGTATTTTTTTATGTGTATTTTTTAATTCTTTTTTTATGTAGATGTTTTTAATGATTTTAAATATTTTTAAAAAATAAAAAAATTTATAATATTATTAAATAATACTTGCTTAATCACAAAGTAAAATATAAAATATTTTTATATGATTTTTTATTTTACTTCGTGATTAAGGAAGTATTTTTTAATAATTTTTTTTTACTTCTTGATTAAGAAAGTGTTTTTAATAATGTTTTAAATTTATTTTATTTTTTAAAAAATATTAAAAAATATTTAAAAAAATTATATAAAAAATAACTTAAAAAAAAACACATACAAAAATACACTACAATCCCAGCGGGGGCTGTTGCACGATCCTAATAATATATGCTACAATTTATAGACGTTCCAGCTAATGTCATGTTTAATAGTGCCACGACTTCATATTTTTAGTACGCAAAAATATAATAATCAACAAGTTGAATATGATCAATTTGTCTAATCCATCACAGATTCTCAAGCGCCATTAATAAGCTTCTTTTGACTTTTGCTAAATTCACAGCGCGGTCGCGGAATTAACGGCGTACACATGGTTGGTTCAACGCGTGTAATTCTCACACATGCAAAAAATCTACCAGTAAATTCCTTTGTTTTTTTTTTTTTAACCTCTTAACACATTGTTAAAGGAATCTCGTAACGATAGCAAAAATATTGACGTTTTAAATTTGTAAGCAGCGAAAACTCGAAAAGAGACAAGGTCAAGAAGCTTGGGGCTTTTGAGTTTTGCGGGGCATGGCTCCCACACATTGGTCGTTAGTGAGGGTCATAAAAGAGAGGCCAAGTTTTCAAAAAGATAGTCTTTTTCGAAAAAAGCAGCCGACGAGGCATCCTATGTCTCCTTCATTTTCCATAGGACCAATCATTTAGACTCTATTATAGAGCTGACTGAATCCCCTCTCCTTCCCGAACACAGTAATCTGTTCTTTCATTACCTATTCTACAAAGATATCACCACTAGATATATATACTTAAAAGCACAAAAAGTAGCCGCTTTAACAGTTGATGCATCAAAGATATTTATGCTTTTTTATTGATGTTGTGATTTTTTTTATTTTTTTTAAAAATATTTATAATGATTAAAAAAAACATAAAAAAAAACAAAAAAACAAAAAAATTAAAAAGCCTATTCGGGACACAAAATGGGTCCCGAATTCGGGACCCATAGCAGTGCCCATGACAAAATAGAGTTACACTTCTTCTACACACAGTCGCCGAATGCAAACGGCGAGTAAACGGCATTTTTTTAATGCCACGTCGGTAGTAAATAAATAAAATAAATAAATATAAAGAAAAGGGGAAAACAGAACAAAACTCTGGTTTCGTTTCTCTTTTGTCTTCGATTCCCGCTCGACCTCTCTCGTCTTTGGCCCGACATTTTCGAAAGCTGCTTTGGTGCTCGAAGTCGATACAGAGATCTTCGGCTGGTTCTTTTCCTTCAGATCGTAAGCTTGCGTTGTCTTCGGCGTGGGTGAGCTTCGGCCTGAGTGAGCTTCGGCCTGGGTGAGCTTCTTCGGCCTGGGTGAGTTTCGGCCTGAGTGAGCTTCGGCCTGGGTGAGCTTCTTCGGCCTGGGTGAGCTTCATCTTCTTGAGTTTGCTCTTACATTTTTGTTTGCAGGAGTTAAGGAACTCTAACAGTCTTCGGCTTCAAATCGACTCTCGAGAAAGCTCTGGGATTTCGTGCTGTTCAAGTTGAGCTGTGAGGTGAACTGGTCCAGCACGGTGGATATCATCTGGAACGCATACAATGGTAAATCAGCTTTTTTTGTGTGTGCTTGGAAACCCAGCTCCGTGTTCATGTGTTTATGCCGTAGAAATGTAGATTCACATGAATGAAATTCATGTTTCTGTGTAAAATAAAAAATAAAAAAAACAAATTATATTCGAACTTGTAGTGCTTTGAAATTTGAAGGTCATTAACTTTTGTTTCCCATGAATCACGGCATCTTCTGAGCCCGCATTACAATTTTAATTAATTGCTATCTTTAACTTATGGATGCAGTTATTCGCAGTTGGTGATGTTGGTGAATCTACATGAACTTTTCTGATAAATGAACTTGCAATAGATTTCAGGACCTGGACGAGTGGCTATGTTGTTCCTGGTTCTGTTTGTTTTGGACATGGATGGATAGAAGCTTGAATAAAGTTGCTCAATTTAAGCTTGTATCTAATTTAGTTATTTTTAGATTAGTGTTTTAGAGACTCTTTTTGAGGACTGTTGCGTTATGTTATTAAGATATGGGATTTTCAATCTTTGTTTAAAGGAGATGCTAATCTGTTTGTTTTGGACATGGATGGATAGAAGCTTGAATAAAGTTGCTCAATTGAAGCTTGTATCTGATTTAGTTATTTTTAGATTAGTGTTTTATGGACTCTTTGAGCACTGTTGCGTTATGTTTTTAACATATGAGATTTTCAATCTTTGTTTAAAGGAGGTGCTAATGGTATCCTATTTTTACAAAATAGTGACTGCCTCTCTAAATACAAATTGACAATGTTGTGGAATTCGAGGCTTGAAAGTTGGTCTTTGATTTCTATATACAAGAAACATTTGTTTGGACCCTAGCATGTCAAAAGTTGTAGTTTTGAGACCTCATTGCAAAGCTATTATTACTGTTGGTATGATTAAAAATGCATGCTGAAGACCATTCCACTTGTTTGTTCACTTAGAGTATTCTTCCTAGAGACTGACCTTGTTTTTATTGTACAATGTGTACAGGGCATTGGAAAAGGGGAAGAACACTCAAATCCGCTAACACCATCTAGCTCAAACACCCCTACCTCAGTATGTTATTTAATATTTCAAAAACTTATTGGAAATGGTCTACTTAATGGTCTACTTATTGGAAATGGTCTACTTTATGTTAGGACATCCCTCAAACGAATCATATAAACTTTCCAAATCACATGCACAGTTACTATGGATCAGTGCCTACATGGTCACCAGTTTTTCTGCCATATCCAGATGGCAGCCAATATCCCAGTAACATTCAGGTGGTTTTCAACGTCTTTTTGTTTGTTATGTAAGTTGGGGGTTTTTTAGAGTTTAATTGCTCTTGTTTTTATTTATTTGTAAGCAGAATGTTGGTTATCCATTTCAATATGGAATGGGACCTCTGACTCCTCACATCGCTACAAGCTCCGCAACGAGCGGAAGAGGTTGTTCAGAGAATAGTCCCGATTGTAGGGAAACTGCAGTGCCATGTATAAACTCAATTGTTGATGAAGAAAGTAAAGAGGATAGACCCAAATCACGGGAAACCGACGATTGCACTACCGGTTCACTACAATTAGTGCAAACGGATGGTGATGATATAATTGAGGAGCCAAGGTCGGGGATGGAATTCAATTCTTTTGAAGATTTACATAGTTATTATAAGGATTATGCTAAGAAATGCGGGTTTGGGGTGATGACACAAAGGAGTGAGAAGGGAGATGATCAAAGTATCAGATATGTCACTCTTGGTTGTGCCCGTGGAGGGAAAGCCCGAATTAAGAGTTTGAACGTTGCAAAGCCACGCCCGACAGGAAAGACGGATTGTAAGACAAGGATTAATGCCTTAAAGGTTGAAGGAAAGATGCGGTTAACAACAGTCCATAATACACATAATCATGGCCTCAGTCCAAAGAAATCTCGTTTCTTTCGTTGTAACAGAGAAGTGAGTGAGACTGTAAAAAGAGTCCTAGATACAAATGACTTGGCTGGGATCCGGATGAATAAGAGTTTCGGATCTCTTGTCGTTGGTGCAGGAGGTTTCGAGAACCTCCCATTTTTAGAAAAGGATTGTCGCAATTATATAGATAAGGCACGTCATCTACAACTTGGTGCAGGTGGTGCTGGAGCACTTCGAGATTATTTTTTGAGGATGCAGTACAAGAATAATGGTTTTTTTGCATTGATGGACTTAAGTGATGATGGGAGGCTAAAGAATGTTTTTGGGCAGATCCACGCAGTAGGGCGGCCTACCAGTATTTTGGTGATGTCGTCACATTCGACACCACATACCTCACGAATAGATATGGGATGTCGTTTGCACCATTTGTTGGTGTAAACCATCACGGACAGTCCATTCTTTTGGGAGCGGGGTTGATTTCAAGTGAAGATACTGAAACCTTTACATGGTTATTCCAGACCTGGTTGCAGTGTATGGATGGTATACCTCCAAAAGCTATTAATACTGATCAAGATAGAGCAATGAAAAATGCAATTGCTAAGGTCTTTCCAGAAAGTCGGCATAGATTCTGTTTATGGCATATACTGAAGAAAGTTCCCGAGAAGCTTGGGTCATATGCTGCCTACAAAAGTGGACTAAAAAGTCACCTAATGAAATGTGTGTACGACACTCAAACAATTGAGGAGTTTGAGAAATGTTGGGATGGGTTACTTAACACATATGATTTACATGAGAATGTCTGGTTGAAAAGTTTATATGATGAGCGTCAGCATTGGGTACCAGTATTCTTAAAAGAGCACTTCGGGCTGGAATGAGTACAACCCAGCGTAGTGAAAGTATGAATGCTTTTTTTGATGGTTATGTTCATGCGAAGACAAATTTGAAGGAGTTTGTCGACCAATTTGACAGTGCACTGAGGAAAAAAATTGAGAATGAAAATAATGTCGATTTCCACACATTTAGCGTCACCATTCCCTGTATATCTAGATCTCCAATTGAGAAGAGATTTCAAGAGTTGTACACGAATGCTAAATTTAGGGAAGTCCAGCAGCAAGTAATGGGTGTGCTCGATATGGATCCGTGTCTACTTAGTGAGGATGGTGTAATGAAAAGATATCTGGTGGAAGATGAAGTTCATGTTGAAGAGTTCACTAAGCTTGTTACGTATTCAGTGAACTTCAATGTGGAAGACTGCGATGGAAAGTGTTCATGTGGGTTATTCGAGATGAGGGGGATACTGTGTAGGCATATTTTAGCCATCTTCAAAGCTAATGGTATAAAGTTATTGCCAGACCGGTACATTTTAGATCGATGGAGGAAGGACATTAAGAGGAGATACACGTTAATCCACAGTAGCTATGATGCTGGGGATCAGAGGCCAGATGGGAATAGATATTCAAGTTTGCTGAATATATGTTATCAGATGATAACTTATGCAGCGGGTTCCAATGAGCAGTTTGAAGATGCAAAAAAGAAGTTATATTCAATGATTGACTTGTACCGTGAGAATCAACACCCCCCATCTATGACTCAAACAGGTTTGTATGCGAATATTTCTAATATATTTTTTTTAAAGTAAAGCTTGATAGTTAGTATGTCATATTTGAATTTTTGCAATTTTGTTTTTTTTTTTTAAGTAAAGCTTGATAGTTAGTATGTCATATTTAATAGTTCTACGCCCCTGGTAGGTTCGAATGCTGGTTGTACGACACTGGACACAAATGCTGTTGGTAGTTCAAAACCCGTACTAAGTCCAAATGTTGTGCGAGGGAAAGGAAGACCTCCATCTCTGAGGAGAGCATCCAGGATGGAGAAAGAAATGCGGAAGGTTAAAGTCAAACAGAAAAAAGCACCAGTCACAGGGAAACGTAAACAGGTGCATGTTTTAATATTTTTAATATTAATGGTATATATTATATACATAGTTATGTACATTAGCTTTATGATATTGTGCGTTGTTGTGGTATATATTAGCGAGATGAAGGAGATACACCACTCCCGGACACGTGTAGAAATTTATTTGGCCCATCAGAAGTAGATATCACCAGTCCTAGTGAACTGCAGGTATATTAATTGTTAAATATTTTGTTATATTGTGCGTTGTTGGTTGCCTATGGAAGAAGTAAATGCAAAAAAAAAATAAAAATAATAATATATCATTTTGTTAATCATCAACAGCCTGTTCGAGACAGCTCGATTTTTAACAATAGTGGAACCCAACCCCGGGAAACAGTGATCTGAAGTCAAGAAAGTGTAATAATTGAAAATTTTCACTTAAAAATTTCATGTTTTACACTTTTCACTTTCTAATAGTTTCTTTCTACTTGGCTGCTTACAAATCTTTACAGATACAGTTTGGGTTGGATGGATCACAACCGGTGGGGCATGGGTTGGATGGATCACAACCGGTGGAGCATGGGTTCGATGGATCGCAACCTGAGAATCATGGATTGGATAGATCACAACTGGATTAATTGATATGAGCAAATGGCCATTTTTGTGTAAGAGTGTGTAAATGTAGAATTAGTAAATGTTATTAGAGAAAAGTGTTGGGATATGGTGCTAATGGTAGAAGAATTAGTGAATGTTCCAGGAGTAGTCATGTAGAATTAGTGAATGTCATTTTGGTGATATTCTAAACATTATTGGAATTTTGGTGATATTGTAAACATTATTCTTATTTTGGTGAAATTGTAAACATTATTCTCATGTTTGTCATTGTCATATTATTTTCATTTTTGTAATATTGGAAACATTATTCTCATTTAGTGTTTTGGTAACCTGAGAACCAAAATGACTATGTTTAGGTATTGGTAAAAAGAATTTAAGTGTTTTGAGTATTGCCTCACGTGAGGCTTTTTGCATCCGAATTAAGAGTTTTGTGCATAATTGTTACTGCATACAAGTTGCATGATGTTGAGAAGAGCCTATTCACCGATTATGTTATGATATTGTTTGGATTTATAAGTGTTATTGTAATAATTAGATGCGGGTTTGTTTTTTGTATTTGCAGCCCGAAACAGTTTCTGTTTCTTGATGTCTGGTTCAGGTATAACTTTCTGTTTTGAACATAATGGTATAAAATAAGAGAAACAGAAAACAGACTAACAATAACACAGCACTACCGGAAGACCTGATTGGTGGACCTGATTTGACCAAAACTGCTATTTTACTCCAATTTAAGCAAGTATTTTACAGCAAGTATTTTACAACAATTTAACCAACAGAGGCAAATCAGAATCTGAATTTACATAGCTATTATATCGCACTTGGACTAAACAACCAAAATGACTTCTAACACTTAAATTACACCTTCAAACTAAGCAACAACAAACAACCACTACCAAGTCACTAAGCAACAACAAACAACCACTACCAAGTCACTAAGCAACAACAAACAACAACTACAACAGCCCAAGACAACCGGAGAAGCGTGCGTGAACGTGTTAGTCCAGCTTCTTTCTCAAAGAGCATCAACTCCTTCTTCAAAAATTCCTCATCTCGACCATCTTGCACCATCTCTCTCTTCTCAATCTCATCCTCCCTCTTACGGAGCTTAATCTCCCTCTTCTCAATATCGCGAAGTCTCTCATCGACCTCTTTCTCCTTCCTTAATAGTTCATTTTTTCTTTCTTGTAATTCCAGCTGCATGTATTGATCACCATCTGCCCATTTGAAAAACTTGCAATAAGGTAATCCCTTGCAAACATATATAAAAAAATGTTAGATGTTTTTAATATTAATCAATTTATTAAACATATATAAACATGTTACCTTCGTGTTGTAATTTGGACACCCAAAGAATGGTCGTCTTGGATTTCTGGGAGTATTTGAGTATCTCAATGTAGCTTGAAGATCGCAAAAGCACAATGATTGACAAGTACGTTTACCAGAGGATGAAGAAGACAGAGTTGATGACGACATTCTAACATAAACCATAAGCACAGTGGAAAGGCACACATATCAAAAGATACATATTTCTGAAAGCATCATAACCTAAGTACTATTGAGCCACCACCAATGTCACTGGATTTACATGAGAAAGTTCAGTTCTGATTAAACTTCACAGTCCCAGCCTGCTTGCTCTGCTTATACCTAGACTACCATAGCATTAGAAGGACAACAAAAGGTAACTACATACTTGTTACCTTAGTCTAATGAACAAGAAGCAATAGTCTGCCCCATTAGGCAGAGTAGTCTCATACTTACAATAGTCACTTTAAACAAAAAATAACTTCATTACAATAGTCTCATACTTGTTCAAATACAATAAACTCGATAACTAGGTCAAAGAATAAATCCACATTAATCCACGCCATGAGAAATTCGAGAACAATAAATAAATAAATAAATTCAATCTCCCTATATTACTTATGACCTAGCAATTACCATACCATAGGAACAAAAACAATAAACTGTGATTAACTCATACTTGTTCAATATTTTTTTTTTGATAAGTAATCTCATACTTGTTCAATATTACCTCTCAATAAATCACCTTACCTCTCAATATTACCTCATACTTGTTCAAAAACAATAAAGTAGAGAACAACTTGACAGTGTAAATCCACAATCTGCCCCATCAAAAATTCAACAACAAATAATAAATTCAAGTGTAGAAATTTTACCTCTGACCTAACAATTACCATAGGAATATCATAATCTCATACTTGTTCAAATAAACTAAAGAACAACTTCACAGAGTAAATCCACAATCTGCCCCATCAAAAATTCGACAACAAATAATAAATTCAAGTGTCTAATTTTACCTCTGACCTAACAATTACCATAGGAATATCATAATCTCATACTTGTTCAAATAAACTAAAGAACAACTTCACAGAGTAAATCCACAATCTGCCCCATCAAAGATTCGACAACAAATAATAAATTCAAGTGTCTAATTTTACCTCTGACCTAACAATTACCATAGGAAGTATCAGAATCTCATACTTGTTCAAATAAACTAAAGAACAACTTCACAGAGTAAATCCACAATCTGCCCTATCAAAGATTCGACAATAAATAATAAATTCAATATCAATATTACCTCTGACCTAACAATATTATCGGAAGGGTTAGGTTTCGAGATGAATAGGAAGGGGCGGGCTAGGATTAGGGTTTCGGGATGAACGGGATTGGGGCGGGCTAGGGCTAGGGTTTCGGGATGAACAGGATCTTCGGTGGGTTAGGGTTTGGGGATGAGAATGATTGGGTCGGGTTAGGGTTTGGGGATGAGAATGATTTGGGGCGGGTTAGGGTTTGAGATAGGGAAACTGACCATAACGAACCTTCCTTTAGATTTTCCTTTAGATCTTCGGAAGATGCTTTCGACGAGACGCCGTGGTGGAAACGGTTCTGAGGGAGATGAACCCTAACCCGCCGCTGAGTCCCAAAGGGGGAGGGACGCTGAGTCCAAGCTGCTGCTTCGCGCCGACGGAGTCGAGGAAGGAAGGTTCGTGCGGAAGAAAGACAGATTCTCGAGAGGGATTTGAGGGAAACTGAGACTCTCTGCGAACGAGAGAAGAGATGGAAACTGGGGAGGAAGATACAAGTGATTCAAGAGAGGAGTCGGGACACTGAGGCGAGTAAAATGATGTGGATGATTAAAAACAAAACGAACCGTTTTGTTTTTGCCTTGCCACGTAAGCCGCGTTTGCTCGCCGACTGCATAAGGCGCTTGCAACAAGCTTTTCTCATAGAGTTAGGGGGGGCAGAACCTGAACAAATACTCACTAGGTCTATGTATTCACACCTGTCTTAAGCAAAGTTAGACAATGTCAGCAGCTTTTTGTGCCAGACTGCAAGCATAAAAAACATGAGCACCAAGTCACCAACCTTACCCAAAATTTTTGATAATCCAACCCCTGAAAACCATACCCTACATAATAGTCAAAGGTTTTAATTTTTCCAACCACTGATTGCAACCAAAGCCTTCTAATGCGTGGTCAATCAAAAACTACACCATGCACCCTTTTGAGTTCACACTTCAAAAAATCTGAAAATTTTCCTGATTTGGATGAAGAACAATTCGGGGGTCCGATCTATATTATCTGTGTGATGCGTTTGGTTTTGGTCACAGCTCAAAGTCAGTTGAGCGAAGGAGGGAGGCAAGGCAGAGGAAAGAGGGGAGGCATGTGATGGGGACTGAGGAGGTTGGAAGGCAGGGAAGAGGAGGGAGGGACAGATGCTTGGCGTGAAGAAGATGGAAACAAAAAATGAACACTTGACAACAACAAATAGCAACATCTAACACGTTGAGTTAAAGACAAGGTGGGGGCTGGCGTTGGGAGGCAGTTCTTTTATTTTTGTCTATGATGCATACAAGATATATTCTATTTATAAGCGGGTGTGGATAACATACTTAGGTTGCGTTAAGATAGTAAGGTGATCTCAGAAATTTTGTAAAATAATGAATAATAATTAAAAAATTTTGAAATTTAAATTTTACAAATTAAATTTTACTATTTAAGTTATGTGTATAGTAGCTGAGAAAAAAAAGTTATGTGTATAGTATACTCTACATCAGTTTAAGAATAAAATAACTCGACAGACAAATATTATATACCAAAGGGAACCCTAAAATCTAGTTTGATGGAATTGAGATTATTTTTAATTGTATGATAGAATTATAGTATATATAACCTTATAACGTGCTGTAAAGGATTTTAGGACAATGAATTTTACATGAATATTAATATTTAATGCTATATTAATTTCTCTTTCTTGTCCGAAACCATCTCATTTTGTCAAGAAATTAGAAAGGATTCGGATTGAATTTATCATAAATTAGTTCAAGTAGTTTCTTGTTTAAGAGCAAATTATTGTTGAAACAGCCAAACAGTGGTGAAAATATTAATTTTTTTACTTCTGCCAATTGTTCATTTGCTTTTATTTTATTTTTTAAAATTTTTATTTTTAATATTTTATGCAATTCTAGAATGAGAAATTGCTCGATTTAGGACCAATATTACTACTACTCTTCTTTCTCTTTCTTTTGTGTTGTTTCGTACATTGAAGATTATTGTCGTCTTTAATCTCTCTCTCTTTCTGTTTCCATTCATTTTTATTTCTTCCTCTCAAATCCTTCGCCAAAGGCTCTCTCCCTTCCTCCCATTTCTGCATCATCTTGGGTTTGGTTTTCTCGCCTCGCCTCTTCTCTTTCTTTCTTGGTTTCTTTATTTTCTCTCCTGAAAACGTGAACATAAATACAGCTTTCTTTGATCACCTTGTCTGGGCTAGTTCTTTGTTTCCTGGCTCAGGTTTCTCGTATAGATCCATCTGCTCGGTAAGTTTCTCTGGATTTATCTTTTTTTTTTTAGTTGACCTTTTTTGATTGATCGGTTGGCGATAAGATCGGATTTTGATTATTCTGTTAGAAATTTCCGTCGTATCTCTCTCCTTTTCTTTTGAGTTTTATTCGTGAAGCTAAATTCTTTTGGAAATTGTGGGTTAGTTTGTTTTCTGCTATTTGAACTCCATACGCAGCTGGGTTTTGTATATATCTGTTTTTGATTTTTTAAAAATCATTTTGATAGAGCTATTAGCGAAGATATTAGCGCTCATAGCCTCTCAATCCCAATTTGACCGTCTTTTTTTTATAACTCCCTCCCCCTCTGTATTGATTTTCTTTGCAGGATATTGATTCCGTGGTAAGTTCCACGGAAAAAGGTAGAAACTTAAGCATATTAAGAAAGTTTTTTTTTTTTTTTTTTTTTGGTGCTTGTTTTGTTGTTGCCAGTTTAAAATCGTCCAACTTTCGCATGATTGCTTTGCTGGACTAGATCTTTGCCCTGGTGGGTGCAGGGTTATACGTTACTAATGAATTTATTTGTTGAAATGTTGTCCAGTTTGGCTGTTTCATGATTATTTACCCTGCAAGTAGAGGCTTTGGGGTAGTTGGGATTGTGATTTTCGGAACTGCATGTATATCTTACGAGTCCTGAAGCTAATGATGCCTGGTTGACCTAACTTCTTTTTGCCCATTGAGTTTAATGCTTATTCGTGGCTGCAATATTGTAAAAGATTAAGCGGGCTATTTTATTCCGCCTCTGGTGGCTTCATTGGCCATTGCGTTCTGCTTCTGCAAACTGTTACTTTGTTTCTTGTTGCTATGCAACTACTGTTGCTTTGATAATATTATGTTGATCAATGGAATAGCAGCTGATGTTTGGATGATCTAACACCCTTCATGAGTCAAGTAATACAAAGTGTCAATTCTCAATCTTTCTTTATGTTTGTGTATTTTGGCTATTTTCTGTGGCACAAGGCTTGCTTCATTCTTGAAGTTTCTAAGTATCTGAGAAACTTCACGACACCTTTAAATCTAGCATCATGGTGAATGTAACGCTGGGTCCTGGATTTCTATTCGTTTAGTATTAAATAGAGATAGGGATCTTCTCGTATACTCCAGTTTTAAGAAAGTCTTCCAATGCTGCCAAAGTTTTCACTTTCTCGAAAGAATCATAGCCTTTCATAGGTGGCTTAGAAGTACTTTATATACTTCAAAATCTGTTACTCCATCTGATGGGCCTACAATGGCTGAAAACAACTGCAAGTTCAGAATATCGTGCTTCTACAGATTTTAAATGGTTCTAATTTACAACATACACTGGGCAGTGGAGCAACAAATAACTAGTGCAAAAGAAATTCTAGGAATTGAGTTCCAAGATTCTGTTGAATGGCAATGCCGACCAATTGACTACTCCATGCATAAGACTCCAGTGCATGAGACTTTTATGAAGACCGAATGAAGGGCATTTTCATGACCCTATGATCACTCTACCCACATTCCAATTTAACCTGCCAGAATTTAATGAAATGAAACAAGATATGACTTGTTCATGGCAAGATCATGAATCTAAGCTTAACCTGCACTTTGCCTTTAGGTCAAGTTGGCTGCACTTTCCAATGGAATACATTCATATAATAATTTTCTACTCCCTTCACCACTGCCTAGTGTTTTATTGATAAGTTGGTTTAGAGTTTACTGACTTCCGAATCTAATGATAATTGTTGCTGTATTGTATCAGGTGTACCAAAAGTGTACTTGGCTTACCATCTCTGTTGGAGATTTCTTCAAGATTTTTACTTGTAACAAAGTTGTTATTAGCCTAATGCAAGGGCAAAGGGGTAAACTTGGTGGTTTTCCTAAAACCTTGGAAATTTGATTGTGGATCTACTCCTAGTAATGCTTCCAAAGATCAGCATATATGCTGGAATAATATGCGAGATCCTGCTGGAAACTGAATACCAGACCATATACCATCACCTGGGTTTACAAAGGCTGCATACCTAAATTCTGCTAACTGTCAGCAGCAGATGTCGAATGAATGGAGCTTGGGTGAGCCTAGTTCTAGCAATTCCCAGAATGAGGTCAGGTGTGATGAGCGGAAAGCAGAATTTGGATGGTCATCTTCAGGAAGTGCTTGTCCTGCAGCTGGTCCAAGGTTGGAAGAATGGAACTGTGAACCATCTAATACAAATGGAAACCCTATGTTTGCACAAAGTTCCAATTCTAATGTGCATACTCAGAATCTCAACTTAAACACAGATCCAATTGGTCATGGTGGTGATAATAGTCAAGCCATGGGATGCCCTAACATACACAAGTCTATCAGATCTGAAAATCGGTGCATTCCACCTGCAAGTAGTTCTGATCATCATGTACTTCCTTCCAGACCCAGTGGAGTTTTAGTGACCGAGAATGATGGCGGACCAGGCTGTTCAATGGAGGGTCGCCGTGTCCCCTGTAAAAGAAAAGCTCTTGAAGCAAATGCTGGACAGTCTTCTGTTTCTGGAAGTTCTAGCTACTTTCACCCTTCTGAAAATAGTGCATGGTCTGCTGTGCCTGCTCGCTTTAATTTGAGCAGCAGTTTAGGTGTATCTGCTACACCCGAACAGGTGAACCCAAGATTCGGGCTAGGCACAATGGAAGTAGCTTCTGATTTCATTCCTGATCTAAGTTTGGCAGGAAGCTTCCATAGAAATACCCGTTTAAGGATAAATCCTTCAAATCAACAAGAGTCTATTGCCCCTACTTTAATCTCTACAGACAATGCTGTTAGGCATTCTAGTATTTCATCTTCCCTGCTGTCACCAAGACTTCTTCCAGTTGGTTATTCTTTGGACTTGCGGTCAACACCTGCTTCTGATCGTATGACTCCTCAAAGTCAACCGGTTTTGGTCCATGTTCCTACATTGCCGCGAAACGTGCAAGGTTACAGGTGGAATGGAGGACCTAGCTTGGGAGCTGGCAATATCACAAGCTCTATGGTTTCTGGAGATAGAGATTATGTGCCACATGAAGAAATGGGCTCAAGAAGCATGACAAGAAACCTTTCGGAACATCCTTTGTTTATGCCTGCTATCGAACTGAGAAACTTGGTTCGAAACCCAGCAAATAGGGGTTCAACTAGTGGAAATGTGAGTATTCCTGGAAATGTTGCCTCTACATCTCGACCTGTTCCCAGTTCAGGTGTCCATCCATCATATGCTCCTACTTTAGCTCCTCAACATAGTCCCCCACAATTCCAACGAAGATTTTCTGAATATGTTCGCCGGTCATTGATGTCTTCTGCTGGCTCTGAATCTGGAGGCCAGAGGAATAATTATTCCCCACTGGGTTCGGGTCCTGTTCCGTCACAAGAAATTGGTTTTTCATCTGGACCTGGTAACCCAGGCCATGCTCAGTCACACCCAAGGTCAGCATTGTGGGTAGAGAGACAAGGTGATGGTGGTCTTGGAATCCCCTATTTATTGCGAACATCTGCTGCAGCCAGTGAAGGAAGTAGCAGACTTGTATCCGAGGTATGTTTGAGAACTCATTTTACATATGACGTTTGCTTTTTAAATTTAAATATTTGGACTCTTTCATGTGAAGCATCTAGTGTCAAACCCAGTTTTATTTTTTATGTTTTGATAAGTAATAAGAGAAAAGTTTGTTTTATATTAAATGGTTGAGATGGCACATCATCTCGTGATTAGTGACTATAGCAAAAGTCATCAAATATGTGGATTTGTGTTTCATCAATTACGGTCATATGGGTCTTGCATGCTTTTAATAACTGTGAGAGTTGTTTAGATGGCTGGTGAATCTATGCTTTACATCAATAAACTCAACCATTGAATAACTTCATCTCTAGCAAAAATTGTGATTTCAATTTTCCTATAGCTACATTATGTTGATTTCCAAAAGTGCATTTCATAAATAATTCCTGTTGCATTCAAGCAAGCAGATCTTTGACAATATTCATCCTAGAAACACGGAGACTTTTCTAGTAAAAAAAATCCTGAGCTTGACTGCTACTTTATGACATACTGTTCTGGTGAATAGTAACAGTCTGGCTTTCTGAATGTTCTCACATGCAGTTACTTCAGTTAAGTTTGTTGATTGGATGTTTGTTCAAGCTGAAAAGTAGAAGTGAAAAATCTAATCGGGTATTTTTTTCCCATTTCGGCTTTTATTTTTTACAACATTTGTAGCAGTTACACTGGTTTTATGTAAATTAGTACTCTTTGATTTCAATTTTCAAGTCATCTTGGCAAGCAAGTGTTCATCTGAAACTTTGTTATTTTTTGAAGCAGATTCGCAATGTCTTGGGTCTCATGCGTAGGGGCGAGAGCTTGCGACTTGAGGTTGGGTTTCTACCTTAACGGTGTCTACTCACCAACCACACTTATCAAGAGAATGCTAGAAAAGCCTAGGAGAAAGACATTTTTGCTGACTTAAACAGCCTTGCATGAATATACTCTTATTTCATTTGTGATCCACTGATGGTGGCAAATGGATGCTTTTCTGACATGTGACTCCGCCTTTTTATCAGGATGTTATGATCCTTGATCAGTCTGTGTTTTTGGGGGTGGCTGATATTCATGATCGGTATAGGGATATGCGACTAGATGTTGACAACATGTCTTATGAGGTAAAGTATACAATAAATTGAACTATACTTTTTATTTACCTGTTTATGTTAGTCATTGTTTAAGTACTACAACATTTATTTTGAATTATAGGAGTTATTGGCTCTGGAAGAGCGCATTGGTAATGTTAGCACGGGATTGAGTGAAGAAACAATTTTAAATCGATTGAGACAACGGAAATGTTCAATTGCAGTGGGGTCTCAGCTTGATGCAGAACCATGCTGTATCTGTCAGGTAAATGACGTACCTGATTCGGGTTTGCGCTGCTTGTTTTCTTCTCTTTGCCCAAATGACCAGTTTTCCTCTCTTTCTGAATTATTGTTTATTCATATGCAGGAGGAATACAATGAGGGAGATGATCTTGGAACTCTGGAATGCGGCCATAATTTTCATGCTGACTGTATAAAACAATGGCTGATGCAGAAGAATTTGTGCCCCGTTTGTAAAACAACAGCCCTGACGAAATGAGAGGTGAACATTCACTTTCTGGATATTTGTTCTCATATTGGAAAGAGGGCTAACCGTGAAACTGTGTCGCCCATTTGGAACACAGATGCATATTGTCTGCTTCACCATGACACCACTTACTCAAGAGCCAGAGTAAAATTTTCCATTTTGGGAGATTGTATTCTAGTCAGCCATGTCCTTGTAGAGGCGGCAGATGTGCGATTAGAAAAAATATAACTAGTTTTGAAATTTCCATTTATCAACAAATGATTACCTTGCAATATTTATTAAAAATTCAGCCTTTTGGCATTACAGATTGGAGATGATCATGTCAGATACGTTGTTTTTGTTTTTATTTTTTATTTTCTAGTACAGATCAATATAAAAAGTAGATAGCAATGTTCTTGCAGTCAAATTTCTTGATATCCTCAGGGATGGATATACAGAGCTGGAATGGGTCTAAAACCAGCGAGTTTTCTGAAAGAGAATGTTTAAGCTGTCAAACAAATCCAATTAGAATGGAAAATTAAAAATAACCCCTAGTTAGTAGGGATATGGATTAGCAATCTCATCTGCTATGGAAATGATTAACATGTTAAAATTTCCATCGTGACTTGGTACTTAGGATGCTAAGAGCTTAGGCCATGATTGGATTTATTCTCAACTATCATTGATTCAATCCTCACAAGCCTGTTTATGCTATAGAAATCTAGTTCAGAATGTTCCTCGCTGCCATGATGCCTTTTCTCCTTATTGTGAACTGTCTGAATCCATTATAGGAAGGGAAGTTGAGCAAAAAAACAAGTATCAATGAGTCAAGCAGAAAGTCTACACGCCACTCATGAAAAAGGGTATTCCAAAAGTGCTCTCCTTCTGTTTCAACAAAGGATTCACACAGTGGGTTGGAAAGTGTGAGTCAATATTGGGAGCTATGAACAAGGGCAGCTCAAGTCGGTAACATCATGTCCCAAGCAATTTAATTTCCAGAGAAATAACATAAGTCTATTTTGGAGTTGTGATTTCCTTTGCTATTTGCCAATCTGGTTTCGAAATGTGGCAATATTCATGCTATCATAGTTGTCACTTAGCCAATGGGCCCTCGGGCCAAATGACACTACTCCTGATCCTTAGGTACCATGCTTGGGGTCAACAGTTGATGATTCGACCCCAACTACTACGGCTCTAGTATTCTCTTGAGAAAATTGTCTAGAAGAAAAATCCAGTTCAATCCTTGTGCCAATCGAACAAATCCATCAATTTTGGGGACCTAATGGTCTTCTCAAATGTCATTGAAATTACCATTTCGTACATGGAAGTGGGAACCCTTTTTACCCAACTCTTTGGTTTTAGTAATTATCCTTTTTGCTATCCAAGAATCAGAAGTTTTGGGTTGGGCACTAAAACGTTGGTGTGTAGATTGCATCAGAGATTCAGTAGAACGAAGGGGGAATTAATTGTGGGTTTTTTTAAAAGGAAATCCACACAATAAGCTTTTTCCAGAAATACTTGTCATCTAATTTATTCATTGATAAGGAAAAAAAAAAAAAACGTGAATGCTGATTAAATTGAGAATAAAATAGAGTCTTGGGTCTTGAATAGTGATTTGATTAATATGATTTTATATGGTCGATGAGATTTATATTCAAATATTCCTTTTTAAAACGTATTGATTTGACCTCATAAGCGGGACTGCTACACCATAGGATGTTGCCGCCCCAAGCATAACTCCTATTTCTTCTAAATAATCTCCTAATTGTTTTAGAGCAACTAGAAAGATATTGTTTATCCATAAAGAATTCAGTTCGGATATACCTATCCAGAAGATTTCGACTGAAGTTGATTGGCAAATAGATATATAGACTATTCTATGAATAAAAGAGGCTATCCAAGAATTTACAATGAAATTTTGACAATATTTTTATTCCAGCTTTGTCCTTTTGTTTTGGGTGTTTTCCTCTCGTATCCCTCTGTTCTTTTAATTTCCGATTTTGCTTTTCTCTTCCAACTTTGTTTCTTTTTTTTTTTTGTCCCACATGATTTTGCTTTATTCATTTTTTACATTTTTAACCTCAGAACATTAATTGCTTCACCCACTTCTTCCAGCTTTTTTTGTGTATTTTATCTTTTTTTATCCTTATGTTTTCACATTTTTTTTCCCGTGAGAGTATTTTAATCTTTATATCACGTGGTATGATGTTATGTTAGTGATATTTTCCCTCCATAAGCATTTTGGATCACACAAATCCATCTCTCATTCTCGGCTTCGTCTCCCTCTCGAGTTTTCTCTCTTAACTTAGACCCACTCTCTTTTCCCTCTCTCTACCTCGCGACCCTCGATTTCTCTTCATCTTGCTGAAACCCAAACCACCGAAGCTGTGAGACCCAGCCCCAATGCCTCTCTCTCCCTATGTTTCCATCATCTCGACCTCAACTTTTGCGATTTCTAGCCAAACCTGCTGTTTCTCTTCTCGATCTCCTCCATCACGCCTTAGAAACGGTGGTTTTGGTATCTCTCTCTCTCTCTCTCTCTCCACCGTCCATTGCTAGAGAAGCCTAGCTCTGACTTAGTTTTTTTTTTTTTTTCTATTTTTTTATGTGTTAATTTGTTCTAGTCAATTTTTGGTCAGGATTGTTCTATGATTTTCTGTTTCTGAGTCTAGGTTTAATTCTTGGTTTTTCTTGAATAGGGTGTTGGAGGCCCCGATAGCTGAAGCCTCTGCTCAGTGTAACACACCTGATAGTTGGTGTTTGGGTGACTAGAAAATATATGAGAAAATACAAGAAAATTACCCACTTTGAGGAGAGCACCTCCATTGAAGAAAGGAAGAAGATGATAAGAGAAGGAGAAGTAACATTTGCATTAACTTTTCTGGATAGGTCATTTCGGTAGCTGCAGTGAACATATATGCTAGAATCTTGCCCAACATCTGGAAAAGGCCCCAACCTTGATAAAACATGACCCAAAACTAATAACTAACAGACTGGATAAAAAGAAATAACAAGCTAACGGCCCAGCTACTCTATGGCCCACTTCCTTACATAACATAAAGAAAAACAATAAGTAAAGTAATAGGCCCAAATTGGCCCATGGCCCATGGCCCATGTATACTATTCCTGGACTGTGACAAACCGTTTCCCATAGAAGCATATTGTCCACAAGGTGCGGTCACGATTGTCTCACCACCTGGGTCAAGAACAAAAATTTTCTTTATACTAACAACCACTTCACGTTTCACAATAATAACCCCGTCAATGGGTGTTGCTGCATATCCAAGTAGATATTGATCTAACCAGACAAGTGAGACATCTTGGTAAGTTGCCCAAGCAACAGCAAATGCTCGATAATTAAGCAACCCATCAAGTTTGCAAGCCCCTATACTGCCTTTGGAAGTTCCGTTGTCCCCCTTTTCAAAGAATGTGAAAGCTTTGAGTGAATGCCCATCAATGCCCATATTTTTAAGGTGAACTGAAACAAACTCTCCATGAAGATCTGTAGAAAACTCCAGGCTAGTTGGGCCACCACCAACAATAGCAAAATGACACTTTGTACTATGTGTAATATTGGGTAGTAGAGGAGTGAATGCTAAATAATCACAAGGTGATGCCACTTGCACCTCATATGAGGAGTTCATCAGAATCTTAATAGTGTCCTGGCCATCACAATTCATTTCCATGGGAGTTATTTTCCTTCCTCTATCAAAGGGCTTAAAAATAACTTTAAGTGACAAAAAATCAAGTAGTTGATGGGCAATTCTTGTATCTCCTAAAACTTGCAACCCCATATGAATTTGCCATTTCCCTTCACCAGAGATTAAAAACAAAGTAGAAAATAACTCATTATAATCTTCCACGTTATGAAAAGATGAATAGCCTTTACCCACACTTTCCACATCTTGCTTCTGTAAGTTATTCAATGAATCTATACAGGGCTCAGGTGCATGAGAATCTACACAATGATTTTCATTAACTAGTAAAAGATTAGTCTCACCCAAGTCTTCATTAATCCATCTTGAAGGAAATGCATGATTCTTAATAATCTGCTTCAGAAGCCCTTTGTTGAGGGAAAAATGTGTTAATTGGCATATTCTTATGAAAACCTATGTAAAGTTGAGTTGTAACAAGTGTTGATGCATTGGTACATGAAAAAGATTGAAGTGTGCTCAACATGGCTCGACTGGCGCTCGAGCGGAACCTTCCAGAGAGGTTCGCTCGATGGGCGCTCGACCTGGCGCTCGAGCGGAACCTTCCAGAGTGGTTCGCTTGATGTGCGCTCGACGCAGGGCTCGAGCGGAACCCAGACAAAGTGGTTCGCTTGAGGTGAGCTTGACGTGGCGCTCGAGCTGAACCCATCCAGAGTGGTTCGCTCGATGTGCGCTCGACGCAGCGCTCGAGCGGAACCCAGACAGAGTGGTTCGCTCGAGGTGAGCTTGATGTGGCGCTCGAGCAGAACCCATCCAGAGTGGTTCGCTCGATGTGCACTCGACGTGGCGCTCGAGCGGAACCCATCCAGAGTGGTTCGCTCGATGTGCGCTCGATTTTGCGCGCGAGCAGAACTCATCCAGAGACGCTCGCTCGACCTTCGCTCGACACCTCGCTCGAGCCAATGTTCAAAGACAACCTAAAATTCATGTTTTGAGCGCCGTGACTTGCTGGGACTATAAATAGAACAGATCATTTATGTTCTGTGGTGTGGAAAAATAGTGAAAAACCCTAAGTGTTTCAAGAGCCAAAGAGAGAAACCTATTCCTCACCTTGTGAATCTCTTTTGGACAAACACAAATCCACCACACCACTCTCAAGATCAAATCTCATTCAAAGTCCATTGAAGTGGACGTTTTGTTGGCCGGAAGGTTTCCGGAGCTGCTGTTGATGCAGAAATCGAGAGGTTCTCGTGGAAGGCTATAGAAGGTCGGAGTTCCGACACTACATGCGTGTAGAGATCGAGTGGGTCACTCGTGATGTTGCAAGCCAAGTTTAGAAACTACAAAGGTTTTGTGAGTGTTTCTATATTGGTTGTAATGAACTTTTTCGATAGTGGATTTTAGGTGGTGCCTTACACCCGGAGTGATTTTAGAATTTGAAGAAGTTCTTCAAATGAGTTTCCACTTCGTGACCAAAATCATTGTGTTAATTATTCTTGTTCATTGATTAACTGTTTATTTGTTTCTATTTTTGAAAAGACCTTCAAAATTGGAATACACCTATTCACCCCCCTCTAGGTGTAGTGATTGGTAGAACCACTGTTTTTTCAATTGGTATCAGAGCGGGTTCACTCCGCTGGGATTAAATTCCTGAGTGTGATCCTGTTGTAGTGGTTAAAATGGAGAAGTCTCAATCTCTCACATCGCCACCTTATTTTGATGGAAACAACTATGCTTATTGGAAAGTTCGAATGAGAGCTTTCCTAAAATCTGTGGATGAACGAGTATGGGTTTCTATAACAAAGGGATGGAGAGAACCAGTCACTATTATTGAAGGAGTTCAAACCCCCAAAAGTGTGGATAATTATTCTAGGGATGAAATTAATGAGTGTGGTTGGAATAGCAAAGGCCTGAATGCGATTTTCATGGCTGTGTCCCAGGAGGAGTTCAAGCGAATCTCCATGTGTGAGAATTGCAAAGAAGCTTGGGACATTCTTGAGGTCACCCATGAGGGTACCAAGGCTGTAAAGAATTCTAAACTTCAAATGCTGACCACAAGTTTTGAAGAACTGAGAATGAAGGATGATGAAACATTTGATGCTTTTTATGCCAAATTAAATGATGTCGTCAATTCTCGTTTTAATTTGGGGGACAGAATTCCTGAGAACAGAATTGTGAGAAAAGTTCTCAGATCACTCCCTGAGAGGTTTCGTCCTAAAGTTACTGCTATTGAGGAAAGCAAAGATCTGGACAGTATGAGAATTGAAGAATTGGTAGGCTCTCTGCAAACATATGAACACACTCTTCCTGTGGATAAGAAACACAAGTCCATAGCCCTCAATACCATTAGAGAGGAGTCAAATGAGTCATCCGATGAGTCAGCTATGAGTGACAGAGAAATAGCTTTTTATGCTAAGAAGTTCAGGAAACTGTTTGTGGCTAGAAACAATAAGAACCAGAGGCCAGAGAAGAAAAAGTTTGAGAGATATAATAGATGCTCAAGTTCAGGGAACAAGGAGAGAAGCACTGAGAAGTACACTAGAGCTAATAAAGACAAGGTACAATCAAGGGTGCAGTGTCATGAATGCCATGGATTTGGACACATTCGTCTGGAATGTGCAAATTACAAAAAGGTAAAAGAAAGAGCTAAGATTGCATCTCTAAGTGAGAGTGAGTCAGAGTCGAGTGAATCATCAGATAACTCTTCGCCAAAAGGAAATCTTAACTACATGGCATTCACTACCTCTGTTAGCAGCAAAAGTCAATGTAGTGAATCAGTGTCTGATGATGGGAGCATATCTGGAAATGAATCTGGGTATGAAGATCAGTTGCAAGAAGTCTACGAGAAGCTGTATAAGGAATGTGTTAAATTGAGAAAACGTAACAAAGCGCACATTGAGGAGATAGACTTCAACAAACGAGAAAATGAAGGACTTCAAGGCAAATTAAATGAAGCCATTGGTCTAACTGATCAGCTGAAAATGAGGAATGTATCTCTAGAAGAGGAATTAAAAAACCAAGAAAGTGAGATGATTCTGTTGAAGGATAAACTGAAATCCGTGTCCACTGGGAAAGAAAAGCTGGATGAAATCCTGAGGTCAGGAAAGCCTCCTGGTGATAGGAGTGGACTAGGATATGATACAGAGAAATCTGATACAGCTACTACCTCAAAAGTCTCCTATAAGAATGAGAAGAAAACTGTGTTTGTTCGTGAGTCTGTTGCAAAAGGGAATGCTAACCCATCTAACAAGGGTAAGAAATCCTCTCATGTAAAAATGGGTGTTCAGTCTCATGATAAATCAAGAGTTCGAAATACAAGCCCTGTGTGTCACCACTGTGGTAAGACTGGTCATGTTGTAGGAGACTGTTTTAAATTGAAGAGATGCACCATGTATGATCATCATACACGCTCTCAAAGTAGAGGTGTGTACTCACAAAAAATGGGTAGAAATCCCAGAACTGCTCCTAAGTATGTCTCATCTTTCAGGGGACAAAGAGATCACAAAAAGAATTACGTGTGCCATAATTGTGGTAAGGCTGGTCACATTCGACCAAACTGCTATGAGCTTAGGAGGAATCCTATGAGAGATGGAAATAGTGAATCGAGAAGAGGACATTTAAATCTTTGGAGTCAAGTCAGGGCCCTAACTAGACAAAATGAGATGCTAAATGTCAAGATAGACCAACTGTCAACTAGCAAAAAGGACATCTCTCCCAAAGTTAGAAAAAAGTGGGTCAGAACTGAAAAAATGCACACGTGCCATGTGGCACACATTGCTCTAAAGACCAGAGACACCTACATGTGGTATCTTGATAGCGGGTGTTCTCGCCACATGTCGGGTGATAAAAGTCTATTTAAAACAGTTGAAGAGTACAAGTGTGGAACAGTAACATTTGGAGATGGGGGAAAAGCTGATATAATAGGAAGGGGTGAAATTGAAATACCTGGACTACCCGTCTTGAGAGAAGTCCTATTTGTTGATGGATTAAAAGCAAATCTCCTAAGTATAAGCCAAATGTGTGACAATGGTGCAGAAGTCCGTTTTTCAAAAGATATGTGTATTGTTTCAGATAATAATGGAAATTGCATGATGCAGGGAACAAGGACATCTGATAATTGTTATGGCATTGCCTCTAAACCTCAGTATAGTTGCAATAGTGCTAAGAGTGAAACTACTGACCTCTGGCATCAAAGACTTGGACATGTGAATCACAAAAATCTATCTAAGATTGCCAAGAAAGAGATGGTGATAGGATTTCCTGAGCTGGGTAAAGTAGAGACTCCTGTTTGTGGGTCATGTCAGTTGGGAAAACAAGTTAGAACAGCTCATAAGAACACAACGGCTATCCTAACCGAACGACCATTAGAGTTGCTGCACATTGATCTTATGGGACCCTCTAGAACTGAGAGCTTGGGGGGAAAGAAATACATACTGGTAATGGTAGATGATTTCACCAGATACTCCTGGGTAGAATTTCTGAGAGAAAAAGGTGAAGCTCCTAATGTGATTAGAACTTTGTGCAAGAAACTTCAGAATGAGCAAGGGAAAGCAATAGTCAGAATTATGAGTGATCATGGAAGAGAGTTTGAAAACTCAAATCTTGAGAGTTTCTGTGATGAAGAAGGTATCAGTCAAGAATTTTCTGCCCCTATCACTCCACAACAAAATGGAGTGGTCGAAAGGAAAAACAGAGTTATTCAAGAAATGGCACGGGTCATGATTCACAGTAAAAGTGTACCTACTCACTTCTGGGGAGAAGCTGTGAACACAGCATGTCATATTGTGAATAGAGTCTATCCACAACCGAACACTTCCAAAACACCATATGAGATGTGGAAAGGAAAGAAACCTAATGTGAAATACTTCCGGGTTTTTGGAAGTAAATGCTATATTTTGAGAGATAGGGAAAACTTAGCTAAGTTTGACCCTAAGAGTGATGAGGGAATTTTTCTTGGATATTTCAGAAACAGTCGTGCTTATAGGAGTTACAATCTACGCACCCAAACCGTCATGAAATCCATAAATGTGGTGGTGAATGATGCTCCTGGAGAGGAGTTGAACAAGGAAGAGCAAACCCACACACCGAGTGAAACTGGACAAGAAGATTTTGGTACACTGAATCAGAACTTAGAGACCTCTTCAAGTGAAAAAGTGAGTTACCAAAAGGAGCCCTCTTCAAGAGTAAAGTTAAATCATCTTCAGGATAACATCATAGGACACATAGATGAAGGAATGAGGCTGAGGAGGAAAGTGATAAATCAATTGGCTTACTCAAGCTACATCTCACAAATTGAACCAAAGAGAATCGAAGAAGCCTTAAATGATGAGAATTGGTTGAATGCTATGCATGAAGAAATAAACCAATTTGTGAGGAATAATGTGTGGTACTTGGTGCCAAGACTAGAGAATCACAATGTCGTGGGTACTAAGTGGATATTTAAGAATAAGTCGGATGAGAATGGTACAATAGTGAGAAATAAAGCAAGATTGGTTGCTCAAGGGTATGCACAAATGGAAGGAATAGACTTTGACGAGACCTTTGCTCCAGTTGCTAGACTTGAATCTATCCGGATATTATTCAGCATTGCATGCCATATGTGTTTTAAGCTGTATCAAATGGATGTCAAGAGTGCATTTCTGAATGGGATCCTCCAAGAAGAAGTGTACGTCGAACAACTAGAAGGTTTTAATGATCCAAAATATCCTAATCATGTCTATAGGTTGAAGAAAGCCTTATATGGTTTGAAACAAGTTCCTAGAGCTTGGTATGAGAGGCTTACTTCATATCTTGAAGATCACAATTTTCTGAGAGGAAATGTTGACAGAACATTGTTTATCAGAAAAGTTGGAGAAGACATAACAGTTGCTCAAATCTATGTGGATGACATTGTATTTGGATCATCGATTGACGCCTTGGCTCTTGAGTTTGCTGAAGAAATGAAAAATGAATTTGAAATGAGTATGGTGGGTGAACTAACATTTTTCTTAAGACTCCAAGTGAAACAGTTAGATAATGGGTTGTTCATATCTCAATCCAAATATGCAAAGGAATTAATCAAAAAATTTAGATTAGATGGGAAAAGCCATGCCAGAACCCCCATGAGCACGAGTGTTAAGCTTAGTACTGATGGGTCAGGCAAGAATGTTGAGCAATCCTTGTATAGGAGCATAATTGGGAGTCTACTGTATCTCACTACAAGTAGACCAGACATTGCTTTTAGTGTTGGGGTCTGTGCTAGATTTCAAGCTAATCCTAAGGAATCACATTTAGTAGCTGTCAAACGCATACTTCGCTATGTAAATGAGACAGTCAATTATGGGATCTGGTATTCTAGAGACTCTAATACTGAGCTTGCAGGCTATTCCCGATGCTGATTGGGCAGGTAATGCAGATGATAGGAAAAATACTTCTGGTGGGTGTTTCTATGTCGGCACAAACCTTGTTGCCTGGATGAGCAAGAAGCAAAACTCCATATCGCTGTCTACGGCTGAGGCTGAATATATTGCTGCAGGCAGCTGTTGCACGCAATTGTTGTGGATGAAGCAAATGTTGTGTGACTATGGCATTACTCAAGGTATGATGAGCATTTATTGTGACAATACTAGTGCCATAAACATTTCAAAAAATCCTGTCCAACACTTTAGGACCAAGCACATTGACATTAGACATCATCTTATTCGAGAGCTGGTAGAAACACGTGTTGTGACTCTTGAGTACATTCCCACCGAACACCAACTAGCCGACCTTTTCACTAAACCTTTGGATGAGCTTCGGTTTGAATTACTTAGAAAGGCTATTGGTATTTGTGCATTGACCTGAGGGTTGAAACATGCATAACATGCATTGCATGCTTTACATGCATTTTTTTTCTTTTGTTTTTGTTATTTTGTGATTATTCATCTTCTTATTCCATTTTTGGTATTACTGCCTTTACATGCACTCCATGGTTGTGATATTTAGTTATTGGTGTTGTTAATTCTAAAAATCTAGGTGCATGTGTCTTTTGAAAATTGTATCATATATCTATGGCTTACAAAGGTTTGAAACATGAGTATCAGTTGTAATCTGTGACTAGCTTCACACACTTCACTCCACGCTTAGTCAATCGACGTTTCACCACCGTGAGTTTTTAGGGAGGCAATCAAAAGTGTTAGGAAACTCTACCTACACACATAAGTGACCACGGGCTAGACAACCTCATTATTGTTCCCTTCTACAAAGAAAAAGAAAAGGAGATGAAATTGTATGTCATTGAAAAGAAAAAGGGATGTTGTTGCAAATTAAAAAAAAAAAAAGAAGGGTAAACAAGTATCTTAACATTGATACAGATAATCAAACAGAAGCATCTAGGTTCTAGCAGCATTGGGTTTGACTTTCTGCATCATGGAAGAGTTTCTCAAACACTTATGGTTTCTTATACAGCCCAACCCCACTCACACCTTTTGGTTGAAATTTCTTGATTAAGCAAGGAATTTGTTAACACGGCTGTCTTTATTACTTGTGATACTTTGTTTTTATTACCTGCGTGTTTTATAAGGACATGATGCCTTTCTACATTTGATGTGTGTGAATGATTTAAAAATTAACCTCATTAATAGTTGGATCACACTGAATTTTTTTAGGCAGAAAAGTAAAATTTTCTGGGCAGCCGCTCGAGCGAACTTAAAAGCCGCTCGAGCGAACGTGCTTTAAAAAGCCCCGCGCCCCTTATTTCCCCTCTGCACCGTTTCCTCTCCCCACCCCGTGCGATAACCTCTATCGTTCTCTCCGTGTGGTTTCTTTCATTTTCTCCCAAGAATCTTGCTTCAATCACGGTAAGTCTCTTATTTCTCCCTCTTCTCCATCATTTTTGGTCATTTTTTTCCATTTTGCATCATACATTTCCATACTCATACATTTCGGAAATTAGGGCTTGATTTGGGGATTCTGAAATGGAACCTTTTTTGTTGGTTTGTTTGCTGTTTGGATGGACCTCTTGGTTGTCCATTCCTATTGTCTTTGTATTTAGGAGGTTCTTAGAACCCCCAAGGGGTTTTTCATTTGGTTTGTACTTGGATGCACTCCAAGTGCTCGGTGAAATGCATCAATGAAGTTTGATTTCCTATTTTCATGTTGCATTGATATTGCATTGTCCCCATGGTCACTTTTGTCTATCCTAGTAGTGGGATAGTGTTTGGCATTGAGGTTTGGGACCTCCATTGGGTTTAAAACCCAATATTGGCTTAGTTGAGTTTGAAGTGCTCAAAATTGCAAAATGGGTTGTTATATTGTGTTAGTGGGCATGTGCAGTGTGCATTGTGCATTTTGACATAGTTTTAGCAACATTCATGACTTGTTTTTGAAATTTTTTTTTAAACATAAGTTTGGCTTGGTTCACAATTAGGCATGTGCATTCATCAAACATTGGGCATTTCACATTACCTTTAGCCTTGTCTAACGGTCATTGATTTTGTCCAGCTTCAGTCATGTCTCGAAGAGTTCGTTCACGCCAAAATCCTCCAACCCCCGCTCAAGCACATTTTCGCAATCCTCGTGCAAGATAACTTTACGCTCAAAATTTTTCCACCCGTTCTCTCATTGTCGAGCGTGAAGTTCTCCTTGGTGAGCTTTCTGAGACTGTCATTCCCCGCATTTTTGAGTCTCGCCAGTGGCTGGCCTTGACCACTGGTCATCCCACTCCTTCTGTGGAGTTGGTTAAGGAGTTTTACTCCAATATTGATGCCATCTCTGATGATGGCTCTTTTGAAGTCAGTCTCCGGAACATTGTTTTCCGGGTGACTCCGGGCATGGTTGCGGACTTGCTACATGCCCCGCGAGTGGCAAACCCCACATATCCATATACACGGACTTCTCCTCCAAGTTTGACTGTCATTGTTGAATGTTTAATCGGTCCATTTTCGAGTTGGGATGGTAAGTCACCCATTCTCACCTCTCGTTTTTCACTCGAGTTTCTCATTCTCAGTAGGATAGTCCTTACAAACCTATATCCTACTGGTCATCAGAGTGATGTCGGTCCTGACCGCGCCACTCTTTTGTATGCATTGATAAATGATGTCTCCATTGATCTGGGGAGTCATCTGTGTCGTGTCATGCTTGAGGCGTTTAATTCCCTGAAATTACGGACTGGCTTGCCTCTCGCCTGCCCCATCACTAGGATAGCCCTCTCTCAAGATGTTATGCTTCTTCCCAATGAGCCTAGAGTTCCTCTTAAGGCTCCCATTGGGCGTAGGACCATGCAGTTGAGTCGTTCTCACATTACCCCTCACCCACTGAATGTTGAGCATCCTCCTCCCAGCCATCCACGTCTCAGCCATCCACCTCTCAGCCATCCAGTTCACAGCCTCAGGGCTCGGCACCATTCATTCCTACAGCGGGATTAGTCGATCCCAGCCTTCAGCAGGTCCTTGAGTACCTTGCCCGGCTTGAAGCTCGGTTTGAAGCCCGTTTTGATCCTCTTGATGCCAAAGTTGACAGCTTTCAGCAGCTTGTGACTAAACGCTTCAACGACATTGAGGAGCGGCTTGATGAAGATGATGGCAGTCAATCTGATGGGGATAGTTGACACCCTTGGCGTTTGTGACAAAAAGGGGGAGTATAGATTAAGGGGCAGTGGTATAGAGATTTAGGGGGAGTAGCAAGAAAGCTGTTGGGGCAGCTTTTGTTTTGTTTTGTGGGGGAGCAGCTATTTTTATTTGTATCACATGCTGCTCATGCTACCATTGTTTGTCTAAATTGAAAACAATGTATGTTTTAATTCTTAATGAAAAGTCTTTTCTGAGAACTGTGCTACAGGTGTTTATGCTTATGAGATTATTTCTTGCATATTGTTATTGGTACGTTTAACCGTTTGCTAAGTTTGCAGAAATATCTCAATGTGCTCAAGACTTTTTGCCTGAATAATGGGAATCCTGATTTGTGTGTGTTAGGATTAGGTCCTATGTATAGGTTAGAGGTTTTGTCACAGAAATGCCAAAGGGAGAGATTGTTGAGGGAAAAATGTGTTAATTGGCATATTCTTGTGAAAACCTATGTAAAGTTGAGTTGTAACAACTGTTGATGCATTGGTACATGAAAAAGATTGAAGTGTGCTCAACATGGCTCGACTGGCGCTCGAGCGGAACCTTCCAGAGAGGTTCGCTCGATGGGCGCTCGACCTGGCACTCGAGCGGAACCTTCCAGAGTGGTTCGCTCGACGCAGCGCTTGAGCGGAACCCAGACAGAGTGGTTCGCTCGAGGTGAGCTTGACGTGGCGCTCGAGCTGAACCCATCCAGAGTGGTTCGCTCGATGTGCGCTCGACGCAGCGCTCGAGCGGAACCCAGACAGAGTGGTTCGCTCGAGGTGAGCTTGATGTGGCGCTCGAGCAGAACCCATCCAGAGTGGTTCGCTCAATGTGCGCTCGACGTGGCGCTCGAGCGGAACCCATCCAGAGTGGTTCGCTCGATGTGCGCTCGATGTTGCGCGCGAGTAGAACTCATCTAGAGACGCTCGCTTGACCTTCGCTCGACACCTCGCTCGAGCAGTCTCAGAAGATAACGTGGGCTCGACACCTCGCTCGAGCCAATGTTCAAAGACAACCTAAAATTCATGTTTTGAGCGCCGTGACTTGCTGGGACTATAAATAGAACATATCATTTCTGTTCTGTGGTGTGGAAAAATAGTGAAAAACCCTAAGTGTTTCAAGAGCCAAAGAGAGAAACCTATTCCTCACCTTGTGAATCTCTTTTGGACAAACACAAATCCACCACACCACTCTCAAGATCAAATCTCATTCAAAGTCCATTGAAGTGGACGTTTTGTTGACCGGAAGGTTTCCGGAGCTGCTGTTGATGCAGAAATTGAGAGGTTCTCGTGGAAGGCTATAGAAGGTCGGAGTTCCGACACTACATGCGTGTAGAGATCGAGTGGGTCACTCGTGATGTTGCAAGCTAAGTTTAGAAACTACAAAAGTTTTGTGAGTGTTTCTATATTGGTTGTAATGAACTTTTTCTATAGTGGCTTTTAGGTGGTGCCTTACACCCGGAGTGGTTTTAGAATTTGAAGAAGTTCTTCAAATGAGTTTCCACTTCGTGACCAAAATCATTGTGTTAATTATTCTTGTTCATTGATTAACTGTTTATTTGTTTCTATTTTTGAAAAGACCTTCAAAATTGGAATACACCTATTCACCCTCCCTCTAGGTGTAGTGATTGGTCGAACCACTGCTTTTTTACCCTTGTTTAGGGTCCAATAAAAGATTGCTTCCTGCTTCCAGCTTTGAGATTTTTATTGTATTGAACCGACATGTTCAAATGGATCGTCACTACTTTCGCTGGAGGTTCTACAAAATGATCTCACAAGCTTCATAACATAAAGTCCGTGCCTCTCGTCTTCAGTCTATAGCAATGAAGCAATACCAGCATCCAACTGCATGAGATTGACTACAAGCATCACCAGTAATTGCCCATTGCCAGAGTCTGGCTTGTGTAGGTTTTCCATGGCCATTTTGATCATTCCCATTTCAACCATCCTGTTGACTGGGAATTCAAGACCACTTTCTAGACTCATTGGGCTTGCTTTGTTAAATACCAAAAAGGCATTGTGGGTCTTCTTTCCAACGGTATTGAACTCTTTCACCCTTCCATGACCATCAAGACAAGTGTATGCATGTAGAAAAATACCTGTTGATTGTGGTGAGTATGCTTTTATATATCGATCATCTAAACTCAAGGTCACGGTGTAGTCCTTTTCAGCCTTTCTAATTTCGAGATAGGCCATTGCTAGCACACCATCATCTCTGTTAGAAGGGGGCATGTTTGCCTGCAGTACTATGGGCATGATTTCGAGATTAGAAATATTGTTCATTGTTTGCGGGTGACCAAAAAAACTCTGAACACGTTAGTGACTATTTCTCCACGGCATTCACTTTGTGGGCTCGGAACTCGATGCTTGGCAAGAATCCTCATACTAACTTTTCTTGTAAAGTTTGAACACAACCAATCACCTCCAATACGCTTCCAATATCACCATGACTGAAATGGCCCATACGTGGTGCTTCATTTTTGCAAGACACGGAATCGAAGGTGCATTGGCAAGAAACAATTTTCTTGACCCTAACACAAGTGCTACGCCCGTTACTCTCATTCTTCCCAAATTTTACAGAAATTAGAATCAAGATGCCACAAATCTCTAACAATAGCTCACTCCCTTTGGACAAATACGTGGCGGAGAGTAACATGAGGTCGCCATAGACGACGATGAGGGACAGGTTGCCCAGCACGATGGTGGTGCACGGAAGGAACTCTTAGGTATGCTTGCAGGTCGACTTAGCAGAGGTAAAGGATCGGTTGAGAGAGAGGGAAGGTGCACGGTGACGGAGCTTCTTCCAGTTCTTGGTCTTTTTTATTATAGACATAATAAAAAATGAATTTGAGAACTCAAGACCGAAGGTGTTGCCGCCGATTTTTGGGTCTTCTACACAGCAAATTTTGGGTCTTCTATTATTGGATCATCCAAGTGAGGACAGAGAAATGGAAAAAAATTTGGCGCTCATGGGAAAGAAAAAAGGAGGGTGAGGATAGAAAAATTTCAGAATGGAGACACTGAACATCTCTACCACTAGGATCAATCTCCCTAATATGAAAATCTAAGTGTGAAATTTGAGGCTGGAGCCGTAGTAATGTTGTATTCCAACTTTGAGAAATCCCCAAAATCGCATGGCTCATTTTCCTCTCTTGCCCTTCTCTGACTCTATACATGATTTTGAAAATACCAGTTTCGAAATCGGGTTTGGAGACTTCGAAGTCACCTTCCATAGTCACTGGATCTTCTTCCTCTTGTATGTCACCAATTCGATCTTCTAATTGGTTGAAACTTTCCTGAAAGTTGCTAGCAAATTCATCAAGGGGCTGTTGAAATACTTGGTGCATTTTGTTTTGGCTCTCCCGAAAATCCTTCAAATGTTGTTGAAGAACATCGAAGCGTTGAAGATTGTGTTCCATTAGCTCTTTGATATTGAGTAAGGATGAGGTGATGTTTTCCATTCTCACGAATTGATGAAACCGATGCCAAGGAAAGATTGGCTCTGGATACTACTTGTAACACACTTGATAGTAGGTGTTTGGGTGACTAGAAAATATACGATAAAATACACGAAAATTACTCACTTCGAGGGGAGCACCTCCATTGAAGAAATGAAGAAGATGATAAGAGAATGATAAGTAACATTTGCATTAACTTTTCTGGATAGGTTATTTCGATAGCTATAGTGAACATATATGCTAGAATCTTGCCCAATATCTAGAAAAGGCGTCAGCCTTGATAAAACATGACCCAAAACTAATGACTAACAGACTGGATAAAAAGAAATAACAAGCTAACAACCCAGCTACTCTATGGCCCACTTCCTTACATAACCTAAAGAAAAACAACAAGCAAAGTAATAGGCCCAAATTGACCCATGGCCCATGTATACTATTCCTGGACTGTGACACTCAGTGAGAATTTCTTTGTCCAGTGCAAAGTTACACGCAGATTCCCACTAAGAGCAGTTTAATAAATGGGTTTAGATTTTTTTTTTTACTTGCATGTCGTGGTTTTCTACAGCGTTGGGTTTATCTTTACACATATATTTCCCTCTAAGAATCTCATTTTCTTAGTTTCTTTTATTTTAATTTTCAGTGAGAATTTTTTTGTAAGTATTGTTGGGTCATGAAGCCTTGGGCAGACTGACATAGAGCCTTTACTTTTTTATTTTTCTTATATGAATTGGCTATGGGAATAAATGACATGTCCTTGGTTTTGTGATTGATTTTATTATCCAAGAACATAGGCTGCTTGGAAACTTGGTTGGAATACTTAGGACATGTATTGTGTAGACCATGAGGGGGTCATAAAGTATTGCGCAATCATTGGCATGAGCCTTCTTCAAAATAAAATTTAATTTTCCACATGTATATTGCTGGAAGAATAGAAATGCTGTTGTTTTGGTTTAATTTGTTTTTTAAAATCTTTACTTATAAAAAATGTTTTTTAAAAAAAAATAATGATGTTTTAAATCATAAAATGCTGACCGGTGGTCTGTAGTTTTACGATGGAAGTTTTAATACTCACTCATATTTTTAACATGCTTTGTTTCTATGACAGTGAAAAACAAATTATCTGTTATTCCTACTTTTAAAGATAAAAACTTATTCCTTGAGCAGCTGGAAAGCGAATGTATGGATTTCAACCACGGGGGGTGACAGCATGGAAGATGATGCAGATGCAAAATCTGAGGGCTATAGCTGGAAAAGTCACAATCCGAAACCTGGGAAAGTGAATGTATAGAGTTCATGCACCGTGATTTTTGAGGACAGGAAGTATGAGAAATGCTAGAGAGAAGCTACTATAGCAGTGCACACTTTGCACTCATTGCGTGGCTGCTTCTAATTGATTGTTCCCAACACTTACTTGAGAAGATGTGTGGTCTAGATGATGTCACATCATGTATGCAAATGGATGTTTTCAATAGTAGATTCTATCTATATTTATTCCAGGAAGTATACATGGGAGGAGATATTTACTATACAAGAACATTGCACTATAAAATTGAGAAGGATCTTGGCTGAGGCTGTGAAATTTTGCAGGATTATACTTCCTTCTGTCTCAAGTTTGAGTAGTTGTTTTGTTGCGGGACTGGTACCAGAATTCTACACACATTTATGTGAGCATTGGGAGAAACAAGGCCAAATTTTTCCATATCATAAAATCTCTCTGCCTCTCAGTTACCACAATAATATATTCTTTAATGTCTATCAACAGAATTTCAGTATGCACTTTTCTTTCACCCCCACATTTGTGATTTGCAAATGCAACTTAAATGGAAATAGGTAGCTCATTTTATGGGTATTCATGCATTTTAGGCTGAAGTTAAAACACTCTTTTCTTGTTCACTCAATCGATCAAGATGCCATCCCTTCTGCCCATATGAAAACCCCTAATGTCCATACTATTTAGAGAAAATTACCTCATTTCATAATCAAAGTACATGGCATGCATATCAAAAGGGTTTGGGTAATTAATTACCCCCCATCACAGTGTGTGGTTCTGAATCAGCTGAGCCAATCATGATGCTTCCAAAAACAGCCTATTAATGAGTCCAATTGCTCTAAATCCCAGAGTTCATCCCCTTTTACCTAACCCAGTCATATCTCAATGGAAAAAGAGAGCAATTATTGTTATTTTGGGTGCATGACAAAACAGTCACTCTCACAGCAAAATAATAGAGAGAATCTTGTAGACAAAGTATAATTATCAATGAGGGGGAGCCCCCACACTCATAGGTCCACTTTTATATATGGTATTAAATTTTTTTATTGGTGAAATAATTGAGTGAAAAAAATAATATATGATAAATATCAAATAATAATTTTTTTTTCTATAGGACAGTACGTAGTTATAAAGACCCAACATTATTTGTTATAATGACTTAACGAGACCTGTCCATGTCAACACTAAAGCCAAATTATACGTGATTACATTTCAAAAAAAAAAAGTGATTAAGTACGACATAACAATAATTGAGCAAATAATTATATATATATATATATATATATATATATATATATATCAAATAATTGGGGTTACGGCCATCCTGATTGCTTTTTGGCTGCTCTTAAAGGGGCCCCCTTTTGTCATCATAGTGGGCAACACACGCCAAAAACAATTGAAGAAAAATTTACTTTTGGGGTAATGAGAAAATATATACTGCAGCCTACTGTACGTTGCAGCCGCACCACATTCTACTGATGGAGTGAAAAAAAAAAAATCACAACATGGGTGTGCTGCGGCTATGGGCTGCTGCCCAGAATAGCTCTTGGGGTAATATATCTCGTGACCTACTCACTACCATCAATGAGATTTCTCTTTCAAAAAGCAGTGAGAAAGGAGGAAAATTCATCTCTTAGAATATTTATTAGATTAGTTAAAAATTAAATCCAATTAAAATTTAGCTATTGAGTCATGAAATATATTACATTAGAATAACTATATTTTAAATATTTGAAATATAACTACAGTAACTTTTAAAGTAATTTTTAAATTTGAAAAGCACTGTTTATTTATCAAATCCATTTTATATCATTTGTTTCTCTCTCCCAAGGACTCCATCAACTACGGTACACATGCTATTTTTCCCTTCCAACGGTTTTCTCCCTTCCCTTTCAAAAACCAGACGCCCTTCCCACCAAAACCCCGAGTGCTTCATCTTTGACCAGGGAGACCCACCACTGCATCACCACTGCACCACCACCCCACGTCTCGTCGGCAACAATGGCACCGCACCACCGTGCCACCGCACTCATTCTCACGTCGGAAACGACCAAAATCCCTTTTTCTCTTGCCGATCTGCTTCTCCAAAGCTCAGGTAATCTCTTTACACGTATAAGATTCGATTCTCTTGATGATCCCTAATTTTATTTCGCACTTTGCCGTTTCTCGCATTCCTCTTCTCCAAACCCTAATCTTTGATTGTGGATGGGTTTAATGTCTTATGCTCTATGTTTATCTTCATGTACTTGCTTCGTGACTTTATCCATATAAGAAAATGTTGGGCTTCATTAAACAATAATGCTTATGGTTGTAAATAAATAAGACTACTCGATAAGCTGCTCGGGATCAATTAAGTCAAATTCAAGTTTAGCTCAAGTAGTAATTTGTTAAATTAGTTGTTTATGAACACAAAAATATAATCGATTATTAAATGATACAATTTGCAAAAAGTTTGTCTAGATCACTCTCATAAGTTTGTATAAATTCAAATAATTTCGTAAATATTTTTTACATTAAATTTTTATTTTAGTATTTTAAATGATTAGAAGAAATCATGTTCCTTATACTAAACGTGTTAACTCATTCTTACGAATATAATCATTAAGTTAAGTATATATAAATTTAATAAAAATATTAGCGAAAAGTCATTATTTGTTTATCAAAATTTATATATCAAATTATAAACTAAATCTATTTTATCAAAATGAAGTAGCTTATGAATAAACTCAACTGGCACGAATAGCTTATGAATAAACTTGAGAAAATGCTCAAGCTTATGATCTTCTGCTAGAATAAAAATCAAACCAATAAGACTTGACCACACATTCCTCTTTCAAATTCAACTCATTTACACCCTTAATTAAAAGAAAAACACTATAGACATAAAGGAATCCTACAAAGAGATTTTACACACTGATGTGACACACTGCTCATCTTTACCCTATTTGTTTTGTATTTCTTGCTCCCCCTCCACCTTGTGGCCGCCACCCCTGCCATCTCCTCGTGCTGGCCATTGTGGTTGGGGACCACTTTAGAGTGGGCAAAAAACGTTGACGGTCCAAGCGGCATCGCTGGAGTGGAACTCACGGTAGCTTGTCATACACGTTGGTGTACATTTCGCACACTATGTGCATAGGTTGCTTGGAAACTTGGTTAGAGTACTTAGGACATGTATTGTGTAGACCATGACGGGGTCATAAAGTATTGCGCAATCATTGGCACGAGCCTTCTTCAAAATTTAATTTTCTGCATGTATATTGCAGGAAGAATAGATATGATGTTGTTTTGGTTTAATTTGTTTTTTAAATCTTTACTTATAATTTTTTTTTAAAAAAAAATTAATGATGTTTTAAATCATAAAACGTTGATAGGTGGTTTGTAGTTTTATGAGGAAAGTTTTAATACTCACTCATATTTTTAACATGCTTTGTTTCTATCACATGTGAAAAGCAAATTCTCTGTTATCCTACTTATAAATAAAAAAAAAAAAAAGTTATTCATTTAACAGCTGGAAAGCGAATGTATAGACTTCAACCACGGGGTGACAAGCATGGAAGATGATGCAGATGCAAAATCTGAGGGCTATAGCTGGAACAATCTCTAAATAAAACTGTATTTAACATTACTCTATTTTATATATCAATAGCATTTCAGTGCCTCCCACATCGCACATGGGATTAAATAAGAGACGTTGGGTAGCATGTCAATAGCAAACTTTTACACGGATCACGCCATGTTCTTAACAGTACCACTGGTCCACTGATCATGACTGACCATTGACCATCAGGCCGGGCTAGCTAGCTAGCTACGAACGTTCATGCACCCATCCCATATATAGTTAATTCAAGCCTCGTTTGGATGAAACAAATATCTATTTTTTATTTCATTTCATTTTATTGTTCATTAATTTATTTACTGTTTATAAATTGTACTATACTAAAAAAACAAAAAGCTAACGTACTGTTTTATAAAACAAAAAATCTACTCAACCTCTTACTATTCACACAATTTCTATATTTCATATTATTTTTAATTTTTATTATTTTTTTCTTTTATTAAATATTTATTATATAAATAATGAATAAAAAATTTAAAATAATTTAATAAGAATAAACTCAAAAAAAAATTAAAAATTTAAAAAATTTAAAAAAGTGTGGAGTATGAAGTGTAGTGAAGGTTGTGTAACAAAGCTCTTTATAAAAAAAAACTAATCATTCATCTCTTATTAATTTATTTACTGTTTATAAATTATACTATATTAAAAAAAGCTGACTTACTGTTTTGTAAAAAAAAAAAAAGCTAATCTACTGTCTGACCTAAAGTTACGGACACGTGAAAATGCCGGAAACAGATTTTCATTTGATCTTACTGTTCATGCACGGACTTCTACCATTTTATTTATATTTTATTATAAAAAACTAATATAATTAAAAGTGAATTCCACCAATATTAAAAAAGATGCAAGACAAAAACAAAAAAAAAAAAAGCAAAAAAACAAAAATCAAAACGCAACAAATCGTGATAATAAATTATATAAAAAAAAATTATTCTCATTTATTATTAATCGATATCATATATTATTTTATATTTTATATGCTTAATGTTTAATGATAATAAATTATATAAAAATTATATTTTTATAATAAATATTATACACATGAGCAGCATCTATAATGTATTTCTATTAGATTTAACGTTGCTGGTAGATAGAAGTAGAGATTGAGAAGTTTTAAAAGTTTGAGAGTCTATTTTAATGTAATTATTAACTTTAAAAATATATTATAAATTGATAAATTAAGTGAAAATTTGAGAAATTAAGTGTAATTAGCCTAATAGAATTGTAAAACTTTAATTATCACCTGACTTGACAACGATGTCGTTGCGACAACTTCTGCATCACTTCAAAATTTTGAAAAGGTCCTTGGAATCCGGATTACTTTTCAAACAATTGTATGTTATTTTAAAGGGCACTGCTGTGGGTCCGAATTCGGGACCCATTTTGTGTTCCGAATAAGTTTTTTATTTTTTTTGTTTTGTTGTTTTTTTTATGTATTTTTTAATTATTATAAATATTTTTAAAAAAATAAAAAAATTATAATATCATTAAAAAATATTTTTTTAATCATTCAATTAAAAAAAAAAAAAAAAACATTCGGAAACACTTTGGGTCCCGAATTCATGTCCCTATTTTAAACTAAGGTTAGGAGTATATGCATCGGCATCCATAGTTTAACATCCACCATGGATCAAATCACAAGCTTCTCTCACAAAGGAGAATCCAGTCGCTCCAATTACCAGAATCCGATACGGGAGTTCCCAATGGTGGAACTCCACTTCAAGATCAACGAGAAGGTAATGAAATATACCGAAGAAGCCAAAAAGTTACAAGAAGAAGCCGACCGAAGAAGCACTAGCTGCATCTACAGAGTCCCCCGGAGGCATAAGAAAATCAATGGTAAGTCTTTATACGAGCCCGATATAGTCTCCATTGGGCCCTACTACTATAACGTCCGTGATAAAAAGTACAAGATGGCCGAAGATTGCAAGAGGAAGTGCTTCGGCTCCATGCTGGTTAAGGCAGCAAATCATAACATCCAATTTCATATCTATGAGAGCTGCTTGCGAAGAATAAGCGAACTTGAAGAGGACATCAGAAAATGTTAATCTGATGAGTTCGAAGTCGACGGTATTGAATTTCTCGAAATGATGGTTTTTGATGCTTGTTTTATAATAGAAATCATTGCTATGTTTGGATCGAGGAAAGAAGTCGACTCCAGCGAATCTCTTGGAGCCTTGGCGTGGATGGTACCGTATTTCTACAGGGACTTTCTCCTGCTTGAGAATCAGATCCCTTTTTTCGTTCTGAAAGAGATATATGCGATTACCCGTAAAATTCCTGACCTTAGTTGTATTCCCAGTCTGATGTATGCTGCTTTGGAATTCTTTAAGAACGGAATGAAAAGATTCGATGTAGACATTTTCGATTACACTTCAACGAACGTGACGAGAACGAATCAGCGGCCGGCCTTCCATTTGCTGGACTTGGTTCGGAGAAGTTTAATGCCATTCTATTATAAGCAACAGGGACCAGAATCCCGTACAGAGACTACATACATTCACTGCGACTCCAAGCTCCGGCTAGCGGGGATTAAGGTCAGTCCAGCCAAAGCGCAGAGCTTCCTAGATGTGAAATTCAAGAAAGGTGTGATTGAGATGCCAAAGATAGCCATCAACGACTTGATGAGATGTCTGTTGCTGAACTGTGTGGCATTCGAACAGTGCCACAGGGGAAGCAAGAAGTACTTCACAGTTTACGCTACTTTTTTGGACTGCCTGGTGAACACCAGCAAGGACATCGAGTACCTTCGCGAGCGCAATGTCATTGACAATTACCTTGACAACGACTCCGAGGCTGCGGGCTTCATCAACCGTGCGGGCAGGGATTTGGTACTCAATGCTGATAGAGGCTTCTATTTGGGGGAATTGTTCGAGGATGTGGACAAGCATTATCGGAATAGGTGGAAGTGGAAGTTGGCGAGCTTCAAGCGAGAGTATTTTGACAAGCCATGGTTGCTTCTGTCGGCAGCGGGTGGCATTTTGCTCGTACTGGCTACGTCAATCCAGGCCGTAATGGCCATCTTAACTTACAAGTATAATAGTTGCTAGCCTAGCTACCAATTAGGTAATTAATTAGGTTATAATGGTTTTAGAAAGTTTGATCATCAATCGCTACTTTTAGCGATATGATATTATCAGTCGAATTTGGTTTGATGGGGTCTTTAATTAGCATGTATTATTTTTTATATGAAATTATGATTTACTTTTTCAACAATGCTACGTGCAACCGTCGCACGCAACTATTGGGGAATCGGCTGACGTGGCTAGCCGATATATTTAAAAAAAAAATATCACAGAATAGACAAACGGGAAGGAGGGAGGGAAAATCAGATTTCAGAAGGAGAGGGAAAATCGCATTCGCATCTGGGTTTGGTACGGAGGAATTGGGAATATTCAAACTGGCGTAAAGCTAAAGCTTAACCTAGTAGATCAGGAACCCCCAATGTTAGACATGCATCAAGCACTCAATTCTCATACAATCTAATAAAAACCGAGTTGTTGTACCGATAGTGAGTCCTAAAATCCATTATTATTGTTGGGTCCGGCACCAGTTTTCACTTTCTAATCTTGGTTCTAATAGAAATGCTTTTGACGACGATTGGCTGCCATGGAACTGCTGCTCTCACCCACTTCAAGTTCAGGCCTATATATCTCTTCATCAATCTCCTCCACTACTTTTTCCCTTTCAATAAATTCTAATGTCTTCTAAGATAATGATATAAACTCGTGTGACTGTGGCGCCGTGATTGGCAGCACAACTGAGGGAAGCTTGGAGAGAAGGGCTTCAAGGCTACTCATAGAAGTTGTTATTTTCAAAGGCTGGTTGTTTGGTGATCATAGAAATCAATTGGGGAGCAAGAGCAGTGCCTTGGAACTGCCATGCTTCTGGGGTGCCCGTATCCATCCACGTTGAAGGGGAATGCGAAGGAGGATGGATGGAGTAAAAGCACGCTTGGGATGCTTTCAATGAGCTGAATTTCTTTCTCAGTGAAAAAAAAAAAGAAAAAAGAAGGAACAAGTTTGAAGGACATTGTTAGACTAACTTGTTAAAATCTGAAAATGTGTGTGTGAGAGAGACCCTATGAATGGCTCTTTTTTTTTTAGATAAAAATAAAGGAGCTTCACATTTTTTTGGCTTGAAGTAGTCAAATATATTTTTCTATTTTGCCAACAAAAGCCTACATGTCTTTGGTTACTCTCTAAAATATTCATGTAAAACAAAATAACCATTCAGCATTAATGCCACAAAGCTAAAGCAAAAGCCATGCCTAGAATTAACTGGTTTTTGTTCAAAACATATCTTGTCCATGAAGGTATCCATAAGCTGTCCACGGCCATAAAGACATTAACCACCCTTATCTCTTGCTCTGTGGCTTTGAGGCTGAACCAAGTGAGAAATTTTATTCTAAAAATTCATCCAGGTGCCCTTCATGCTCTAGCCATTTGACCACTTGCACGGAATGCTCATAATCAATTTCCTCTAGGTGCTTTTTACAACAAATATCTAGAACAGCTCGCATTCCACTGCACTTAAGGAGTGGAAGAAGAAACAGTTTCAATGAAAAGAGACAGTGAGCAAAACATTTCACTTTTGCTCTTGTTGATGTCGACCAACTGTTGAAGCTTTGTAGGAGTTGCTAATTTAATGTTACCAAACTTGGTTGACTCCACTTGAAGATGATCTTGCGCTATAATTGTATGTTCTGCCTTTCCATGTTTTAAAGCTGTAAAACAACTTCTATCTGATGCGGGTGTCTCCCAGTTAGCTTCCAAACCACCCAATACCCCTGTGCTGCTAAATAAAGAAACCTTGCAGGAATACTCAGTAGAAGGGTGCAGGTGGCTTATCTTGAATCTCTTATCTGGCCTAAATACAATGAAAGTGGGTTGCTCTGGATAAACAAAAACAATGCTGTGAAAAACAATGCTCTAGATATATACCAGACTTGAACTGTGCTTCCCATGTCCGAGGTTTCTAAAAAACAAAAACAATGAGTTAGAAGAGACGCGGAGATCCAGAAGATCAGAGGAGATGGAGAAGATCGGAGGAGACGAATCTGACGAAGATGGAGATTAGTTTCAGAGAAGATGGATATGAAGAAGATCAGAAAAGGAAGGGTACGTGGAGATAAGAAGGAGAAGAAGAAGGAGAAGGGGAAGGAGGGAGGGAAAAACTACCGAGAGACCAAACTGAAACAAATCACAGCATTATTTCGAATGAAATGATACGTTCCCATTAAGCCACCACGTAGGACACGGATACGCACCGGTTCCCCAAGCCGGTTGCATTCAGCATTTCTCTTAGTTTTTCTTTTGGACTTTTCAAATTGTCCACAAAATCCATATATCATTATATATTTATAGTGAAGGTAGAAATTTGGATATGCATGAATCAAACTTGAGAAGAGAAACACAAAACCAACTCAATAGAACTAAACTACATTTTAAGAGAAAAAAAAAATTAATTTAGAATTAATATTGTTTCTTTTAGCATAGTTTCTAAAAAAAAAATAGATTGTTGGATAAATGTATTTGGTTTTTTTAGCAATTCCTTAACTATAGGAAGATGACTTTAACTTGGTTGGATATCTTAGTTCTTGTTTAAATATTTGCGTGACAAATCAAACATGATTCAAAAGGTATGGTACTTAGACCTTGGTTCAAACTACTTAGTCGATCCTGACTGGTCCAGATTTTCGGCCATGCCTTTGTTGACCCATCTTAGCTTTTCTTTCAATGAAATCCATTCGGGATTCCCGGGATATATAATTGATTGTCAGAACTTAAATCTAATCAATTATTGGAAGGCATACCGTGTGAGTGGAGACCAACTCATCAGCATTATGAGATGGCCTACCACCAAAAGATGCTCGTTGTGGTCGGGATATGAGCCGACTGCTTGTGTGGTAGACTGTCGCTGTCCTTGGCCGTTTGTGGTGGTTGGAACCATCTCGGGAGGGAGAGAGAGAGAGAGGGAAAGAGGGAGGAATGGAGAGGCACAGGGAGAGAGGAGAGATAGAGAGAGAGGACAAAAAAAAGGAAAAAAAAAAGAAAAAAAAAAAAAGACGTGGCACTACTAGTGTGCATTAGTACGTGTCAATATGTAAAATCTCTTTATATTTCTATAGTGTTTACATGTGAAGCCTATCCATGTCACCGACTCACCGCTCACCTAAGAGCTAGAGTAAAATTTTCAACTTTTGGAGATTGTCTACTAGCCACTAGCCAGCCATGTCCTTGTCTGTTTGTCAAAATTTATATATAAATTTATAAAATAAATCCATTTTATCAAAATGAAACAAATGAATAAGGTCGAACTCTCTCGAATCGTGAACGAGTTGTACGTGAATATAAAATTTAACTTGATAAAATTAAATGAACAAAATTACTTGATCAGTTATTTCTTCTTTAAAACTCAACTCGTTTATGGCCTTAATTAAAAGAAAAATTATATTTATAATCTCTACACATCACACTTTGTTTTATATTTTTATATATTTTTTATCTTATCAAACGTGTAATATCGATAATGAAAAATATCACTTTACCCACTCAATTATCTTCTCATTTTGACATTTCATATATTTTAATTTTTTTTTATTTAATAGTTAAGGAAGTGACTTTTAGTATATTGATATTTTTTTAAAATGTTTTAAAACTTTAAAGAAATATGAATAAGAAAATTGAAAAGAAAAAAAAAATATAATTTTAGCCTAACAGTCAAAATGAGCAGTATTATGCAAATGGTAGAATAGCACCGTTCTACGAATAATCTATAGAAGAATTCAATATGTTTAAGAAGAATAAAATTAAAAAAAACTTTAAAATAATTTTAAAAAATTAAAAAAATATAATATAATATAATATATAACGTGTGAAAATGATGAGTATCAATTTTCTAAAATCTTTCTGCCGAAGAAATTATAATTTTGCTTTTATTCTCCAAAAGCCTTCATATCTAGCTTTTTGTATTTTTCAAGGCAACAAATCTGACTACTCACTAGACAATAAATGGGTCCCGGAAAAAATTATCGTCTCCTCTTCCCAGCTGTTTCGGATAAATCAATCAACCTCGTTTGCACCACTTTCATAAAAGCTGTTATTTTTCTTAGAGCATTTTTATTGAATTGATGAAATTTATTTTTAAAATTTAATTAATATCATATTTTTTTATATTTATTTATTTTATTTAAATTTAATCTCTACATTAGATTAATCATTCACTCTCTATATAATAATAAAATATTATTAAATTAATAATTTTTTATTTAATTTACTTGTATCACATTTTATAATTCTATTAATTTAATATTAATAATAATTATATTCTAATTAAATTAATATTAAAAAAATCATATTTTCAAATGTCATTTAATACTAATAACAAAAGTGTGGAAAGAGTAACAGGCGAGAAATATTCCGATGTTTTGTTGCCATTTCCACGTGTGTAGTTGGAGTGAGAAATTAATATTTTAATGTTTGGTAAATCAATTGTGTTTGTTTATATTTGGCCAATCACGATAATAGAAATCTAAATTATTTTAGAGATGACCAATCTAATATAGAGTCTTTTTTATATACATTATCTAAATTTTAGCTAACCTCCTCATTTGATCAAGCCGAGGATGCACTTTAGGATTGAGGTATACTTTTTGCTCCATCATGTCCAAAATTAGCATTGTTGAAGGATGGGCTTTTCATATTGAGTTGATGGATTGTAAAGATGCTCGTCATTGTCAATTATATGTACATTATGCATACTCCAAAAGTAATTTTTCAATTCTACGATAAAGATGCTTAATAAAGCAAAGTTCAAACAATTACTATATTTTTAATAAAAGATGCTTATAAATACTAAAAAGAGCAATTAGGGAATCCCTAAAAAGTGGGAATGTGGATCATGTCTTTTGGATGCCTCCAAATTATCCATCTGTAATAAAAGGACTATAGTAGCATATTGTAACAGTAGAGTAATAATGTACGCCAAAAACGTGTAAGCTCCCTTGTAAAAAGGTGGGTGCTACTAGTACTAGAAATAGAGTAGATTTGTTATACATATTTTTATGGAGGGTTCTATCTTTTAATAAAAGACACTGCACACATCATACTTGTATTTTTTAAACTTGTATTGATGATTATTAGTATTTGTAAACTTAGATGAGATGGTGAAATAAATTTGGGACCGTGGGTTTGTTTCAACCTTACGAAGTGTTTCAACTCTCTCTAAATGAGACGATGCTGTAGTCCAGCAAAACTTAATTCGTGGTGAAAAGTGTTTGATAGTCCGGTTGCTCACTATTAAACACTATAACAAGGAGGCATTCAAGCAGGTCCTTCAGAAGATTTGGCGACCGGTGGGGACTCTGCGGCTGGAAGGATTGGGTTATTCTCTATTTATTGCTGAGTTTGAGAATGTTAAAGATAAGGAGCGGATCTTGCGTGATGGACCATGGTCGTTTGACAAACAACTGGTCTTGTTGTAGCAATTTGATGGCTTTCTTCAACCTCATAAAATTACTATGACGGAAGCCCATTTCTGGGTTCGCATTCACGATCTCCCACTTATGGCTTGAAGTAAACAGATATGTTGGAAGATTGGAGAAGCTTTGGGTGAGGTTCTGGATGTAGACTTGAGCGAGGGTGTGTATGAATGGGGTGATTTCATGAGGGTGAGAGTTTGCATAGATGTTTCCAAGCCTCTTTTGAGGGGAAAAAGGCTGAGTTTGGGATTGAATAGGGATTATTGGGTGAGGTTTTCTTATGAACGGTTACCGGAATTTTGCTACTTATGTGGGCGGATTGGACATCTACAAAAGGACTGTGAGCAGATTGATCATATGGAGGGTGTGGGTGGTACCTTGCCTTATGGCCAATGACTGCGAGATCTCGGTCGACGTAGTTTTGTGGCGGATCACACTGGTCACCGGCAACTGTCAAAGGTGGTCAATGATAATATGGCAGCCCGGGGGAGTGAGTCACCAATTGTGCCAGCGAGTCCTGCGGCGGACCGGGAGGCGGGTGAAACTATTTTGAAAGGCCCAACAATTTCGGAGGTGGAGGTAAATCCGTTACAAGGGGAGATAATGCAGGAGTTAAAGGGGACGATTACTGATATTAGTGCGGTTAGCATGGAGGATCGAGGTGGAGTTAATGGCAAGCGTGATGCTCGGGATTCGGTAGCCAGTGCACTGCAGGAGGAGACTACTACGGGTAATGCTACGAAGGTAATGGGCCTTGCAATGTTTTCTTCTAGTGTGGGCCGTGATGAGGTGGGCTCCCCCTCTATTCCTCTTTCGGGAGAGGAACCTGTTACCCAAGGCCCGATTCCCTCTCCTGGTAAAAGAAGAGGAAAGATGCAGCGGGTGAAGGAGCAGTTCTATTCAGGGGTTTCTAGAAGTATCGTGACACCCACTAAGCGGCATTCATCAACAAAGCTGAAAGAAGGGCCAGTGAAGAAGGGGAGAAGCATTTCTGCAGGAATTCAGATTTGCGAGCTCCATGAGGTACCAATTACTTCAACGGCAGTGGCTGATTTCCAGCCCTGCTGACAACCATGAAAACACTTTGTTGGAATTCCCGTGAGCTTGGGAACCCACAGGGAATTCGAGCTCTTCGTGATTTAATCACAAGGGAAGGACCTGACCTGCTGTTCTTGCAGGAGACGAAGCTTACGGCGCGAGGTATGGGAGCTTGTAAATTTAAATTGGGTTTTACGAATTGTTTTTCTGTTGATTCAGTTGGGCGTAGTGGTGGTTTGAGTTTGTTGTGGAATTCTGAGTTGGGTAATGAGCTTAAATCCTTTTCGAGATACCATATTGATGTCCATGTTAAAATGGATGATTTACGGGAGTGGCGTTTTACGGGTATATATGGCAATCCGGAGGCTTCCAACAGAGTATCTACTTGGAATCTCATTAGAACCCTTCACTCTATTGAACAAATTCCTTGGCTCTTAGGGGGAGATTTTAATGAAGTTCTACATTTACATGAAAAGCGGGGTGGACGACCATGTTCTGATACTCAGATTGGGGCTTTTCGGGAGTTGTTATCTGTTTGTGAGTTACGTGATTTGGGATTTCGAGGGCCAAAATATACTTGTTGGAATGGAAGGGAAGGCGCTGGGCTCGGAGCGTCTTGACAGATATATGGGGAATTCTTCTTTCTGTTGCTTATTTCCACATGCGGTGGTTTTAAATGGAACTGTGGCATACTCAGATCATTTGCCTGTTGTGTTTGATTCTTTATATAGTAGGCCTAGGCCACTTGTCAGGCGGCCTTTTCATTTTGAAGCCATGTGGGTGGGTGAGGAGAGATGCGAACTAATTATTGACCAAGTTTGGAATAACAAGCGTACTAGTCTTGGGATGGAGGAGGTTCTTCATCTTATTAAGGGCTGTGGAGAAGAGTTGGCTAGTTGGAACAAAGTCTCCTTTGGTTAGGTTCGAAGGAAATTAAATGAAGCCCGTAATGAGCTTGCGAGGTTGCAGATTATTCACTCTAGTCATTTAGATACTGGTGGGCTTGGTCGGGCTAGAAAGGAAGTTCAGATGTGGCTTGAAAGAGAAGAGATTATGTGGCGTCAACGATCTCGTGTGCAATGGTTGAAAGAGGGGGATCAGAACACCCGCTATTTTCATTCTAAGGCATCGTTCAGGAAGAGGAAGAATATCATTCGGAGTCTTAAGGATGATGGTGGATTGTGGTATGAGGATGGACAAAGGGATAAGCTGATTGTTGACTATTTCAATAATTTATTTACTACTTCTGCCCCACGGAATCAGGAGCATGTTTTGAGTCTTCTTGATCGAAAGGTAACGGCTAAAATGAATGTTGAGCTCACTAAGCCATTTGTAGCAGCGGAAGTTAAAGCAGCTTTGGACCAAATGGACCCAACCAAAGCGCCAGGACCTGACGGCATGCCTGCTTTGTTCTTTCAATCCTATTGGCACATTATAGGCGACTCTATTACAGCTGCTGTTTTGGACTCGCTTCATACTGGTAAGTTGCCTTCTAAACTCAACCATACTCTTATTTGCTTGATACCGAAGAAGAAAACATGTGAGCTTGTTTCCGATTACCGACCAATAAGTTTGTGTAATGTGATTTACAAGCTGGTTTCGAAAGTCATTGTGAATAGGATGAAAAGTTTTTTACCTGCTGTTATGTCTGAATCTTAGTGTGCATTTGTGGGGGGGGCGTTTGATTAGTGACAATGTGTTGACTGCTTATGAACTTGTGAATTTTTTGAGGAATATAAGGATGGGGAAGAAAGGGTATATGTCTATTAAACTAGACATGAGCAAAGCATATGATAGAGTTGAATGGGAGTTCCTTGAAAAAATTCTGCTTCAATTGGGATTTGCAACTAGTTTTGTTAACCTTATAATGGATTGTGTTAGAATTGTTACTTTTTCAGTTTTAAGTAACGAGAGTGCTCAGGGATCCATTGTGCCTACAAGGGGGATTAGACAAGGGGATCCACTCTCCCCTTACCTTTTCCTCTTCTGCACTTAACGGTTAATGGCATTATTGAGTTATTGAGAGAAGCTGAATTAAGAAGGCAGCTGGTTGGAGTTAAGGTTTGTTGTGGGGCACCAATGGTTACTCATCTCCTCTTTGCTGACGATAGTCTTCTTTTCTGTCGAGCTGATGTTGCTACAACCAGTTTTATTCAAGGCCTTTTGGATGAATATGAAGTGGCTTCCGGGCAAATGATAAATAAGAGTAAAACAGCAATGGTGTTTTCAAAGAATGTGGATGCTGTTAAACAACGTGAGCTGCTGCAGTTATGGGGGGTGCACACGTTCCAGCCGTATGATAGATATCTTGGATTGCCTAATTTTGTAGGTAGATCAAAAGTCCAAGCTTTTGCAAGCATTAAGACTCGGGTGTGGAATAATCTGCAGAGTTGGAAAGGGAAACTTCTTTCTCAAAGGGGTAGGGAAATCCTAATAAAAGCTGTAGCGTTATCTATACCCACCTATTCTATGAGTTGTTTTAAACTACCATTGACGTTGTGTCGGGAGCTTGAAATGATGATGGCAAGGTTTTGGTGGGGTCAAAGGAGTGATGAACGGAAAATACATTGGTTGCGATGGAAGAAGTTGTGTGTTTCAAAATTTAGAGGTGGGATGGGTTTTAAGGATCTACACATTTTTAATATGTCTCTTTTGGCAAAGCAAGGTTGGCGTTTGTTACAAAATGAGAACTCCCTATTACATAGAATTTTTAAGGCTAAATACTACCCAAATTGCTCCTTTTTCCAAGCTTCTCTAGGCCCCAACCCTTCCTATGCGTGGACGGGTATTTATGAAGCTAGGTGCTGGCTGTGGGAAGGTTGCAGATGGCGGGTTGGTAGTGGGGAAGCAGTGAAGATTTGGAAGGTGCCTTGGCTACCTGGTGCTAGAATTTTGCATCCTGAGTTGGATAGTAGAGATGGGTCTTATGTTGATGAAGAGCAAACAGTTAATAGTCTCATTGATGAAAATAGTAGATCTTGGAATGTACAGGCAGTTAGAGCTCTCTTTAATCCAAACATAGCTGAGGAGATTTTCAAAATTCGTTTGGGTTCTCTTCCGGTTTTGGACAGATGGATATGGGATAAGGAGGCGAGTGGGAAGTTTTCTGTTAAGAGTATGTATAAGCTTATCCAAAATTTGTGGGCTGGCTGTAGGGGAGAATCATCTCTGCAGATGCAAGATAGAAGTTTATGGAGGAAGATATGGCATATGAAAGTTCCAAGGAAGGTTAAAATTTTTGCATGGAAGGCTTGCCAGGATATACTACCGACCCTTGCTAATCTCAGGCGGAGAAAGGTTGAAGTGGAGTCCATTTGTGGTTTTTGCCATACTCATGAGGAAGATATTAAGCATGCATTACTCACTTGCTCTACTATTTCTAATATGTGGCACCACTTTTTTCCATTGTCACAACAGTTTTCACAATCTTTAAGCTTCATTGATACGGTGAGAAGGGTTGACAGGCAGGGTAATGAAGTTGCTTTCACTGAATTTTTTATTTTGTGCTGGAGTTTATGGTACAGGAGAAACCTCTGGCAGATGGAGGAAAAGTTGATACAACCAGTCCAAGCCGCTGACCATGCCTTATCCCTGTGCAAAATCTTTAATGAAGTGAGAGTTTCAACAACTCGGGAGATGTATATGATTTCTAGATGGCAAGCCCCAACAGATGGTTTTCTCAAGTTGAATGTAGATGGTGCAACATTTGCTGATCTGAGGAGAGTCGGAGTTGGGGTTGTTCTACGGGATATGCATGGGATAATTGTGATGGCTGCCAGTAAACATGAAGAAGATGTTGATGGGGCTGAAACTATAGAGTCCATTGCTGTGTTGAGAGGCTTACAACTATGCCTTCCACTTGGAATTCCTAAGTTAATCCTTGAATGTGATTGCATGAATGTGGTACGGGAATTACAATCCACAGAGGCATCGATGGCTAGTGCTGGTAACGTGATTAATGATGCTAAGATGCTAATGGGGCGCTTCCAGGAGGTTCGTGTCCAACATGTTAATCGCATTGGGAATGGAGTTGCTCACTCTCTAGCTAGACATGCTTGGAACAGTTGATATTAATGTTTGGTGGGAGCAGATCCCTTCTTTTATTCGTCATGCACTATGGTTTGATACCAATTGATGTATTGTTGCTATTTCAATGAAGTTTATTTTATCAAAAAAAAAAAAAAACTTTGAAATAAAGATTACAATATAGAATCAGACCAAATAATTTGGACAATACAATTAGGATAAAAGCCCCACCAAATTATCAAATCATCAATATTCCCACTACAAGAAGATATCCTTTTGCAGTGAAATTTTATTTGTTGGAAAGTAATTGTTGCAAAAGAATATTAATGGCGGCAATTTTGGATTCGACGCGGAGTTTTTACGCCAAAGTGAGTTTGCCGCTGGGTGGTGCTATGAACTGTCCTTTTGCAGCAAATTTATGAGATATTGCGACGAGAAAAAACGCCGCAATAAATAAAACTCAGTTGCGACGTAAGTAAAACGATGGAATTGTAATTTAAACGGCAGATTATCCTAGTACTGGTATATGGGGGCGCGACAAAACGCACCAAAAATAAAACTCCCGATTTTGGCTTCTGTACACACCTGAAAACCCTTCCATTTTCTTCTTCTCCATCGATTTCCGGTACCTACGAACGAATCCACCGCACAACGTTGCCACACGACTTCCCTCATACATAGAAAACTAGCCCTAGCAGCATCGTCCACCCATTTGGAAATCCACGGAAGCTAGGCCCTTCTCCTCCCCTTTTGGATTCAAAATCTGGACTTGGTGATTTTGTAAGCCCCTATTTCGAGATCAACCACACCCCTTTTGCTGGCGGCAAAGGGTTTCCCATGTAGCCTCCTCCCTGTCCTCTACTACACTCGCTTCCGCCGATTTCGAGTCCCTCTTACTTTTTTGTTGGGCAGAGTATCGGAGGTGGAGATCCTTCGTGATTCCTCGGCGATTCTCACGCATGCACCACAGGTATCTCCTCCTGATAAAACACAATAGAGCACAGTAAGTGCTCGAGAGAATGCCACAGAGACTGAGAATTTCTTATTATAATGTTTTTCCCACACAAACTTCAAAAGGCCAGAGGCCATATTTATACAACTCAATACACATAACCAATAGTTCATTTGCCAATACATTTGAGGCAAATTTCATTTGAGTTTAGTAACTAACATGGACCACACTATTCGGTTGTGAGGAGGCACGGCCAGTAGCACGTCCAGTGCCTTCTAGAATATTTTCTTTAGGCATTTGTTGTGGTAGTTCAGCTATGACCTTAATACTCCCCCGTGATCCAAGCACCACTGTAGCAACTGTGAGACTGGATCGAAGTTGAGCAAACTAAGAGGAGGAGAGTGGCTTGGTGAACACATCTGCAATTTGATCTTTAGAAGAAACAAAGGAGACTTGGAGAGACTTGTTAGCTACACGTTCTCTAACAAAATGATTATCAAGCTCAATATGTTTAGTTCTAGCATGCATGATAGGATTATGAGAGAGATATGTAGCACCCAAATTGTCACACTAGAGTGTGGGAGCAGCCTTAAGATTGACACCAAGCTCTTTTAAAAGAGATTGTAGCCAAATGATTTCAGATGCTGTATTAGCAACAGCTTTGTATTCGACCTCTTTAGAGGAGCTGGCAATGGTTGACTGTTTCTTAGAGCTCCAGGAAATAAGATGGGTACCAAAGAAAATGCAAAAACCTCCTGTAGATCTACGGTCATCAGGGCAACCAACCCAGTCAGCATCAGAGAAAGCATTTAAGTGAAAAGAAGACTTGGAACTGAAATGAAGACCATAATGCTGAGTATGTCCAAGATAGAGCAAAATGCGTTTGACCACTTGCCAGTGAGGCAGCTGTGGATAATGCATATATTGACAGACTCGATTGACAGCAAAGGAAATATCTGGCCTAGTAAAGGAAAGATATTGAAGACTTCCTACGATACTGCGATAAAGATGAGGATCCTCCACTCAATGAAGGGTCCATCTAGTGCATTGAGCTTGGTCGTTGGACACATAGGGGAGGACACATGCTTAGCTTGATGCATATTGGTTCGGACAAGCAGATCGGCAATATACTTAGACTGGGTAAGATATAAACCAGATGACTTACGAGTGACCTCAATGCCTAAAAAATAGTGCAACGGACCAAGATCTTTGACAGGAAATGTAGTGTCGAGTTCAAAAATGAATTCAGTGACCAAATGATCATGCGAATAGATTACTACAATATCATCTACGTAAACTAAGACATACATAGAGACAGTGGCAGTACACCAAATAAACAATGAGGAATCAGATTTTGAATAGTGAAAACCAAGAGAAAACAAACGATCAGCAAGTTTGGAGAACCAAGCCTTAGGAGCTTGTTTCAACCCATAGATGGATTTAGTTAACTTACAGATATGAGTGGGCAGATCTGGATTCACGAACCCGGATGGTTGTTGCATGTAAACAAATTCTTTGAGGTCACCGTGCAAAAATGAGTTCTGAATGTCCAGTTGATGTAGCACCCAGTTGGAAGTCACAGCTAAAGAAAGAAGCAATCGAATCGTAACAGGCTTTACTACGGGACTGAAGGTCTCCGAGTAATTGGTCCCAGGATGCTGATGAAAGCATTTGGCAACCAAACGAACCTTTCTTCATTCTAAGGTGCCATCAGCTCTTCGTTTGGTCTTAAGAACCCATTTAGACCCAAGAACATTTGTTGTAGCAGAAGAAGGAACTAGAACCCATGTATTATTGGCTAGCAAGGCATGAAATTTGGCAGTCATCGCAGCTCGCCATTCTGGGTATTTGGAGGCTTCGGTGAATGAGGAGGGTTCTTCTGGAATAGATGAAGATGGGATCAAGGTAAGAGAGGCCGGCGGCTTTTTGTGTGGCCAAGAAATAGTGTCGTCTGTGCAAATGAGTGGGCAATGAACAGAGGCTTTCGAGCGAGTGACCATAGGATGTAAAGATGTGGTTGGAACAAGAGAGGAAGACACAGAGGGCACTGAAAACTGAGGGGTATGAGGAGAGATGGAAGGCGATGGCTGCGTGGGAGAGAGAGGCTGCGTAGGAGAGGGAGGCGGCGTGGGAATGATAAGAGGATTAGGGTTAGATATCAAGGAAGAAGGAGAGGGATGTGTCTGAGTTGAGAGTGATGGGCTAGATATTTGGGCAGAAGAAGAGGGAAGGGTTGGGCCAACGTGTTGTGCAGAGTTTGGGTTTGTGGGTAGGATAGAGTCCTAAGGATTATGAAATGGTAAATGGGAAGAAGGGGAATGTATATGCGGACTGGGCGATATTGACGTGGAAGGGGCCGAATTTGAACTTTGTATTGCACAGGGAAATTCGATTTCAGAGAAAACAACATCACGAGATATATATGTTCTGCCTATAGGCAAATGAAGACAAATATATCCTTTATGATCTGGGCTATAGCCCATGAAGACACACTGTTGAGAACGGAATCCATTTTATGCTTATTGTAGGGCTTAAGTTGGGCCAGCATGCTACTCCAAAAACTTTTAAAAAATTGTAATCAGGAATTTTTTCAAATAATTTTTGAAATGGAGAGAAGTTTTTAAGGATGGATGTTGGCATGCGATTAATCAAATAAGCTGTTGCTTGAAAAGCTTCAACCCAATATTTTCGTGGCATGGAAGCATGAGCCATGAGAGATAATCCCGTCTCAACAATATGACAGTGACGTCTCTCAACTGTGCCATTTTAGGCATGGGAATAGGGACATGTGACCCTATGAGAAATGCCAAGAGAATGAAGAGCAGATTGGAGGGGACGAAATTCACCCCCCCAATCGGATTGAACAACACATATATTAGTGGAGAAGGAATTGGTAACAAACTTATGAAATGCAAGAAAAACAGAGGAAACACTTGATTTGGTTTGAAGAGGGAACATCCAAATATACTTGGTAAAATCATCAGCTATAGAAAAATTAAAGCGACATCCTAAGGAGGAAAGCACAGACACAGGCCCCCACAAATCTAAGAACAATAATTGAAAAGGTTTGGTAGAGACTGATGCTGATGGGGGGTGGGGAAGATTATGACACTTTGCCTGAATACATGAGGAACACGGGGAGATGAGGGGACTGGGAGTAAAAGGAAGATTAAAATGTCTTAATGTAAACTGGGTAGTCTTATAGTTAGGATGTCAGAGACGTGTATGCCAAATGGATGAGGTAGTGTGTTCACCCAAGTAGGCCATAGGAGCAGCAGAAACTTCCAACTGAGGTGACAGCACCGGTAGAACATAGAGCCCATTATTCACGTTTCCCCGAAGAAGTTCCACCCGAGTGCGAGAATCCTTCACAACAAAAAAATGAGCATGGAATTCAAAGAAAACAGAATTGTCAGTACAAAATTGACGAACCGAAAGCAGATTTCTTGTAATAGAAGGAACATGAAGAATTTTATTGAGTAAATAAGTGCCAGTAGAAGTAGAGAATTGACTAGAACCAGTGTTGTGAATTGGGAGCGATGAGCCATCATCGATGCTGACACTATCTGGGCCACTGTATGGAGTAGATTCCAGAGAGAGATTTGCAAAGTTTGAGGTGGAGTGGTTTGTGGCAGCCGTATCTGGGAACCAAGAATTTGTAGAAGGTGCTTGGTTGGGGAAAGTGGTGGTGAGGTTGGCTGTATAATGGGAGGAAGTAGGTGTGGATGGCTGATATTCTTCATAATGATGATAGCATGTCGTAGCAGTATGTCCCTGCTTATGGCAGACCTGACAAGTCGGCCTAGAGGAGTTTGGGTATTGGCCACCCCTTCCTAGACCACGTCGCCTGCCTCTGTTTGAGACTGAGTTGCGGCCTCTGTTGGATGAGAAGGGCGGACGAGTTGTTGTGGCATGAGCAGTAATAGAAGAAGCAGAGAGCAGAGTGTTATGTTGATGAGTTAGATGGGCTTCATGATTCAAAAGATAGCTGTAGATTTGTTGTGGAGAAAGAGGGATCTGGCCGAGTAGTTATAGCAGAGACTACGGACTCATAATCTAAGCCAAGTCCTGCAAGGAGATATAAAGCAAACTGAGAAGGGGAGAGAGGATGACCTGCAGCTCCAAGGGAGGCCACCATAGAGGTAGCTCGATTATAATAGTCAGTCAAGGATTCAGAGCTCTTCTTAAGAGTGGCTAGTTGAAATTGAGTTTGGATAGCATGGGCATTGGACTGGGCAGCATATAGATCCCGAAGGATAGTCCAAATATGGCGCGAGGAAGTGCACTCCAGTACGTGGGAGAGAACCGATTCTGTAAGCGAAGAATAAAGAGCCGAAACTATAAGTTGATCGTGGAGGAGCCAACGAGCATGAGTTGGATTGGGAGCATCATCAACAAGAGGTGGTGGAGGGGGAACAGAGCCATCAATGTGGCCATAAAGCTGATGAGCTTTGAGGAAGGCGACAACCTGTGCACACCAGAGAAGGTAATTTTGATTTGATAATTTGATGGTTATGAAATGAGAAGCAGAGAAAACAATGGAGAGAGTTGGATCGGTGGTTGTTTTGGTGGTCATTTTGTAAAAGAGATGAAAAAGATGGACGTCTGTCCTAAGAGGCTCTAGATATCATGATAAAACACAATAGAGCACAGTAAGTGCTCGAGAGAATGCCACAGAGACTGAGAATTTCTGATTATAATGTTTTTCCCACACAAACTTCAAAAGGCTAGAGGCCATATTTATACAACTCAATACACATAACCAATAGTTCATTTGCCAATACATTTGAGGCAAATTTCATTTGAGTTTAGTAACTAACAGGGATCACACTATTAGGTTGTGAGGAGGCACGGCCAGTAGCATGTCCAATGCCTTCTAGAATATTTTCTTTAGGCATTTGTTGTGGCAGTTTAGCTGTGGCCTTAATACCTCCCAACTCCCCCACTTTTTGATAAAATGCTAGTACAAATTTTGTGTGTTTTGTGTTCTTTAGGTTATCATAACAGGACATATAGAGATGGATTTTCTTTGCTGCATGCTGTCAAAAACTAGATTGTGTTAACTTTACCCTCGATTATTCTTTTTCTTCTATAAAGCAGCACTGACATTGTAGAAAAAACTGATAAAAAAAAATTATACCCTAGCTTCTTGACATGTCGAGAGAACTGCTCCGCCCCTTGGCATGGCCTTCCCTGCCGAGATGGATTTAGGACTATTATATCTTTATTACTATTCATGGTAATTAAATTGAATATAAAACATAGGCTTATATTCGATTTAATTAATTATATAGAGATGAGTTGGAGTATTATATATGTTGTCATTATAAAAACCAAGATAAGATAAGATTTCTTAATATTGATTCCAATGTACATATATATTCAAATCTATTGACTTAGATAATAACCAAATCACAAATATCTATTTATATCATATATGATTTGATTATAACCTGATCTAAGAGTATAATCTTGAAATACGGTGTTAGGAAAATCCCCACTCGTATTCCAACTTGACCTAATTATTCCTTCCATTCACTAGTTGGAATTAATGGGCTAGATTGTGTTTTGGGGTAGCAAGTCACCCAAAAAAAAAAAAAAAAAGTCCAATATTGTCAAAGATCGAGTATATATCATATATGACCTTATAATAATAAATTACAAGGACTTGAGCTCTTTGGGCTTGGAACTTTGGGTTGCACAAGTTGTAATATTAGTTCTCTGCATCCAAAGCAATTAATCTGCTGTACATGATATATAACATTATTTGGGAAGAAGCCCGAGGTTTCATGCCTGCTTGTTTTGATTGATCTTTTGCTATAATTTATTTAATTAAAGTTGAGTCCCTCACCAACCTCTTGCATGCATGCCCCCTTCTTAAATCACTGTGCTCTTCCAGCATAAGGATTCCTTACTGTACCATCCTCTCTCATTTGACAATTACTTCTCCTTTTCGTTTGAGCTGTATTTTGATGTCAGGCTAGAACAACAGTACATCATTATAGTTGTCTTTTTTGTAATTAATTTGGCACTGAGAAAAGTTTTTTTTCTTGTAGTGTCCATGCATGTTTTGCCATCCCATGGGCTGCACCATTGCCTAAATGGCCACTGTGTTGTATAAAGCAGTTTGGAAATCACTGCATAAATTGCTTAATCTTCATCACAAGGTTTCTATGAAGTGATCTTGATGGTTTGTCAGTCCGGATTTCATTCACCATAAGCAAAGAGTCGCTCTCGATAACAAGTTGTGATATTCCAAGAGGTAAGCATATATGCAAACCTCTCAAAACTGCTAGCATTTCAATCTCAATAGGATCAATAATCTCATTTTCCTTTTTTCAAGCTGAGAGGATCACATCACCCTTTTCATACCTAAGAACAGCTCCCACCCTAGCACTTTGTTGGCTTGCAAACACTGCCCTATCCACATTTAGCTTTAGTATCCCTTGGTCAGGAGGCACCCATTGACAAACTTTCTTTTCTCCACGAGGGTCATGCGCTTGTAAGTTCAACATATAAGATACCAATGCATGCTCTGTTGTCTGAATAGCAGTAAGTTCCACAGCTTCATGTAATAGCTAGTTCCTTCGTTACCACATGCCCCATGCTATCAAGAATAGCTTCTCCAAGTCTCCATTATTACCTTTGTATTATACCTGCATTGCAAGAGCTAGCAAATTTGTATTGAGAATATCTGTTGTGACGCCCCGACTCCCATGTACGGAAACGCGAGAATCGTGACGTCGGAATGATGACAACACGGGTCACACATCCCAACGATAAGTGCTCAAGTGTGTACAACATGTATAAAGTGCACAACAAAAGTCGTAGTGGTTAATTAAAAGTTAGCCAACTAAGTACCAGAAATTTAAATATAGATTTCCAAAATAAAATACCTTTAAAAAGTTATACAATAATCCAATATAAATATAATACAAACTAAATACATAAACGAGTGGGAAACAAATCACATAATCCCAAGTGACCACATGTCACTCCTTTGATGGAGTCGATCCCTCAGACTCCACGTCTTAATCCACATCAAAATTTACGGTACCATAAAATGGTACCGCATGGTAAGAAATACCACATGAGATATGAATCTCAGCAAGTAACAACCCAAACAATTCAAGAGATAAAAGTGCGTTAATGCAATCAACAGATATGCGTGCATATCATAGAATATGCATTAAACCCAAAATCTCATTTTTCCCGAAAATGAATATTTTCTAACGCACGCCAAAATCTGATTTTGGTCCAAAACATTTCATTAAAACATTTCTCTCCATTTTCCTCGAAAATGGCCCAAAACAATATTCTACTATTTTCCCATAAAATGGTTCACATAGAATGCTTTTATCCAAAACACACAATTTTCTCAGAAAATAGCCTAATAATCCATTTTAACCGTATGCACCATGATCTTCCCTAGGAACCATCTGCATACCCTGGCTCCATTCGTCACACCAGGAGTAACGGTCATGTGAGTGACTTCGTAACGAGCGATGCCTATTCCGCACCCAGCGCGTTCGTGGCCAAGCATCCTCTAACCCCCGCCAGCAAGGGGCTATAGAGTCGGCACGAGAGCGTTACCATTCCGCCCGATGCCGTTGTCGCCTAGCAACAACCCAGGGGACGTTACTCAGTATATTCCACTCCTAAGTTACCTGAGGAGCTGCACCGAGATAATACCCCATCTCGGCTTGGGATCGTGATACACACGCACTCAAAAACCATTTCGCACATGAAAACCCAATTTTCTAATATACACATGAACATGTATGCAATTATGCGAAAACCTAGTTTTCATTTACAAACATGAACATGCGTACAATTATGCAGTGTCTTGTGCGTACAATTATGCAATGTTCAAGACACGACACAAATATCCAACTGTCAACAAATCCCAGCATAATCCAATCACACAAATAGCTTCATCCTCCAATTCAACTAACCCCCTTACTCCTCGGACTCAGTCCGGCACAACCAACCAATTCACAGTAAATATGAGTTAGCGCAAAAGTACAGTTAAATCTCAAAAGTTCTTTGGCAAAATACATACAGTGCTATAATATAATTTTTGAAGGATCACGAAGGTGCTAGAAGTGGCGACACAGAAACGAAACAGTGCAATTCACGGTAAAGTTGTGGGTCTCAAAAATTCCAATTTCAAATGGGGACAAACTAAGACTTGAGATGGCTAGGGAATGGCTTACAAGTGTTGGTGAAACTACTTGGTTGGCTGTGGGCGGCGGTTGAAGGCCAAAACACCCAAATCAGAACTGGGGATGGAGGGGCTTCACCGGTGGCGGATTGGAGCTAAGGATGGGTGGGTTAGGTAGCTGGGAGGCTACCGGTGCAATGGTGAAAAGATGGTGGCCAACGGTGGCGCGACAGCGGAGCTGGAACACAAAGACTGTGTGGCTTGCAGCTGTGCGTGGAGGCTAACGGTGATGAGGGAGGAGTTGAAAATGGAGGGGGGTGGTTGCTGGCTGGAGGGCAAGAAAATGAGAGGGGCGGTGGCAGCCATGGATGGCACACGACGGCGCTGTGGGTGGACGAAGAAAACAGACCGGTAGAGGGGAGGGGCTCGCGTGCGGGAAGAGAAAGGCAGGGGAAAAAGAAAGGAGGAAAAAGAAAAAGAGGAAAAAAAGAAAAAAAAGAAAAGGGGAAAAAGAGAAAGTGAGGAAAAGAAATGAGGTCCAGTCTTTCAACTCGGGGTCTCGACACTGATCTAACGAAAATGATTTCAAAACGGCAATTTGAATAAACTAATTTAAACACAATGATTAAGTAAAATAAAATAATAAAATCCAACAAAAAACTGATTTAAAATAAAGAGTATTTTAAATAATTAATAATAATTAATAACAATAAAACACATTGAATTAAATTTTACAGTTTAAAGTCGTAAAATAATACCACATAAATCATCTAAAATTTAAAACAAGAAAGCTTACAATTCTAAGAAATGCAATAATTTCTTAGTCAAAATACACGTACATACAAGGTATCATATCCTCCCCTCTTAAAATAAAATTTCATCCTTGAAATTTGTAAGGTCAAACATTAGTGCCAAAGCAGGTTACAAAATACAACTTAGAACATGTTTAAGAAAAACTTACCATCAACAACTTCCAAACAAGCATGAGTACTGCTCTCTCATGTCTACTCTCCTATAGGCAATTACATCATACTCGCACTAGTCTCCTTGTGGCACTTCACGTACAACATCCAGTAAATTCCAATAATTATTATCTTCACACCATAAACTATGCTAACCTCAATCGACTCCTATGCTTTATCTTCCAAACGTTCATTGTATTCTATCTTGGTAACCTAAAAGCCACTTCCAAAGTTAACCATCAATAAACGAAATTTGCACATCCAAATGATTAATCTCTAATTACAAGTGTCTTCTCAAAATTTTGAGTTACCACTAATTTCTCAAAATCGGCACAAATTTGAACTTCTAATTACATCAAAAAAGATCACGCTCCTACTGCGCACTCTGATAATTTGCCACATACATAAAATTTATGTCCTCATAAAAATAACACCATCAAGTACAAGGTGGCTCTAGAAAACTCTTACCACATTTTGGTAGAAAATACTCTCTTTTCCAAATCAATATTCTGCAAAATACATCCATGATCATTGATAGAAAACTAGTATCAATCAACCTCAGCATCCCAAATTGAAAACAAGTAACATCACCCAAAATACACCCATCTCATCTAAGATAATGAACATACCCTAAAAGGCTCGAATCCATTCTGACCAACCAACAAGCGCGCCTATAAACTTCTACCCAATAGCCTATACTTAAAAGTTCATCACTTAAATTTTGAATATCATCTAATCTAGTGGTGACTAAACTCACTACAAACGACCATTAACTTCACCAAAACATTATCGAAACCTTCTTGGTAACTTGCCCACCTACTTCTACTCCTATAAGCTAGTACTAGCATGACTAGCTCCTTCAATAGCACATCACTATTAAACCTCAAAGCAAGCCATACTGCTCAAATCTTCAATCCACCAAAAACTATTGCACAACACCCATGGATCCTAATGCTTTATTAACTCACATACTTGATTATGTTATCCACCGCTGATGCCTAAGCTTCAACTTCCAAGATTTTATCATAAACCATACAATGTCCATAATTCTCTCGACTGGATGCTCAATCTTCAAAAGAAAGTATAGCCTCAGAATTTAAAATCCTATGTGACCTCAAGTCATAATAATTCCTGAAGGTAATCACAACAATCATTGCCAACTATCATTTCATTGAGTAACCCGCTTCGACTATACACTTCGATCAACTCACCAAAGACTCAAAGCCAAGGTCTCTTGAATTTAATACTATCGTATCGACTCCTCTTCAACACCTACCAAAGCCATTTATTCCAAGCCAAAAAATGAGACTAGGACCTGTACTCTCCAAAATCCATACACACTCACCACTACTACACCTCGATCTCATGCACCCTTAGCCAAAACCAATAATCCTGCAAATGTGCAAGTGATCCATCACTACCATTTACATCATCTGGACCTATATCCTTGAAATCAACAAGAATCATTTTCTGAATCCGCACCATCTATTATCCTTAAACTTGATATGGGTCAATCCTAAAACCTGCCTCAATAACCTCGAACTAATAACAATTATTTTCCCGAATTTGATCAAAATCTTCAATCCTCAGAGAAATTCATGAACTAAATCAATACCTTCAATCCCCAATTAAATATTCTCCTTGAAAGTTCTTATATCAATAGCTCAACTCTAATCAACCCCATTTGAATGGTTACAGCCTAATCAGTCTCCAAAATAATTCAAGCTAGCACACCAAGCTTGCGAAACTAAAAACTCCAATCTCATTATAAATCAGTTCTTCATGTTTGCAATTCTAAAATCTTAAACTATATTAGAATCACTTTCCGAAATCTGTAAAATCGATGAACTTATATCCAATAATAAAACAATCGCCTTAAAAAAATTTGTAGTTTCTAAAGCCCTAAATGATGCCAAATTGCTTATCTGAGTCGACAAAATCTAAAACTTCTAATTTAATTAATCCTTCAAATGCTTGTTGAACCTACCACCTTAAATCCCATAAACTTATTTCCTAAAAACTATAGGGCCTCAAACCTTAGATGAACTTCTCGTAAATCTATCATTGAAGTTCGTTGAACTTACAACCTCCTACAATATAGACTCATTAAATAAATTATACGGGACCTAAGACCTCAATTATCCTAAGCGATTTAAAGTTATTTCCCTCCTCAGTTGCGACTTGAGTTCCTACTCCATAGAGTTCACCTAGATCATGTCGTTCCCTTCGAGCCTCGATATTTATAACAAACCAATCGCTAAGAGTTCAGGCCTACTACACTAAATGTTCATACCTATCAATGACATCCTCGGTCGTACCATCTTCCTGCCATAGCATAACCTTTAACCCCACTCTTATTCAAAATAAATTAAAATATAATATAGTAAAATAAATTAAAATAAAACACAATAACATAAAATAAAATAGAATAAAACCAGTAAAATAAAATAACATGTGACAAAATGAATAAAACAAATGAAGTAGTACACAATAAAATAATTAAAACAAATAAAATAACCTACCATATAATAAAGCAAATAAAATAAAATAACATACAATAAAATAGATAAACAAACAAAGTAGTATACAATAAAATAAATAAAACCAATAAAAATAACATACTTTAAATTAAATAATTTCAATTTACAACTTTAAAAATTTCTGGTACCTCCCCTACGGGACAAATGGTTTTACCCAGAGCCGAACTGCTCTTATACCATCTGTGACGCCCCGACTCCCACGTACAGAAACACGAGAATCGTGACGTCGGGATGATGACAACACAGGTCACGCATCCCAACGAAAAGTGCTCAAGTGTGTGCAACATGCAAAAAGTGCACAACAAAAGTCGCAACGGTTAATTAAAAGTTAGCCAACTAAGTACTAGAAATTTAAATACAGATTTCCAAATTAAAATGCCTTTAAAAAGTTATACAATGATCCAATATAAATATAATACAAACCAAATACATAAACGAGTGGGAAACAAATCCCATAATCCCAAGTGACCACATGTCACTCCTTAGGTGGAGTCGATCCCTCAGGCTCCACATCTTGATCTATATCAAAATCAACGGTACCATAAAACGGTACTGCAGGGTAAGGAATACCACATGAGATATGAATCTCAGTAAGTAACAGCCCAAACAACCTTGGAGATAAAAGTGCATTAATGCAACCAACATATATGCGTACATATGATGGAATATGCATTAGACCAAAACCTCATTTTTCTCGAAAATAAATATTTTCTAACCCACGTCAATATCCTATTTTGGTCCAAAACATTCTATTAAAATATTTATCGTCATTTTCCCCTAAAATGGCCTAAAAAAATATTCCACCATTTTCCTAGAAAATGGTTCACACAGAATCCTTTTATCCAAAACACGCCATTTTTTCAGAAAATAGCTCAATAATCCATTTTAATCGTATGCACCATGAGCTCCATTAGGGACCATCCGTGCACCCTGACTCCCTTCTTCACACCACGGGTAACTACCATGCGAGTGATTTCGTAACGAGTGATGCCCAGTTTTGCACCTAGCACGTTCATAGCTAAGCATCCTCTAACCCGCAGCAGCAAGATAGGCCACAGAGTCGACACAAGAGTGTTACCATCCCGTCTGATCTAGTTGTCGCCCAACGACAACTCAGGGGACGCCACTCAGTATATTCCACTCCCAAGTGACCAGAGGAGTTTCACCATGATAATATCCCATCTCGGCTTGGGGTCATGATACACATGCACCTAAAAACTATTTCGCACATGAAAACCTAGTTTTCAAATATAGACATGAACATGTATGCAATTATGTGAAAACTCAGTTTTTTATTTACAAACATGAACATGCGTACAATTATGCAATGTACAAGACACAACACAAATATCCAACAACCAACAAATCCCAACATAATCCAATCACACAAACAGCTTCATCCTCCAATCCAACCGACCCCCTTACTCTTCAGACTCAGTTCGGCACAACCAATCAATTCACAATAAATATGAGTTAGCTCAAAAATACATTTAAATCTCAAAAGTTTTTTGGGAAAATACTTGTTGTGCTATAATATAATTTTTGAAGGATTACAGTGGTGTTAGAAGTGGTAGTACAACAATGAAACAGTGTAATTTGGGCTAAAGTCGTGGGTCTCAAAAATTCCAATTTCGAATGGGGACAAACTAAGACTTGGGATGGCTAGGGAAGGACTTAGAGGTGTTGGTGAAACTACAAGTGGTGGTGGTTGGCCGTGGGTGGCGGCCACAGACGGCGCACGACGGCGCTGTGGGTCGACGAAGAAAATGGACTGGCAGAGGAGAGGGGCTCGCACTTGGGAAAAGAAAGGCAAGGGAAAAAGAAAGGAGAAAAAGTAAGGAGGAAAAAAAATGAAAAAAAAAAGAAAAAGGGAAAAAGAGCAAGTGACGTAGAGAAATGAGGTCCAGTCTTTCAACTCGAGGTCTCGAAATTGATCCAACGAAAATGATTTCAAAACGACAATTTAAATAAACTAATTTAAACACAATGACTAAGTATAATAAAATAATAAAATCTAACAATAAACTAATTTAAAATAAAGAGTATTTTAAATAAAGAACAATAATTAATAACAATAAAACACATTGAATTAAAATTTTCAGTTAAAAGTCATAAAATAATACCACGTAAATTATCTAAAATTTGAAACAAGAAAGCCCACAATCCTAAGAAATGCTATAATACGGGGTATCGCATCTGTAATTACCTCTGAAAACTAATCAGACCACACTTCTCTGACAGTTTTACATTTTAGTAGAGCATGAGTAATATCCTCCTCCTCCTCATTGCACCACCTGCAAGCAGCCTCCTCAAAAACTTTTCGAAGTTTAAGGGCAAAGTAGGTAAGCCATTTCAACAAGCCCTCCATGCAAAGATCTTAACTCTATTTGGCACATTCATCCTCCATAGCTTTGGCCAAAAGTTCCTCTGGTTTTGAGCTTCAGAGCATTCCCCCACCTGTTCATCATGCTTTAGTGAGTTGAAGATTCTGTAACCACTCTTCACACAATACACCCCATTCTTACTGTGTTCCCAAATTAAGCAATTTGCTGCAGGTTCAGAGCTCAACAAAATTTTGAAGATTTCTGCTGCTTGTGCTAAAATTAAACTTTGTACCTTAGCAACATTCCACCATCTTGTTTCTCTATCAATTAGGCACTCAACTGTATCACTGTGATGAACCAAAGCAGTTCCTGCAGGCTTTGGGATGAGCTTATGTTTTGGCAGCCAATAGTCAGTCCAACATTGATAGACTTACCATCACCCGCTCTCCAACGGCAGCCTTTGAATAGCTGTTCTTTAGCCTCCCAAGTTCCTCTCCAAACAAAGGAGGGATTTGCTCCTATTCTAGCGTCTTGGAACCTGGTCTTGGGGAAATATCTGGCTTTAAAAAGCTTGTGTAACAGAGAGCCTTCTTCTGTCATAATTCTCTAGCTTATTCCTTGAATCCTATTCCATCATTTCCTTTGGCCTCACACATCTTCTTCCAACTTATCCATCTAATTCTTTTTTCATCTTTCCTTGGTCCCCACTAGAAGTTTGCTATCATACTCTCTAATTCAGTGCATAAAGTGGAGGGCAATTTAAAACAGCTCATAGTATAGGTAGGAATAGAGAGGGCAACAACTTTAATCAAGACTTCCTTACCACCTTGAGACAACAATTTTTCTTTCCACCCTTGCACTTTTGTCCACACCTTATGTTTCAAATCTAAAAAAGTATGTCTCTTCTCTCTACCAACCATAGGTGGGAGGCCAATGTATCTCTCATACTGTTGATGGCTTTGTAACCCCCAAAAATTGAGAAGCTCCTGCTGTTTTATATGAGGCACATTCTTGCTGAAAACCATGGATGCTTTCTCTTTGTTCACCTTCTAACCTAAGGCCTGCTCATAGAGTTGTAGTAGGTGTTAAATTTGCAGATTAGTCACCATATTAGGCCTGCAAAAAAGAATTTTTTCATCTGCAAAAAGAATGTGATTTATTCTTGGTGCCCCTCTGCAAATGCTCAGCCCTTCAATTTGCTTAGTCCTCTCAGCGTTCTTTAAGAGAGAGATCAATCCCTCTGTGCGTAGCAGGAAAAGATTAGGAGATATGAGATCCCCTTGTCTCAATCCTCGTGAAGGAAGTATTGGACCTTGAGGCTCTCCATTGACTAAGACTAAGAAAGAGACAGATTTTACACACTTCATTACCAGCTGCACCCATTGTTCATTAAAGCCCATCTTTAACATCACCATTTCAAGAAACATCCACTCAACTCTATCATAAGCTTTGCTCATATCTAGCTTCAAAGACATATATCCGTTTTTTCCTTTCCTCTTCTGCCTCAAGAAATGAACCATTTCATATGCAACCAATACATTATCAGTTATAAGTTTCCCAGGAACAAAGGCTACTTGAGTTGGTGAAATCACTTATGATAATATGCCTTTGAGGCAATTTGCAATCACTTTTGATATTAAATTATAAAGAACATTGCATAAACTAATTGGTCTGTAATCAGGTACCTCCTCAGGCTTTTTCCTTTTAGGGATTAAGGTGATAAAAGTGTGATTAATCCCTATTGGAAATTGCCCAGAATTGAGTGCACTTAGAACTGCTTCAGTCACGTCCACACCCACAACATCCCATAATTTTTTATAGAAGAGAGGAACTATACCATCAGGGCCTGGACCTTTTAGAGGATCCATTTGATGCAAAGCCAATCTCACCTCTTTTGTTGTAAAGACTCTAGTTAAGGAATCATTCATATCTTGATTAACCTTCCCAACAAGACCCTCCAAGAAATCAGTATTGCCCTGTTGATCAGAAGATTGAAACAAATTTATGAAATATTCAGCAATTACAGTATCCCTTATGTTTCCAATCTACCAATCACCAGCGAGATCCCTAACACTCTCGATCAGATTCTTTTTTCTCCTTTGAGAAGCTTTACTATGGAAAAAACGTGTGTTTTTATCACCTGCTTGTAGCCACTTTATTTTTGCTCTATGCTTCCACATCAATTCATCTCTTTCTAACCACTTTTGTAATTCAAATCTGGCATCTTTGTGTTTATCTCTCATATGACAGCACAGATCCAATTGTAGCAGTCTTTGTAAATTTAATCTGGCTTTCTCTATATGCTTTTTCACATCGCCAAAACTATTTTTATTCCAAACAGTAAGCTTCTCACCATAAAGTATTTTTTCCAAGATTGTAGTCAACTCCTGTGTTCCTGTAAGCCCTGTCCATGCATGCTCAATCGCCTTTCTGCATTCAGGTTCATCCATCCACATGGCCTCAAACCTAAAAAGCTTCTTGCTAAAACATTTCCTGCTATTCTCTTGCTACTTTAGGATGATGGGCACATGATCGGAGTAAGGAGCCACACAATGGTAAACTTCAGCCATAGGATTCAGCCACTTCCAATGCGTATTAGCAAAGAAACGATCAAGTCTTTCACAAATAGTATACTGCATTTCCCGACCATTCCACCAAGTGAATTGATTGCCATTAAACCCCAAAGCCTGCATCTCACAAGCATCTACCATCTGTCGAAAAGCCCTCATTTGTCTTTCTGCTCTAACTCTACCACCACATTTCTCATGGTTACTTAATATCTCATTAAAGTTCCCCATCAGCAACCACCCTTTGCCTGCATCGATTTGTAGAGAACTTATCATATCCCATGTTTCCTGTCTTCTTTCAGCCTCAAGATGACCATAAACACCAGTCAAGAACCAATCAGCCTCATCATGATCACTACTCCCCACATTAGTAACCAAAGCATGAATGTGAAACTTTGAGTAATTAAGAATCGTAAGACTGAAGTTTTTATTCCAAAACAAAGCTAAGTCCCCACTTCTACCTTCACTACACACAGCTAGACAACTATCAAAACCCAAACGATACTTATACTTCTCCATTACTTTAGCTTGTAAACGAGTTTCTTAAAGAAATAAAATGTTGGGGCCTTCTCTTCTGATTAAATCACGAAGCACTCTAATTTCTAGTGGATTTCCAAGCTCACGAGAATTCCAACTTAGAAGAATCATTGCTTCTGGCAGGGCTGGTTAATAGCCTCTGGTGATCTCATGAAGTCACGCAATACTCTATCATCCGCATCCATAGCAACGTCAGAGCTACTCCAGCTTATTTTACTTTTTTTTTCCAGGCTTTATATCAACAGGTTCAATGTTCTCTTTGTTCTAGTTGCGTTTGTAACGCCCCGGTCCAGCACGGGTCGGAGAGTTACTTCCTATATCTTAAACTCACATTTTAACAATACAATAATAGACTCCAAATTCCCAATAGCATATAGAAAATTCGATTCAAACTAATTTCCTCAATATAACCAACTTTCCAAAAAATGCCAAGTCATCATAACACAATAAAATTTCTTAATAAAAATCGCCAATACTCCTAAAAACTTTCTTTGTTTAATCCTCTATACTTAAAACATCTCACCTAATGCCTCATAATCTTGATCCTCAGCTGAACCATCAAAATATCTGAAAAATATTATGGAGATAAGGGGGTGAGTTATCAACAACTCACTAAGGAGAGAGCATATACTAGCATGTAAACATGAGCATTTATAACATTTGATAAGCAGAACAAAACATTTACTTTCAGAAAGCAAAAACAAAATATTTTCTTTCAGAATGCATAAACAAAACTTTGTACAAAAACATCAGAGCGAAATTTTCAGAAAAACAAACTTATTACCGAAAAGAAAATCCTTTGGCATTTCCAAACTGAAACATTATATTCATATCATCTCATAGCATCACATCGGGGCAAATACCATGTTTAACTCCCGCGGTAGGGTTATAAACCACCATTATACTCGTGGCTGGGTCGTATACCATGTTTCACCCCCGTGGTAGGGTTATAAACCACCATTATACCCGTGGCTGGGCCGTATACCATGTTTCACCCCCGTGGTAGGGTTATAAACCACCATTATACCCGTGGCTGGGCCATATTCCATGTTTCACCCCCGTGGTAGGGTTATAAATCACCATTATACCCGTGGCTGGGCCGTATACCATGTTTCACCCCCGTGGTAGGGTTATAAACCATCATTATACCCGTGGCTGGACCTTAACAGAAACAGAACGGAACATCATCGGAAACAGATCACATTCAGATACAGATTCAGAACTTCATGCCAATGTTTTTCAGAAGACACATCATAGCAAAACAAAATATTGAAAAGTTTCAGATCATTTCACATGTTCGAAATAAACAGACACCAAAACATCTTCATTTATTCATAACAAAAACTTTTAGAATTCCATATTCGCTCTTTTTGTATAGTTCAGAAACATAAAGCACAAAACTAGCTCATGTCTGCACCAGTCATGTCAGAAAATACTTTCTATTATAGAATTTATGCATATGCAGAATAAACATCTGAGGTCGTTTTTAGATTTCTTTTCAAAAATAAACATGAATATTTTCAAAGTCAACCTCATTTCATTTCGTTTATGCAAAACTAGTATATGAACCCCGCTTACCTGGACTTCTTAGCTTTACAGAAAATTCTCCGCAACAGTACTGATCAATTGTCAATCGTCACCTATAAAAATTCATGTGACTTAAATAAATCTCCAATGAACAAATAATCTCATATTACACCTGAAGTACCTATTTTAATTCCTCAAAAACTTAAAATTTCTCTTTATTCTAAAATACCATCACTTCCTAAATTCCTCAATATCCACATACCTATTAAACTCAAAATATTTCTGAAATTGCATAATAATATTAATAATAAATACAACTATGCCATAACATACATTTTTGGTTTAAAGACTCATTAAAACAAAATTGATTAAAGTAGGAGAGAAAATATTTCATTTAATAAAAAAATAGACTAATTAGTATCTCTTTAAACAATTCAAAATAGAAGTCTTGCACTACTATGTTCTTCTAAATATATATATATATATATATATTACTAGTAATAAATATTCCAAATATTTATTTAATCCGTATTTAAAACAAAACTCATACAAAGTGAGTTTAATATATAAAAACTAAAACACGATCAACTTAGAATTACTCTGTTAAAAGCATCAGTATACTGACTTAGTAGTATAAGGCCATACGTCTACGTCTAAATAAAAAATATAACAAGCACATAATATAAAACTCATGATTTCAAATCCAATATACATAAACAACTCATTAAAATATAAATCCATTAACCTCAACATCCGAAATAATATATCTGGAAACATCATAGGGGCAAAAATGGTAATAAAGCGCATCATCTATTAGGTTAACCGAGGCACCACATATTTCATCTTTAAGTAAGCAAACACAAAAACAGAGCAGCGGCGGTAGCACTTACCCAAGCAAAACTACGGTGTAGCGGCACCGAAGGGAGGTCACGGCGGAGTTGGGTTGTGGTGGAAGGCGGCTGTTCAGACTGCGGCGCACTGGAAGAGAGAGAGAGTGATGAGCGAGAAAAAGAGAACGGGGAGTGAGAGATAGAGAGACTCCAGAGAGATGAAACACGGTGAGAGGGATACCGTGCGAGATACTCACCGAGGCAGTAAGAGACAGCGACAGGGTGGTTGGGGCGACAGCAGATCACGAAGTTGTTGGGCGTCAACGCCGCTGGACTTCCCTTGCCGTGGCTAACATCACCGAAAGGGTTGAGTGGTGCTCTGTTTTGAGATGCAAAAGTAGGGGTGTTTCGGTGATGCGTGCGATAGAGCTTTTACGTTAGGCGGCTAAGTGTGGGGTACGGTGGTGCAAGGCAGAGTAGTGGAGGTTTAAAGTGTGGCTCGGTGGCTGTCGACGTGGAGAGTACCTTGGCTTGCCGGTCAGCATCGCTAAAATCGCATTACGTAAAACTGGTGATTTCCGCAGCGTAGTTAAAAGCGAGGGTGTTGCGACTGAGGTAGATGCGTGGGGAGACTAGAAGGTGGTTGGATGGTGGCGTCCGTTGGAGGTTGCTGGGTAACTCGGGTTCACGTAGGCAGTAACTGGTTTGTGGTGGATTTCCAGGTGCCTTCCGACTTGGTGCGGAGAAGATAGAAAAAAAAAAAGAAAAGGTAGAGAGCATCGATCTACAAGGTGGAGTTTATTGAGAAACCAAAACGCACGGGAAAGGGTGGTTACATGTATGGGGGCAGCGGTTACATGCAGTTGCCGTGCTTGAGGCGGGGATCTTATAGTACGTGGCCATGAGGAACGGATGAGTGAGAAGAGAACGGTTGGAAGTAAATAATAATAAATAAAATAAAATAAATGAATGCGAGCTCCGAGACCCGGATGTTACAGCGTTTCTTTTTCAACATCTCACTGTGAGGGACATAATTATTACCTGGATCACGTGCTCTCTTCTTCCATGTTGCTTTCGCCAGTGGGCCAGTGTAACGCCCCGGTCCCCCACGGGTCGGAGAGTTACTTCCTAACACTTAAACTCACCTTTCAACAATATAAAAATATACTCCAAATTCTCAATATCATATAGAAAATTCGATTAAATCTAATTTCCTCAATATAACCAATTTTCTAAAATACCAAGTCATTATAACACAATAAAACTTCTTAATAAAATCGACAATACTCATAAAAAACTTCCTATGCTTGAATCACCACACTTAAAACATCTCACCCAATGCCTCATAATCTTTATCCTCAGCTGAACCATCATAATATCTGAAAAATATTGTAAAGATAAGGGGGTGAGTTATCAACAACTTAGTAAGCAGAGAGCATATACTAGGATGTAAACATGAGCATTTATAACATTTGATAAGCCGAACAAAATATTTACTTTCAGAATGTAGAACCAAAACTTTGTGCAAAAACATTAGAGTGAAATTTCCAAAAAAATAAACTTATTCCAAAAAGAAAATCCGTTGGCATTTCTAAACTGAAACATTATAATCATATCATCGTTTAGTATCACATCGGGACAATACCATGTTTAACCCCTGTGGTAGGGTTATAAACCACCATTATACCCGTGGCTGGGCCATATTCCATGTTTCACCCCCGTGGTAGGGTTATAAACCACCATTATACCCGTGGCTGGGCCATTTTCCATGTTTCACCCCCGTGGTAGGGTTATAAACCACCATTATACCCGTGGCTGGGCCGTATACCATGTTTACCCCATGGTAGGGTTATAAACCACCATTATACCCGTGCTGGGCCTTAACAGAAACAGAACAGATTTCATCGAAAATCCGATTACAATCATATACAGAATCAGAACTTCATGCCAAGGTTCTCAGATGACACATCATTTCAAAACAAAATACTGAAAAGTTTCAGATCATTTCACATGTTCGAGATAAACATAAACAAAATATTCTCATTTGTTCATAACAAAACTTCTAGATTTTCATATTCGCTCTTTTACATAGTTCAGAAATAAAGTGCACAAAACTAGCTCATGTCTACACCAGTCATGACAGAAAACACTTTCTCTTATATTGAATTTATGCATATGCAGAATAAACATCTGAGGTTGTTTTCAGCTCATTTCTTTTAAAAAACAAACACGTTTATTTTCAAAGTCAACCTCATTTTATTTCTTTTATGCAAAACTAGTATATGAACCCCGCTTACCTGGACTTCTTAGCTTTTTCAGAATTTTCCTCAAAAAAGTCGAGTCGACTATAAATCGTCACCTATAAAAATAATCACACAATTTCTGTAAGTTTTCAATCAATCACGGATTTCGATATTTAAGCCTAAACTTCTAAAATAACCTATTTTAATATCTCAAAACTTAAAACCCTCATAATCCCAAAATATACCATCACTTCTTAAAAATCACCAATATCCACCATGACCAACATCAAACTCAAAACACCAATATTTAAACCCGAAACAGACAACAATTTTTCAAAGCATAAACCAATCTCACACAAACAATTCCATCATCCAATCCAACCGACCCCCTTACTCCTCGGACTCAGTCCGGCACAACCAACAAATTCACAGTAAATATGAATTAGCGCAAAAATACATTTAAATCTCAAAAGTTCTTTAGGAAAAATACTTACAATGCTATAATATAATTTTTGAAAGATCACGGAGGTACTAGAAGCGGCAACACAGTAACAAAACAGTGCGAAATGCACTGTGGCCGTGGGTCTCAAAAACCCACTTTTGAACGGGTGTAAACGAAGACCCGAGATTGATAGGGTAGGGCTTAGGGATGTCGGTAAAGCTAGTGGTTGTGGTGGTTGGCCGTGGATGGCGGCGTGGGCGGCGGTTTAAGGCCAAAATGCTCAAATCGGAGATGGAGATAGATGGGGCTTCACCGGTGACAGATCAGAGTCAAGGATGGGTGCATTAGGTTGCTAGAAGGTCGATGATGATGTGGTGAGAAGATAGTGGCCGGAGGTGGCGTGACGGCGGCGCAGCGGCGCAAGGAATGCGCGGCTTCGTGTGGTGCGTGGAGGCTAATGGCAGCGCGGCTGGGGCTGGAAACCGGAGGGGGAGGTCGCCGGTGGGTGGGGGTGCTGGGAAGCCGGGCGGTGTCGACCACCGTCGGCGCACGGTGGCACTGGGGTGAGAAGGAGGATCGGACGGAGAGAGAGAGGGAGGGGAGTTGCGGCGCGCGGTGAAAGACCAGGAGAAGAAGAAAAAGAAAAAAGAAAAGAAAGAAAAGAAAAGAAGAAAAGAGAAAGGAAGAAAAAGAAAAGAGAAAATGTAGGGAAAGAAATGAGGTCCAATCCTCACATCTTGGGTCACAAAAAAAATGATCCAACGGAGACAATTTTAAAACAGCAAGTGAAATAAAATAATTCAAACGCGGTGATTAAAATGAAAAATAAATAATTAAATTCAACAAGAAGTTAATTTAATATGAAAAGAAAATTAAATTCATAACAATAATTAATATTAAGGAAACATGTCAAATTTAATTTTCACAAATTAAAAAATCATAAAAATAAACCCACTAAAATCTGAAAATTTAAAACAAGATAATCTAATTTTAAATTAATAACAAATAATCATTCAATTAAAAAAATACACTAAAAAAATACGGGGTGTTAAAGCAGGGGCGGTTATTGGATTTCAAAATTGAAAATCCTGGGCTAGCCTCCCCTCAATTCAGACGTATCATGCCTTGGGGGGTCAACTAGACATTGCCCAGGATTGTGGCCCTCCACATTACTTAGCTTAGTATTCATTGCCAGATTTCTCGCACCAACCTTTTGACCATCAAGATCTGACTTGCCAACTGTGAATTTGAACTCTTTGTTCGTCAATTCCGCATGCTTTTAGATGAAATGTTTCCTTCAATGTTGGCCCACGTAGGGCCTCCCCACTCGGTTTCTGCAACAAAGCTGTAGCATCACCATTATTGTGATTTCCATCAGACTTTTCGCCAGGAAGCTCGCCCTTTTCAGTACCGTCGTTTGATGTCGGATTCGTTCCCTTCACCCCATGTATCTCTTGTCTCGTGGCTTGTAAATTCGTTGGCTCTGGATTTGTGAAACGCACCGGCGTGACCCCAACCTGGCCAGCACCACCATCCACTCCCTTCTGCCCTCCCTGATCATCGCTATGGTTGGTCTCCCTATAACTGAAAGGACCCACTGCAGAGTCATGACGTCTCTTCCCTCCAAGATTTGCACGTAACCAGGACCCAAATTGAGAAGTTATCTCCCTTGTTTGGCTTGGACATTTCTATGCACTATGCAAGATTCTGCCACAATGAAAGCAGAAATGTGGAAGTTTTTCATATTTAATGGGGATCCAATGCTTCACCCTCTGCAATGTAATGGTTTTCCCACGAGCTAAAAGTTAAAATAGATCCAACTTGATCTTCACTCTAAAAAAATAGCCCCACCCTACCTCATCTTCCTCTACATCCACATCTTCATCAACTCCCATTGTAGGGCCTAGATGAACACCACACTCCCGATTCATTCCCAACAGGGGCATGTTATGAAATTGAATCCAAAAAGAAGCAGATTCAAATTTCATTTTGCTTGGCTGAATAAAACCTTGAAACTCATCAATCACCAATAAACTCCCATCAAAGGACCACGGTCTCCCATCAAGAATTCTATGTTTGTCAGCATGAGTTTCAGAAGTAAGGATGAACACATTTGCACACACCTCCTTAAACTTAGCAGGTTTGCTGAGTCTCCATATTTTTGCCATCATCGCCTCCACCACTTTGCTACTAAGATGGCGATCTGAACAGATCTTGCCAATTAGACAACGCTCACCTTTCTTCTGAGCTTCTGATATTGCACCATCCTCTAAAATAATTTCACCTCCCTCTTCTTCACTCAAACGTAGATTCCCCCACATCTCCTGCATACTTTCCATCTCAATCAATAAGCTCACTCACAATCCACAGCTGCTGCCGGTACAAGCACTAGTAGGGAATAGGGCACACCACCTCAATTCTTCTCTAGAGAGAAAAAAAACGAGAGGGCGGACTTCGCCAATCCACTTCGGCATTTCTTACAAATTAGTACTTCTGCTTAACTGAAGATGTGCTCCATACAGAATTTATTGCCCCAAAATCCAGATAGATCTGTTTTGATATGAGATTGCATTCATCTTATTTATCTGACCTCTTCAATACACCCAGAATAGATTGCGCATCGCAGTCCTCAGTGAAGTGAAGAGCCTCCACACAACAGTGAACATTGGCATCCAGAGTTTTTAGAACGCCAACATTTACAATGGAAATTAGCATTGCTGAGAAAGGAGAAACCAGTCGTGCCAATGACCAGAAGCCGATAAGCGAGTTCACCCAGAAGAAACTTGACATCATCGACGAGCAGGTAACGAAATATTTGGAAGAAGCCAAAAAGTTAAAAGAAAAAGCCCACCGTAGAAACGCTAGCTACATCTACAGAGTCCTCTCGAGGCTTAAGGACATACATCAATGGAAACTCGTTATACGAGTCCAACATGGTCTCCATCGGGCCCTACTACTACAAACAACGTAAAGAAAAGTTCCAGATGGCCGAAGATTGCAAGAGGAAGTACTTCGGCTCGTTGTTGGCCAAGAAAATATTAGATAAAGACAAGTAAATTGATATCTGTAAGTGCTGGTTGCAAAAAATAGACCAACTTGAAGAGGAGATTAGAAAGTGTTATTCTGAAGAGTTTGATGTCGACGGTATTGCATTTCTCGAAATGATGGTTGTTGATGCTTGTTTTATAAAAGAAATCATTGAAATGTTTGCATTCACGTTGAAAGGAGTCCACTCCAGTGAATCTGATCTTGAAGCCTTGGCGTGGATGGTACTGTATTTCTACAGGGACTTTCTTCTGCTTGTGAATCAGATCCATTTTCTCGTTCTGGAAGAGATATATGCGCTTACCCTTGAGAATTCTGTCGAGGTGAAAAGTAGATCCCGGTTGGTGCGTGCTGCTTTGGGATTCTTTAAGAACGGAATGAAAAAATCCGGTTTTACTATTATTTTCGGTTTTATTCATGGTAACTTGGATCAAATGGATACGGTGGTCCTGCATTTGCTGGACTTGGTTCGGAGTAGTTTAATACCTGCATCCAATATCCAACAGAGACAAGCAGGATTCTTAGTATATGCTCCATTCATGTAAGGCCCAGTTTCTTCATCAAAGTGGCCCGGACCCTGCGTGAAAATGGCCCAGCCATTTTAGTGCTTAGTAAGACCACCGAGCGGCGTCGTTTTGGGAGGTAAGAGTTTCTCCTCTGTTTTCCGTTTCTTTCTCCCTTCTCTTTCCGCAATTTCAGTTTCAATTTCGGTTTTCTTCCGCAACTTTCTTTCTCCCACGTCTCTCTATTTCCTTTTCGGTTTCATTCTTATTTCTTGTTGTTGGCGTTACCTTGTGGCTTCCGAATCTCATACCCATATCCCCCCATTTCAGTTTTCACTTAAAATCAATTCCTCACTTTGCAGCAGAGCAAGGGGTTCCCTCTCGCATCTCTCCAGCTTTTCCGTTGGTTCTCTTCCTCTTGTTCGAGTTTTCGTCTTCATGTAAATCTCTCTCTTTTCCCTCAAGTCGATTTTTTTTCTCTCCTCTTAGTTGTTTTCGGGTTTCATGCGATTTCCGACTCTGAATGTTCATAGATTGTGCTGCTGCGTTCTTCCCCACTCCGAAACCCCACTTGACGCTCATTCTCTTACAGTCCAGTTGGTTTCACTTCTGTCCGCTCAGTGTTTAATCTCTTTGCTGTGGTTTGACGTTGGACTCTGTTGAACGGGTAAGGAAGCCGTGAACCACTCTCTTTCATGGTGTAGTTTATGACTTTTAATTGTTTGAGCGTGGGAAGGTTTTCTTCTGTTTATAATCAGAGTCGAGGGCTTAGTAATATGATGGTTTGGTTGTTGATGAAGGAGTATAAATTTCGAGATTTTTGTTGAGGTGCTGTGGTATATTGTTGGGTTGACGTGGGGTGTAGGATGAGTTCTGTATTTGTTCAGGGTTATGTTAGTTGTTCTGAGTTTTGAAATATTTGGGTTGGAGGTACGGTAAAGCATTTGGATACTCTTTTGAGTAGGTGCTGTTTTTATACTGGTGGGTTGGTATTTTTGACCATTGAAGTAAGATTAATATTTTATTTATAAGGTTGACGTTGATCTTGGGGAATGTTTAGGATAATACCAAAGACTAGTACTTGATTCTTGAGTTGGATTTTCGGGCTGTCCACTGTTTTTTTATTAAGTGGTTGACTTAGTGTGTTAAATTGTGGGTTTTATTTAATTATTAGATGAGGTTATGCCTTTTGTCTTCTAATACTCGGTGTATATTTCTTTTATTTTATGAATAGGTGACGAGACTAATAGAGGTCATTTTCAAGTCTTAGATAATACGCTACAAGAGTCAGGTAAGCGGGATTCCTATGCTAGGCCTTATACGAATTATTTGAGACTGAAGTTGATTTTCTGAAAACTTTGTATATTTTTGTGGTGAAATGAGAACTTGAGAAAAACAAAACCAACCTCGGTCGTTTATTTGCATACTCATGAAATCTGTACGAAAAAGAGAAAAATATGTTCTGACATGCATTGTGTAGACATGAGCTAAATTCTGTCATGTGATTTCTGAAATCTGAAAAATAAGCGATATTGAGAATATGAAAAGTTGTGCATTTATTTGAAAAGATATTTTGGCTTTTGTGTTCAGTGCGTGTAAACTGTCTGATTCTGTTTTGATACTCTGTATTATTTTGATATAACATATGAAAACCTTTGGCATGGTGTACTGGTTTTTCGTATCTGACTCTGTCTCTGCTTTGCTCTGCTCTGCTCTGTTATGCTCTGCTCTGTTTGGGTTGGTACCAACTTCTCTGTCTCTGAGTGCACCCACTTTGAAACAAAGTGGTTTTATTGTGGTCTTTCCTGTGTGCACACTCGGGGCTCCGAGAAGAATAAAGGAAAGATTTCACCTCTGTCTCTGCCTGGTTTGGCCACCGGGGTTAGCACAACCCTACCACGGGGGTTAAACATGGTCTCTGCTTTGTTTGATGCTCTGTTTTGATTTGATGATGATACTCAGTTTATGTTATGCCAAAGCACTATGGGTTTTTACTTGTCTTAAAACCATCGCTCTGTTACTCTTGAAAATATGTTATGTTCTGCGTGATAGCTCTGGAAAATATTTGGTTCTGCATGCTATTCTTTGTAAATGCTCATGTTTGCATGCTAGCATATGATTTCTGTTTACTGAGTTGTGATAACTCACCCCCTATCATGATAATATTTTTTAGATGATATGGAGAGTCCAAATGAGGACTTGGATTAGATTGGTGAACGTGTTTAAGTTGAGGAGATGTGGTTAGAAGAAGGACTTTTGATGTCCTTAGTTTTAATTTCTTTGAGTTTTAATTATATTTTCGGGTTTAGTAGGACCTATGGTTTTATCAGTTTGGTATGTTACTATTACCGGGAGATTGTGGACCCTTTGATATTTTTTTATTATTGCATTAAAGATTGTGTGGAGTTTGTAATGAGATTATTGAGAAGATATGAGATTGATTTCATTTATGAAGTTTTTTTTTTGGAGATTATTCTTTGGATGTGTTGGGAGACATGTTTATGAGTGACAGGTAGTAATTCTCAAAGCCACCCGGGTTTGGGGCTTTACAATTCATTCACTGCATCTCGAAGCTCCGGCTAGCAGGGATTAAGGTCAGCCCGGGCATGGAGGTAATTAGCTTCCTAGTAGTGAAATTTGAAAAAGGTGTGATTGAGATGCCGAACATAGCCATCAACGACTTTATGAGATGCCTGTTGTTGAACTGTGTGGTATTCCAACAATGCCACCAGAGAAGCAACAAGTACTTCACGGTTTATGTTATTTTTTTGGACTGCCTGGTGAACAGCAAGGAGGACGTCGAGTACCTTTGCAAGCGCAATGTCATTGACAATTACCTTGCCAACGACTCCGAGCTTGTGCAGTTCATTAACTATGCGGGCAAGGATTTGGTACTTAATGATGATAAACGCTTCTATTTGGGGAAAGTGTTCAAGGATGCGGAGAAGCATGATCAAAATAGGTGGGAATGGAAGTGGGCAAGCTTCAAGCGGGAGTATTTTGACAAACCATGGTTGCTTTTGTCGGCAGCGGGTGGGATTTTGCTTGTACTGGCTACGTCATTCCCGTCCTTAATGGCCTTCTTAGCTTACATGTATAAAAATAGCTAGGAAGGTTAGGTTACAATTAGTCTGTTAGGTTACAATTAGCCTCGTAAGTGTTATATTTTATGATTATATATAATCGTTCTTGACATGAATCTCTCATGATGATCATGTAACGCCCCGTCTCCAGAGATCCGGAGAGTTATCTCTTATAACCTAAATCCATCTTCCATAACATAATTATATACTCCAATATTCTCAAAAAGTACAAATTCATTTATTCAAACTAAAAATATATATTCCTCCACCAGGACACCAAATAAATACTTCAATAAAATAATTTAAAAACTCCATAAATGTTTAGAAATATCCCTGACTCCAAATATCAAATAATATAAAATCATAAACCTACTAAATAAGACTCCAATAAACTTATACCCTCTGACACTTATTCCTCTATGATCATCAAACCTTACTCTTGACTTCCAGTTGAGGCATCAGTGTATAAGACTCTCCAATAAACTTGTACCCTCTTATCTGAAAAATATTGTGGAGATAAGGAGGTGAGTTATCAATAACTTAGTAAGCAATGACCATATATCAGTGTGTAAACATGAGCATTTTCAGAATTCATAATGCAAAACAAACTGTTACCTTTAGAATGCAGAAACATAAACAATTATTTTTCAGAATGCAAAGATCAAAACATGTTACAAAAATATCAGAGCAAAACTTAAAAAAAAAAAAAAACATTCTTATTCAAAAATCTTTTGGCATATCAAAATCTTAAACCTCATATTTATCATATCGGAGCATCATATCGAGACATATACCATGTTTAACCCTCCGTGGTAGAGTTATAAAACACATTTATAACTCTTGGAAGAGCCGTATCCACTATTATCACCCCTGGTTGGGTCGTGTACCATGTTTAATCCATGTGGTAGGGTTATAAACCACCAATATAACCAGTGGAAGGACTGTATCCACCATTATCACTCATGATTGGGCCATATACCATATTTAACCCCCGTGCTAGGGTTATATACCACCATTATAACCCATGGAAGGGTCGTATCTATTATTATAACTCATGGATGGGCCATATCCACTATTATAACCCATGGTTGGGCCGTATCCACTATTATAACCCATGGTTGGGCCGTATGTCACTATTATCACTCTGGCTGGTCTGTAACAGAAAACATAACAGAACATCATAATCAGACTTAATCAGAATACGAAATCAAAATCTCATGTCAATGTTTTCAAATGCCACTTGATATCAAAAGCCAAAAGCCAAAAACTAAACATCTTCAGATAATTTCACATGTTCGAAATAAACAGAATCAAAACATCTTTATTTACTCACAACAAAACTTTTAGATCTCATGCATCAGAACATCTTTATTTCTTCAAAACAAATCTTTAGAAAAAAAAAGACACAAATTCGCTCTTTTCCAGATCAGAAACAGAATGCACAAAAAACTAGCTCATGTCTACACCATTCATAACAAAAATACTATTCTCTTTCTTACGGATCTCATGAGTAATGCAGAGTAAATAACTGTGATTATTTTCACATTTCTTTTCAAAAACAAATATATCATGCACATTTTCATAAATCAACTTCAGTTCATTTTCTTTTTATGCAAAGTCTAACATAGAAACCCCGCTTACTTGGACTTCTTAACTTTCTAAATTTCTTCGAAACAATGCTGAACGAAAATTACTTGTCACCTATAAAATAGTCACGTGATACTCGTAAATTTTTCGTCAAACACGTAATTCAATACTTAACCTAAAATGTTAAAAATTGACCTACCTTAATTCCTCAAAACTTAAAATTTCTCTTAACCCTAAAGCATCATAACTTCCCAAATTTCTCAATATCCACATAATTCTTCTAACTATTATACTCTAATTCATTTCTAAACTGCATAATAATATTATACTAAATACAACTATGCCAAAAAAATATATCTCTAGTTTAAAAATTCTCATAACATAATTATAACAAAACTAATTAAAAATTAGGAAAGTAAAAATTTCCTTTCATAAAAAATAGACTAATTAGTTTCTTTTTAAAAGGTTCAAAATAAAATCTTGCACTTACTATGTACTTCTAAAAATATATTATCACTAATAATATATCTCAAATCTTTATTTATTTTCTTTATAAAATCTTGTATTTAAAACAAATTTAAAACAAAAGCTACAAATATATATAGACCAAAACATGATCAACCTATAATTAGTCTGATGATAAGGGTATTTTAGGGATTAAACAAAACACATGAGGGCTCTTTTGGAATAACGGAGATTCATATACATAACAGTATAACTTCGTATGGAGCCATACTCACCAAGCGATGGAGGGCACGAAGGTGGCGAGCTGGGCAGTTGTTTACGGTGGTGGGGGCAGCGGCGACAAAACACTGGTTAGAGAGAGAGAGACCAACTAATGAGAGAGAGAGACTGCGCACGGAGGGTGAGACTAACTGATGAGAGAAACAGGGTGAGCACTGCAGACCAAGAGAAATCGAGAGAGAGAGAGAGAGAGAGAGAGAGAGAGAGAGAGAGAGAGAGAGAGAACGGAAGCTCACCGTGCGGAAGGAGTTGTGTAAAGAGCTGGGAGGTGGATAGTGGCTACGTCGGCGGCTGGGTGGTAAAGTCGTAGCTCACGGTGGGGCGAAACGAAGTGCTCCATTTTGATGAGCAAAACAAGGGCTAACTGAGTGGTGAAGAGTATGTGCAGCTTCCACAGTAGCTACTTGTGGTGGTCTTTCGTGCCTGTGGATGGTTGCGATTTATGGAAGGGAATCTAGGTGGCTGTCGGTTTCACATGGGGATGGAGGCTGGGGCTTGCGATGCTGCAACAAAAGGAGGCCGTGGCTGTGGAAAAACTGTAAGGGTGCAACGTCGGGGATGGCTGGCTACGATTTCGCGTGGTTGGGCAATGGATACCTTAAGGTGGTGTGGCAGTAATGAGAAACCGAGAGTAGAAGGAGAAAAAAATGAAGCAGCTATTCTAGCTTTTGGTTGAGGATGATGAACGTGCAAGTATATAGGAAACATATAAAATCCTAAAGAAAAAGAAGGAAAGAGAGACGTGCATGAAGAGGGAAAAGTAGACGTGAAACCGTGCATGTGTGGAGTCTAGGAATATTGTTTCCACGAGCTTGGGCTCTTTAGCCTAAAATAATTTGGCTCACGTCTTGGATCTTGTATGGGATTAATGCATAAGTGTTTTCCCTAAGTTTTGGGCCTCGACTCATCCTAAAAAAAACTTACATTGTCCTATGATTTTTCTGGGTGAAAATCCACTTGATCCATTAAAAGATTTTAAAACTAATTTTCAAATCTATTGAAAAATTATATTCCGTCAAAATAAAAATAAAAAATCTGGGCTCATAGTCCATAAAAAAAAGTACTCGTTAATCCCAAGTGGGCTTTCCATACTTATAAATCCAAAATTTTTTTTGTAAAGCGGGCTTGGCTAGGACTGGGTGTTATAGATCATGATCCGACTATGCGATGGATATCATTGTTTTAGAAAGCTTGATCAAGCACTTGTAGTACGTATTTGTTCAATCACTACTATTTAGCGATCTGAATATATTTATGGTAGTGATAAGCTTATAATATATCATGGGCCGGCTGATTTGTTCTTATTAATATTGTTATTAATTTATTACGAGTCTATGTCTATTTATATCTTGTGAATATGAATTCCTTTGACCTATCTTTTCCTTCTCAATTAATTATTTCTATTTATTTGGCATGCTATATCAATAACTTTTGATCCTCTTTATAATTATTCAAGCAAAGTTTGTGATCAGTTTTCTCATCACTAATATAAAAACAAAGGGGAGTTAGGCAATAAAAGATGATCATGTTGCTCGACCAAAATTCTGGAGATCAACACAATAAGGATTTATGTACTGAGACTGCCTAAAACTGAATTTGGGTCTTTTTCCACCGAAGGAGGTGGATTGATTTTCTAAGGATCTTATGTACTGAGACTACTGAGAATATTAACTCAAATGGCATTAGTCTTGATTTTCTAAGGATCTTTATATTAGACCATCTAATTCAACAATATTAGCTCAAATGGCATTAGTCTTGATTTCTCAACTAGAGAACAAGATTCAAATCTCCCGCCTTGTTACCTAGAAAAAAGAAAAAATAAAACCATGCATCTAATTCGATTAGACAATTAGAAAAAAATATCTCAATTCTATGAAATAAATTAAATGAGAGGATAAGTTCAATAGAGTAGTACTACGGGTCAGCCCCTGTAGGGGCGCACACTTTGCACACCCTACGTGGTTGCACTGTTTATATTTCTTTTTTTTTTCTTTAATGGATTTGAACACAGCAACCCCATTTCAGGTTTTGAACCCATCCCACTCCCGCGACCCCCTCCCTCTCTTCCATTGTTGAGCACCCTCGCTGTCTCTATCGTCGCCCAGAACCGGTGACTTGTTGGCCTGCCTCTAGCCATCTCCACCCATCTCGTACCTCTCGTCGCCAGTACCCTCATTTCACAAGAACCACTCGTCGTCCAGCACCAGCGTCGCCCTCCCTCCACCAACGCCACCGTGTGACGCACCCTCGACTCGTCGTCGTCCCTCTAGTCGCCCAACACTCGCGTCTCGTCGGCCTCCCTCTGCCCATCACCGCCCAGTACCCTCGACTCCAACCTCTGTTTCACCACCCATCTGCTCATCAACAAGAGGTAACTCCTACCTTTGTCTCATAGCTACCTCTGTCTCATTTCTAGCTTTCTAAGAAATGCTGGGATTATCAAGTGTTGGATTTTGTGGTTGCTGCATGTAGAACTTGTGGAGCTGGTGGTGGAACTTTTAGTACTTTTGGGTTGAAGGCTGTGATTAGGGATTGGTGGTTTGGTTGTTGAAAATAAGGAGTTGGAACTTGCATTTCATGGCCTGGTTTCATGCGGTTTTATACAGATTTTTCCATTTTGGTGTTGGAAAGTGGTATCGAGGATTAGGGACTCTGTTTTCTTCTCATCTTTTTTAAAAAACTTTTGATGGTTATTAGATTAGGTGGATTTGTATGGTGTAATGACCTTCTCAAAGTAGAAAAATGTTACAGGCTCTTAAACTGATCGTAGAGCACTTCCCTTGCTTTGAAAAAAGCAAAAATTTCATTGGTTATTGTTAGCTTGAATTTGTTAGAAATTTGAGAATTTTCCTTGTGGAGGCTTTCAAGTGATTTCATAGAACACTTTTACTTTGAATGACAAAAGTTGTAGTTATGTCTAGGTTTTGGTTGCCCCATGCCCACGTTCCAAACCCCATTGGAGATAGATGCATTGGGCCAATCTTCACCTGTCACTATCAACGAACATATCCTCCTTAAATTCAAATACACAAACAAACCAAGAGGAATGTTCAAGGATATACCTTTTCCCATGGCCAGTAGGATGGGAGTTTAAAGGGCTTAAAGGGTGAGGAAGGAAGGGAAATCTCATTATATCATCTTTATATTTTTAAAAGAAATTTGCAAAACCTGATGAGCTATGTCATCATAAAAAATTAAAAAGTAGTATATTTTGTAGATTTTTTCTTTATAAAAACTGTTTTGAAATACTTTTGTTCAATGTTACCCACCATTACTAGGGTTGTGTTAGCTTATGTTACTTAGCCTTGATTTTGTGCCAGAGAAATTATGTTTTATATCAAATCTCACAATGCTTTGTTTTTTTTTTAAGTTCTCTGTTTTCATTCTTTACTAGTGAGTTCCTCTTTTTTTCTCCATTTTGTAAAGTTTAGACGCTTCCTTAGCTATGCAAAGTGTGCGCCCCTACAGGGGCTGAACCGTTTATTTACATTGTCTTGTGATATTTTCAGGTGGTTTTGATGTGTTGTGTAGTGGAGGAAAAGCTGCTAAAAGTTTGCACATTGGAGGAAACAAGACATTGCTCCTACTTAGATTAGAATCTTGGATTTTAGAATGAATATTATGAAACTACTTAGGTTGTAATAAGCTTCTTTGTAATGTTGTATCCAATTGGAATGAATATTATGACTCAATATTTTACTAGATGACTTAATCCAAGGATGATTATTTGATGGCAATGTGAATGCGTCATGTTCTAATATTGAGAACAGTCGGTGTGGCTGCTTGTGTAGATGTTGTTGTGCCTAGCTGTGTATATAAATGTTGTGGATTGCGTCTTGGTGTATGTGTATAAATGGTTTTGTGTTCAGTTGTGGAGGGAGTTTTGTGTATATAATCATTGTGGATCATGTTCAAGTTTGTGTATAGATGGTTTTGTTTCCAATTGTGTATGGATTTTGTGTATAGGCGGGTTGTAGAGACTGTGTTGTGGAGATGCATAGCTTGTGACTCCTTAAGAATTCGTAGTACATGTTGTTAAGCTTACCATACAAAACTTGTATATGAAATCAATCAAGCTTCAATATGTCAGTTTAGTTGATTTGTTTATGTGCATGAGTGAGTTTGGAAAAAATTCAACATTTGTCACAAACTAGTATTGTTTTAAATGAATGGTTTGGACCGTAATTGTAATGCTATATTGTCTATGAATATCATTATGGATGTGTGCTTAGTAAGATTTGAGTATATATGTTTGAGGGGCAGACATTAGACTAGTGCTGGTTGAGGTTTTATATAGGATGCATAATTCTTTATTTTCTTCATTTACTTAAATTGGGTTTGTTTCACCAAGAACTTTTAGAATAATCTGGAAATTGTTGAAGATGAATTTAGTACATTTTTTTCTCTCTATTGCTTCATAAGAGTGCAAAGCTCAGGATGTGACTGAGATTATGATTGTAATGTACTAAAGAAGGTCCCATGGATTTCTCATGAATTTTTTAATATAGCCAAAATGTTTAAGCACAAGTTGAACCTGGTTGATCATTGCAAAAGCAACCATGACTGAACAACTTTTTTCTTTCTTTTGACTGAACAACAAATCATGGTCAGACAAAAAATAAAGTGAACAGCCAACAACTAGCAAGCATCAAAATCTAATATGGAGTCTCCAACCATTACATTTACTTGCCAATCACACAAATATCATGTTTTGGCATACAGTGGCAAACACGGGGCTAGAACATAAAACCCATGCCAAGAAAGAGTATTACAAAAAGCTACAAATTGCAAATTACATTACTATCAACTACTCCACAATAACAATTAAATGAAAACAACACAGATTCTGAAATGGCCTCAGCTTCTCCATTGAAGGACCTCTTTTCATCACATTGTAACTTCATCTCCTGCACCATAAAACAAACAATGGACGGTAAGCATTGCTTAAATAGCTTAAACGAATAAAGTTCACCAATTGTCTTGTTTTAAAAAGTGAGGACTTTCAATAGCTTTCAAATTATGTTTTTCAAATACTCCCCCTATTGGGTTTATATACGTCTAACTCATTAAAAAAGAATTGTATGCTTTTGTTGTGCTTAAATTATTTACATGTATTGCATGAATGGAAGTCTGTCTCTGATAAATCAAATCTTGATGATGGGCAAGAACAAATAATATCAAGCTGTTTGGTTTAGTATTTTAGTCAAACACATGCAAATTAAAACTATGATGAATTATGAAGGTTCAGGCCTTATCCAAAAACCAAACAAAGGTTCAGACCTTAAAACTTATGTGTTGATGTTATGGAAATTAAAACGAAAGTTCAAGCCTTATCAAGAAAAAAATCAACCAGTTAAATTGAATATTCTTTAAAAATAATTTTGAAGGATATTGAAGATGATTATTAATAGTGAAGAACTTGAGATAATCTCTATGTGTGATGGATTTGTAGAAGATTGAAGGTTCACATATTGACAATGAAATGGTAGAAGATCAAAATGATTCAAACTTACTATGAAATTCAATGACTTTTCTTTAGTCCTCACGCTGCGGCAATTCGGCAAACACCTCTCTTAGAGACTAAGGGCAGCCTTTGTTTGAAGGAAAGGTATTTGATGAAACCAGTCTCTAAGAAGGAAACCAAACCTTACGTTTTCTTAACCTTAAAGACCACACAATTAGATATGTTTACTTAAGACATAGAACATAGTTCACACGATTATTGAGTTGAGTTTCCGATATGCCTACCTCTGTTTCTAGCCAACAATTGAGCCCTTATAGACGGAGATGCAGATTAACAATTATCCTTACCTCGCGAGATGCAGATCTAGACGCAGGGACATATGTTAGTTTTCCAAATGTCTGTGTTTGCCCTAAAATTATAGAGAAATGAAGAGACGTGTTTGCCCTAGAATCATAGATGGAGTAAAGAGGGAGAGAGGAGCATGGATTTTTCCCTAGAATCACAGAGAGGTGACTAACCAGGCGAGGGAGAAACACGCAGATCTCTGATGATGTAACACACTTGATAGTAGGTGTTTGTCTAACTAGAAAATATACGAGAAAATTACTCACTTCGAGAGGAGCACCTCCATTGAAAAAAAAAGAAGAAGATAATAAGAGAAGAAGAAATAATATTTGCATTAACTTTTCTCAATGTTCAACCCTAGAGCCTTTGGCTCTTACATAAAGAAGATGACCCCTTCATGGGCGTAGGCTAACACAACTAAAGGCATATAAGAAAATAAAACTAAGGCCCAAGGCCCAATAGCTAATTGTAGTCCAAATAACAGATAGCATCAAAGTAAAAGAAGTTGTAAATGAATTTAAATCAGTCCAAGGCCCATGGACAATGTATTCGGTTCGTGGGCTTGTGACAGATGAGTTGCCTAGCAACCGTGTCTGATGGAGTGTTCTTCTTTCTTTCTTACTTTCTGTGATTGCACGAAGGGGCGCGAGGAGAAGATCCTGCATGAAGAAGGGTTGGGTTTTGTGAGGGGACTGAGGCCTTCACAGTGAAGAAGAAGAAAGGTCAGGCGTGAGGGGGATTGAGGGTTTCGACGTGAAGAAGAAGAAGAAGAAAATTGATGGGGTTTTCATTGAAGAGGATTTAAAATTCAAGAGGGAGGCTTCGGGATGAGGGAGCTGAGGTCAGAACCGGTTCGTTGTTAGTGAACCCAGTCTGACACGTAAGGAGTGCAACTGCTGAAGCGTGAATAGGGGCTGCTCTTCGGATCTATTCATACGGAAAGCTATGATCTCCAACTAACAATGGAATAGAACACACAATCCAACATCCTTTTCGTAACCCCAACATAGACTAAAAGAAAACATATTTAAATTGCAGAAACAATTTGAATAGAAGATTCTTTGGATGGAAAATTATATTACCGTGGCGCAGATCTGGCCTTCGAGATGGGTTCTCTTCCGCAGACCTGGACGTAGTACTCCTCGAACTCGAATGGCCTTCCGTGTTTTCCCTAGAATCACAGGGAAACAAAGAGATGGAGTAAAGAGGGAGAGGTAAAAATGGGAGAGAGAGGGAGAGAGAGAGAGGAGCACACATGGCTATGCCCTATAATCATAGAGAGACGAGAGAGAGAGAAGTAAAGACTTGAGAGAGGAAGACGGGAGATCAGCTTCATACGAGAGAGGAAGCTCGATCCACAGAGAAGCGGGGAGCTTGATTTCACAAAGAAGCAGGGAGGCGAGGAGGGGAGATCGTCTTTAGGCCGCTTCATTTCACAGAGAAGAGGGGAGGAGAGGAATTGTGGTGTCGGGCAAGAGAGTGCATTTTTCATTCGGGTTCAGAATCGATTCAGTTGTTAGAGAATTCGGTTTGCCACGTAGGATGTGGGAGGTGTGAAATCTTAAACCGGCCGATGAGAATAATTTATTTTTTCCAAGTGTTGTATATTGTCATGGTCACCAGGCTCTCCAAGCCCCATTTCATATGTTTTTCATTTCCTTTAAGGTGTCGATTTGCTATGTATACGGAAAGGGACAATTGCAAAGGAGACAATAGTTTGGAAAGTGTTCCTCTACATATTGATTTCTTTGTTTGCTTGCTATTGATTAAAAAAAAAAAATTGTTTGCGTGCCAAATTGTCATTAACCAACATTTTTTAACTTCAATTTTCAGATTCATAAAAAAAGAAAAAAAAAACATATTGATTTCTTAGCTTGAATTAGATATCAGTAGAGAGAGGTAAAAGGAGAAAGCAGAGGAGAAAATAATAGAAAAAATTCTGAATCAAATCCTTATATTATATAAATATATCATAATTGTCGATAATGCTCTTCATTTTCCCTTTTTTTTTTTCTTTTTTCTGGTAAGCTTCAAGCTTAAATATGGCTCGGCTACATAGTGTGATGAGTTGAAATGAAAGTTAAAAATTGAAAAAAAATATTATTAGAATATAATTTATTATTATTTTTTTTGTTTTGAAATTTAAAAAAATTGAATTGTTTATTATATTTTATATAAAAATTTAAAAAAATTGTAATGATTAGATAAGCATCTCATCTACAAAACCTAACAATGCCTAATTAACTGATATATTTCCTTTCCGGACATTTTTTAATTTGAAACTGCACATATTCATTCAAATGATGAATTTTACATAAATTGTAAAGATGATTTAATTTTATGTGTAGTGGGACAAATAAAAAAAAGATAAGGTTTCGTGAAGTAATGAGTGTATAATCACATAGCTAGAGTTCATTTCCATCTTCAGTATATGTCCAAACCCCACTGCCACCTTAAAACATAAAAAAACCAACCTAGTTTCTTTGGGTCGGGTCGGTTGCCACATCCATTGATAGGGGTCGGATCGGATCAGGCTCAATCACTTAATGGGTTGGTCAGTCTGCAGCCCAAGGCCACCACCATAAAAGTCCATGGAAGTTGTGAAAATAACAGCAGCTAGAGTGCAAGCAGCAGCCACTATCAATAGGATCTTAAAAATATTTTTCTGGGCAAAAACTTGATCCTTTGATTGATGAAAGATTAATATGATCTATTGCTCAAACATTTATCCCTGAAATCGCTGCCAAAATGCATGGCCGGCCTACTTGTCTATTGTGAAAACCATATAATCAAAGACTAGCTAGCCCCCTCTCATGCATTGAAACTGTCCAATGCATTGAAATTATTTGGGACCTTAATCCTAATTCATCATTTGAGGTTGAGAAATCTGGGTTTAGAAATTAGGCAAAAAATAATGTATATCATCGGCCTGATTTGACTGACGTGATATATTTTAAGTAGCATTGTTCTATTTAAGTTTTTTTTTTTTTTTGATAGAAAATGATAATTTCATTCATCAACTGGAAAACAAACGATTACAGACAATCATCAAACCATACAGTTTGAGAAATACAGTCTGGAATACAATTCCACCAAACCTCCATACTATCAACCTTAAAAGCATTTCTAGCCAACTTATGAGCTACCCTGTTGCCTTCTCGATATACATGAGAAAACATACAAACAGCAAAACAACTAGCCAATTTCTTTATCTCATAATAAAGCACACCCAACATAGAGTTTGTCATGCTATCATCATTTAGTGCCTCAATACTTAACAAGCTGTCACTTTCCACAACCAGATGGGAGACACCCATAGTAACACACTGTTGCATGCCTCTGAAGATGGCTAGAAGCTCTAGACCTTCGGAACCTTCCAAGGGAATTTCTGCACGGCTAAAAGCCATCATAACTCTGCCATTCTCATTTCGCAACACTGCCCCCACACCTGCCTTATCCCACTCAGGAAAGACCACAACATCTACATTTAGTTTCAGACTACCAACCGAAGGGGGATGCCATTTATAATGCTTCAAAGTCTCACTTCGTGTCTTTATACTAACTTGAGCATGGCTTCTCAACAGAACATTAACATTCTCAGCAACACTGGCAAGCCCTAACAGTACCTGGTCATTCACAAACTTATTCCTGCGGTACCAGAAACCCCACGCCAAAGCAAAGAAAGTAGACATCTTTTCAGCCATATTTCTTTCACAAAGTTGCATGGCCATCTCCACCAAAGACAGCTGCTTATCCATTATTAACTCAGGGAGATAAAACCTCCATAAATCTTGCACAGCCCCACAGTGAACAACGACATGAGCAATATTTTCTTCTTCTGACAAACATAGCCTGCAAGTTGCATTCGGTAAAACCTTTTTCTTTACTAAATTCACTACAGTTGGTAGACTATCTTTGCATGCACGCCATGTAAAAATTTTAAGCTTATTTGGCACTTTCATCTTCCACAAATGCTTCCAAAATTTCTGCTGAGCCTGCATGTTGGAAGATTCATCATACTGAAAACCAGCCTGAGAGTAGATAAATCTGTAGCAACTTCGCACACTAAATTCCCCATTACGTTACGTTCATAAGCCCAAACCCTCCTATCTTCAACATTATCAGAACATAGAGGGATTTTTAGAATATCTGAAACTATACTTGGATTGAAGAGAGATCTAAGCTTTTGAATATCCCACATTTTAACAATGTCAACAAATAAAGAATCCACCAAACCCGAGTTTAAGCCCTCACGTCCCCTGACCCCTTCTGCCACCAAAAAAAGATGCCCCGGAATCCACTGATCTTGCCATATATGAATAGCCCTCCCATTCCCTATTCGCCACCTACAACCCACCTCTAACCATTTACGAGCCTCCCAAATCCCCCTCCAAGTATAAGAGGGGCTTTTGCCTAAACCAGCTTTCATAAAACAGGTATGAGGAAAATACTTAGCCTTAAATAATTTGTGCAAAAGAGAATCTTCATTTTGGGACAACCTCCACCCTTGTTTTGCGAGAAGAGAGAGGTTAAAAGTTCTTAAATCTTTGAATCCCAAACCTCCAAATTTCTTTGCCTGACACAACTTGTTCCAACTCAACCAATGCACTTTCCTCTCATTTCCTTTTTGGCCCCACCAGAATTTAGACATCATACCTTCTAATTCAGCACAAAAACTAGCTGGTAAAAGGAAGCAACACATGGTATAGGTTGGTATAGATAGAGCTACTGCTTTCAACAAAATCTCATTTCCACCTTGTGACAACAACTTCTCCTTCCATGCTTGAAGCTTTTGCCATACCCGTTGTTTGATAGATTGAAAAGCACTCTTTTTGGACTTCCCTATAATAGGTGGAAGACCCAAATACTTTTCATATTGCTGTATTTCACCTTTACTCCAAAGGTTCTTGATCTCATTTTGGTTCTCCACACTCACATTACCACTAAACACAATAGCTGTTTTTTCTTTATTAATCCTTTGCCTCGAAACAACTTCATATCTCTCCAATAACGCTTGTATCCTTCTGTTTTCTTCCACCTCTGCTCGACAAAAAACAACACTATCATCGGCAAAAAGCATATGATTTATAGTTGGCGCCCCTCGACAGATTTTCAACCCAGAAATCTCTTTTCGCAGCCCTGCAATTCTTAATAAAGAAATCAGACCTTCGGTGCAGAGTAGAAAAAGGTATGGAGATAATGGGTCGCCCTGCCTTAACCCTCTAGTGGGAAGAATGGGATCTCTTGGCACACCATTTATCAAAACCGAAAAAGAAACAGACCCAATACAGCACATTATTAGCTCAATGAACCTCGTATGAAACCCCATCACTTCCATAACCGACTTTAGAAAGCCCCATTCGATGCGGTCATATGCCTTGCTCATATCTAACTTCAAATACATAAACCCCTTTTGTCCTTTCCTTTTATGCTTTAGGTAATTTATCAACTCATAAGCAATCAGCACATTATCAGAAATAAGGTGCCCAGGAACAAAAGCACTTTGACTCTCACTAATTATGTTTGGCAATACGGATTTAAGTCGATTCGAAGCAACCTTAGCAATAAGTTTATAGGCCACATTACATAAGCTAATGGGCCGATAGTCACTCATTTTAATAGCACACTTCTTCTTTGGAATCAAAGTGATATGTGTATGATTTAATATGGAAGGAAAAGAACCTGAATTGAGGGCTTCCAGCACTGCTGCAGTCATGGTATCACCAACCACTTGCCAATATTTTTGGAAAAATATTGGGGACATGCCATCGGGCCCTGGGGCCTTCGTAGGATTCATCTGATTCAACACTTCCTTAACCTCCTCTGCTGTGAACTCCTTTATCAAATTCTGGTTCATCTCGCCTGAAACTCGTCCATCCAAAGGTGCCAAGAAATCCAAAGAATTTCCATCAATAATCGGGACAGAGCTTGTAAAAAGTGTCTGAAAATAGTCTAGAATAACCCTATCCCGCTGAGAATCCTCTTGCCAATAGCCATTCTCATCTTGGATCTTCAAAATCTGGTTCTTCCTCTTTCGTTGAGATGCCTTCATATGAAAATATTTAGTATTACTATCACCTTCTTTGAGCCACAAAGCCTTAGAACGTTGTCTCCACATAACCTCTTTTCTCTCCAACTAAAGTTGTACTTCATCTCTTGCAAAATTCATAGCTGCTGTGGAAACCAAATCTGGGCCCCTCTCCTGTAAACTATGTAATGTTTGCTGTGCTTTACCGAGATGGGTTTGGACATTTCCAAAACATTGTTTATTCCACCCCTGTAATTTAGCTCCACATTCATTAATTAAACCAGAAACAGCTTCCATATTAGTTGAGCCAGCACTTCTTCCCCAAACACCTTTTATAATATCTTCACAAGCTTTCTCACCAACTCACATGGCCTCAAATTTAAAGGATTTTTTAATAGCGCGAGGACAAGTGGCCCCCGCCAAATTCACCCAAATAGGCAAGTGGTCCGAGTAGGCTGCCACCCCATGTGTTACTCTGGCATTCGGAAAACTATCCCACCAAGCAGAGTTGACCAAGAACCTATCAATCCTTTCACTAATACATTGATCCCCATGTCTCCTATTTGACCACGTAAATTTTGGACCTGAGAATCCCAAATCCCTGAAATTACATTCTTCGACAACCTCACTAAAAGCATAAAGCTGATTGTCAGGCCTAGGTCTACCACCACATTTTTCATGAGAATACATTAATTCATTAAAATCCCCCATCACCATCCAAGGTCATCATTTGCTCGACACAACATTCTAAGCAAACTCCAAGTTTGATACCTTAAGTGAGTCTCAGGAAAGCCATACACAGCAGTTAAAAACCAGTGTCCCCTCCTCAAATTAGGATCCTTTATCACAGCATCAACATGATTCAGAGAATAATTAATAACTGAAAGATCAACTTCAGCATCCCATAATAACGCAATACCCCCTTTTCTACCCTGAGAACTAATAGCCAAACAATTTTTAAAACCAAACTTGTACTTACAAGATTCAACTTCACGGGTGGTCAGTCTAGTCTCCTGTAAGAACAAAACCTCGGGCGCTTCCCTCTGTATAAAGTCACAGAGTGTATGAATGCCATGCCACGTGGGTTCCCAAGCCCACGTGCATTCCAACTACAAATTTTCATGGCTCCCGGCGGTGCTGATCCATAGCCACCGCCGATATCTCTGGTTTTTGTACTTTCTTCGCAGCCTTATCATCAACAGACTTCGTTGCTTCATCAAAAATGGGGTTAGCTTGAAAACGCTTCGCTGATCTTGCGCCAGAAAAATCATCCTCTAAAAACCCCTTTCGTTTTCTGGATGCCCCCTTCACAGAATCACCCCCAGGAAAACTAGGTGTCGTTTCATGCAGTAGAGAAGTGCGTTTCCACTTCTTGCTTCGAAGCCCATCCGGTTTAGTAGCAGGCTTTTCTTTTTTGTTAACCCCTGTAAAAGTGAGCCCCACAGCTTCTGGCCCACCAGGCCCAAGCGTGTCACTGGCAACTGCACCCGACTTGTGACCCGAAACTTCCAGAGAATCCTTCTCAGTGCTAGCTTTCTCGCCCACCTCAGCCATCCCGTAACTACCTTGTGCCTGCAGGTCCACCTCCACTCCAGCCGTAACTACCATCTGTTCAGCATGAAAAACTGGCGGGGAAAGCACTCCTTCCTCCACTACCTCTGCCCCCTTTTCCTGTACAATCGTTCTCGTGGCATCCTTTGATCCCAAAGGATTTGTTGGAGTATGTTTCACTGGATTGGATCCTATGTTTTTCCCAGCAGATGCGTGGACTCCAAACCCACTACCCGCATGCAACCACGGACCATAGGGATAATCCTTCCATGTATGCACCTCCGATCCCCGTTTGACATTGACACAATCCCTCTCACCATGTCCCAAACAACCACACCAATAGCAAAAATTCGGTAATCTCTCATAGAAGAACCGAACCCACACAGGCTCACCATCCCTAATAATCAATTTTGAGCCTCGAAGAAGAGGTTTGTCGATAGACAAAGCTACCCGAACTCGTAAAAACTGCCCTCATTCCATTTCCCCTGCCTCCACATCCACTACCTCAACATACCCAATTTTCTCACCCAATAAACGACCCACATACTCATTACGAGCCATAAGAGGTAAGTTGTGAATCCATACCCAAAATGACGCCATCTTCATCTGAATCTGGTGAACTTGACTCCGGCCATCAACTTCAAACAGTAGCACTAAATGTTTATCAAAGGACCAAGGGCCTTCCCAAAGAACCCTCTCCTTATCCTTAATATTCTCAAAATCGGCTAAAAGGAGAGTGGAATCCAGATCTCTGAACTTCACCACTGACCCCAAATGCCAAGCTTTGCGCATCGTACTCTTGAAGATCTCTTTATTGTAATGCCTCTCAGTGAATAACTTCATTATCAAACACTTTCCTCCGCTCCGAAAGATATCGGCTAACTTCGCCGATTCTAGGACCACCTCCGCATTCTCCATCTCAGTCAAAGCGAGACGCTGATAGTGATGATGGAAGGACTCCTCCATTTTCAAACAAGAAACCTAAATCAAGACACAGGCGGCCGTGGAAAAGCCCCTACGTAGATATCCTAGAAAGGAAACCTTGATCTATTTAAGTTAAAACGCCAAGCTTGACAAGAATATGTGAAGTGAGAGAGAGAGACAGAGAGAGAGAATAATTGACTCCAATGAATAGGTGTTTTGTTTTGTTCCTATTTTGACTCTTATTTAACAAGTGCATGATTTTGCACAATTACATCCAAATAAGGGAATAATTATTTTCAATTAGGATTTGTTGGATCTGTTCAGGCCCTGCAAGCGCTGGACTGGTGGCATTTATTTTTTATTTTCTGTGATCATGAGAAATAGTGCAATGCATCACAGACAATTTATGCATAGCTGCAACCATAGTTCTCGTGCTCTTCCTTATATCTCTCAGTTTCAAGTCAAGGCGCAAAAGTTCTTCCTTTTCTCCTCCTTCAAATCCTATCAAAAAGTTCTCTCTAAATCCCACTATTCAAGCGTCTCCAAAGAAATTCAAGAAATCTGAATCGACCCTTCACACAACCCATGTTAATTATAAGGTGTTCTAGTTGATATGGTTGAAGGGATAAAATATCTCAAGCCTAAATAAATCAAGTTCAGCCCATCCAAGGGCCTCTATTAGAAGACGACAGAATGAGAGAAAAAGATAGGACAATGAGAGTACAAGGAAAAAAAAAAGATGTTAGTAGGGGTGGGCGGCGGGGCCCCGCTTTACTCCAAAATATAGTCTTGGAGTAATTTAGTACAAGGAGAATAAAGTCTTGTTCTTAGTAATTTAGTATTAGTAATACTCCAAAATATAAATTGACGTGCACTATAAATTTCGTGTAAATTTTTCGAAAAAAGGTAAGTACCATTATGGCCCCGTTTATATTGAGAAATCATCTTAACACATTTCATTTCATCACATTATTATAATTTTCTTTAATTCTCATACAAAATATAATAAACAATTCAACTTTTTTAAATCTTAAAATAATAATAATAATAATAAATAATATTCTAATAATATTTTATTCAACTTTTAACTTTTATTTAAAATCATCTCATCTCATCTCACTATTTAAACGGAATTAAGAAAAATTATATTTATTTTTATATTGAAACTCAATTTTTTTTTTATAAAAGATAGGTGTGAAATTTATATATATATATGTATTAATTATTATTCAGATTTATTATATTTATAAAAAAAAATTCAGTACTTTATTTAATTTATTTTTATAGATGAAATGAGATGAATTGATATTAAAATTAAAAATAGAATAAAATACTATTAGAATATATTTTATTAATATTATTTTTATTTTAAGATTTAAAAAAATTAAATTTTTTATTTTATTTTATATAAAAATTTATAAAATTTATAATAATAAAATGAGATCAGATTAAAAAAAATTATGAAAATAAAAGTGACCTTAGTTTTTAGACTCTTTCTCGAACAGTTTTACTAACTAATGAATTTTCTTTTTATCCTTTGAGAAGAATTTAAAGGGTAAAAAAAATAAAATAAAGGTTGAAAGTTTCAGAGTTACAGGAGTCCCATCACGGCTGCTCCTCTATCCGGGTGTAAAAAAAAAGCCCCCGCTCAGTCTGTGCAAAGGGAAATGCTTTGGTCCCGAAGTGTGTCTCGAATGTTTCTTTTTATTGAATGATTAAAAAAATATTTTTTAATGATGTTGTGATTTTTTATTTTTTTAAAAAATATTTATAATGATTAAAAAAATACATAAAAAAAAATTAAAAAACTAAAAAACCTATTCGGGACACAAAATAGATCCCGAATTCGGGACCCATAGCAGTGCCCTTACTTTATTTCCAACGCTTTTTTGGGTTTGTAATCAATGTTGTACTTGTTGCTACAAAATATATATGTAGAATACAATATTTGCTTATACACTTTGATGCATCCATCTAACGTTTACTGTAATGTTGTAAGATAATATTATATAAAAGGATATTAATCATAGACATATTTTTTGGTTGTCTGATAATATTTGTTTTCCCATGTCATTGGTGTTTTAGTTTGTTGTCTGAATTTCATGTAAGACAGAGACAGAGAGGCCCAAAAAAAATATTTGGTATCAAGGGAGAAATCAAATTCATGCATGAAGCCAGTATGAAAATAAAAGCTTCGGCCATAAAGCAGGACCGCAGTGCAGTTGTGTCACGCACATTACATTCCGTTACATTATCACTATGCCATTGTAGTGAATCAGATGCAAGGATAGTGGGTATGGTGCGTCTCTCTCTCTCTTGTAGTGAATGGTTATTCTTTTGAGTCAAATGTCATCGTGTCAGTATATGCAGTAACGACAGATTCGAGACAAATAGACTGGTTTTTCTGCTGAGTGGTGACCACATTATAATCTCGTGCTTCCCAAACTCATAAACCTCTCTCTCTCTCGCCCACACAGATTGTGAATGCCACCTTTTTGAGCTGCTTATAGCTGTATATCAGTATATGTAAGACAACAAAAGGGTTCAGAGAAATGGATTCTTTGTTTGTTGCTGAGTGGTGACCATATAACAACCGCTTCTTCCCACATTTTGCACTTTTCCTTAGTCTGTGTGTGTGTGAGAGAGGGAGAGTCTGGAGAGAAAATGGAAGCTAGCTCAGCTTCCAAGTGGTTTTTTCTCTGTATGGTTTTGTTTCTGAGTCTTCAGCTGGCTCAGTGCAGTGTCACCTATGATAGGAAGGCACTCGTCATTAATGGGCAGAGGAAAATTCTTTTTTCTGGCTCTATACACTACCCCAGAAGCACCCCTGAGGTATCTTAATTTACAAAACTTTATCCAATTCCTTTCCCACATTTATCAAGGAAAATGTGGTTGATATGTGAAGTTTTGCTTACACACTTCTTCATGACGAACAATTTGCATACAATGCAGATGTGGGAAAGTCTAATACAGAAAGCCAAAGATGGTGGCTTGGATGCTATAGATACCTATGTGTTTTGGAATGTTCATGAACCTTCTCCTGGCAAGGTACTTCGGTTTTACTCATGCTCTTTTTTCCTCTGTTTTCAGCTGCGTTTCTTATACTTTCTGGTCGACATTAACTGATGAGTTATGGTTTTTTGTTTCTTTTCTATTCTCGGGGGTTCAGTATACTTTCGAGGGGAGATTTGATTTGGTTCGGTTTATCAAGATGATTCAGAAAGCAGGACTATACGTGCATCTTCGCATTGGACCTTATGTTTGTGCAGAGTGGAATTTTGGGTAACAAAAATTTCCTTCTTTGGGTGACGAGGAGTTGCTGTTCTTCAAATTCAATTATTTCATCACCTTTTGTTTTTGTGTGTGTTTTTTTTTTTTTTTTTTTTTTAATTAGGGGGTTTCCTGTTTGGTTGAAGTATGTTCCAGGCATTAACTTTAGAACAGATAATGAGCCTTTCAAGGTCTCTCTCTCTCTCTCTCTCTCTACTCAGTGTGTGTGTGTGGGTAAAATAAAAACAGGTGATTGATGAACTGCACATATGAAAGTCTGTACAGAAAATGTTGGCATCTAAAACTCGCTAACCACTAACTAAACTTTGCTACGAGTATCTTACATTTCGCTGTATTACAGTTGGCAATGCAAAAATTTACCCAGAAAATTGTTACAATGATGAAGGATGAAAATCTGTTCGCGTCTCAAGGTGGTCCCATCATCCTCTCTCAGGTATCGTTTTGGGAAAATCAACTCCTGCACTGTGCAATAGTCTCTGTTAGTAAATTTTCCTGTATATTACAAAGCAAAGTTAAAGAAAAATAAAATAATCAGTTGAATCAGTTCTAGTAAAAAGTAAAGAACGGCTACATTGTGCAACTTCGTTACGTTAATTTTAATGATTTACTTATATATCTTTGCACTTATTTTCTGAGTGCAGATAGAGAATGAATATGAGCCTGTAAGCAAGGCATTTGGAACTGCCGGCCATGCATACATGACCTGGGCTGCAAAGATGGCCGTTGGAATGGGTACTGGGGTCCCATGGGTAATGTGCAAGGAAGATGATGCCCCTGACCCAATGGTAATGAAAATTATGCTTCTTAAACATGAAACGTATACAAGCTCCAACCATGGTTTCTTCTTATAAACTAAAAGTTATGCTGTAGGGTCTTTCTTGTCACTTTTTTGTTCTCTTGCATTCTATCAATGTTAATATTTTGCTATAAACACAACTAATTGTTCAATTATTTGTGAATTCTAGCTAATTTGTGCACTGGCAAAGAAGCTTTTTCTTACCTGTAAACACAATTAGTATACGATGAAATTCTATTTGTGAGAAAAATGGGAGAGTGAGCCTCTCTCTTCAGCTTTAGAAGTGAAAAGTTCAAATCCATCTTTCTCTAAATCTTGATGACAGATAAACACGTGCAACGGTTTCTATTGTGACTACTTCTCCCCAAATAAACCTTACAAACCCACACTATGGACTGAGGCCTGGACTGGCTGGTAAGGTTTACATCCACCATCACTTCCGAATCACTTCCCTAAGACATATCAATTTATCTTGAATCTCCTTTTTAAGGTTTACAGAATTTGGTGGCCCCATTCACCATCGACCTGTTGAAGACTTGGCATTTGCAGTTGCTCGGTTCATTCAGAAGGGAGGCTCCTTTGTAAATTATTACATGGTTAGTCACTCTTCATAATTACACGGCATTCAGCACCTATTCAAAGTAGTACACAAAAATGTTTCAATATTGTTCTTATTAATTACCATGTAATAAAGGGGAGATGATTTATATTTTGGGGTCCTGAAAACTGAATACTTTGAATGACAAGCTGATGGAAACGTCTTGGTTGATTCTCTTTTAATTTCCCAGAAAACATCATATCTAGCCTATATTCTACTCGTTGGGCTTGTTTTTGTGGAGCCTAGTTTATTTTTGTGGCTGCCCGATTTGATGACTTGATCCAATAAGGGGGTCGGGGGGTGAAAAAATTTTTTGACCCGGTTTTAGCTCTTAAACCAGGCTGACCCAATCTTTAATTAGGGTTTTGCCATATATATATATATATATATATATTGTACCATGAGAATGATACTTGCACACCATGAGAAATGATGTGTGCAAACCCTAAACACTTTCTTTGAAAAAAGTGAAGTCCACTATTAAAAAAATAAATTTTTCATGTGGATCCCAGATTTATCCACTTTTTTTTAAGAGAGTACGCGGGGTTTGCACACCCTAAGGTTGTATTTAGCATTACTCATTGTATTGCCGCACAATGTATTTGACTTTCAAGAAAATAAAATCCTCTGCAGCTCCGTAGGCGTAGACACATTAGTGAACCACGTAAATTTGTGTTCGTGTATGATTGATTTCGTTTTTTGCTTACTTTTTCTTCTTATCGTTCCTAACACTATGAAGTCTAAGACCATAATGGCAATTCTTTATTTCTCAATGTTCTTACTTTCACTGTCCTCATCTGCTAGTAAATTAACATCATCTCGTGCAAGAAGTCTTCCAGAATTTATGCTTTCTAGGATCTGATCCATTCCATTTATGCATTACATCTATAAATAACGACAATGTACATTTGGAAACGATTTACGTGATATTCATATTGTGTTTGGCAGTACCATGGAGGAACAAACTTCGGAAGAACTGCTGGTGGCCCTTTCATTACAACCAGCTATGACTATGATGCTCCAATTGATGAATATGGTGAGAAACCTGTGCCAGTATCGTACCAAAGGAAACTCAATTTATAAACTATTTTTTATTTTATTTTTTTACATAATCAGAGAATTAATCAGTTTGTCAGATTGTAACTCATAGTTTAACCATACTAATTTGATAGGCTTGATAAGGGAGCCCAAGTATGGCCGTCTGAAGGAACTCCATATGGCTATCAAGTCATGTGAGCGAGCTTTGCTTAATGCTGACCCTACTATCACATCCTTGGGAAATTATGAAAAGGTTTGTCATATCCTCTATCCAAAGGGTTTGGGAAATTACTGCTTCTGGTTATAGGATAGTGTCAAATTAATTTCCTTTTTCTTTTTTCTTTTCCTTATATCTAAATCAGATTGACTATTAACATTTCCCAGGCACATGTATTCTCTTCCAAGTCAGGAGACTGTGCAGCTTTTCTCTCAAATTACAATTCCAAGTCAGTTGCAAGGGTGACTTTCAATAACAAGCACTACAACCTACCACCCTGGTCCATAAGCATCCTTCCTGATTGTGAAAATGTTGTCTTCAACACCGCCAAAGTAAGTGAATTGACTATCGGAACTACTGGATTCATCTTGGTTTTTGCATATTTCCTGGACGTTCTGTGTGAAGCCTGAAAATTTGACTATAGTTACATACAGTATACTCTGTCTATATACATAATATAGCCAAAACTAACTTTAAAATATGCAGATCATTACCACCATGATGGAACATGATTTATCCAACAATCTTAATTCATTTTCCTAACATTAATTTTCACTGCAAACAAGTGTAGGCCTGTTCAAATGTGATAAGATATTTTTGCCAGTGTTTTTATTTCCATCCTATTGACGTTTATCATGCATGCTGAGATAGTGAGATGCACAACCTTTTCAGGTTGGAGTTCAGACATCCCAAGTGCAAATGTTGCCTACAAATGTTGATTTTTCTCCATGGCATACATTTAATGAAGACATATCCCTGGCCGATGATGATTCAACAATCAGTGTCATTGGTCTCTTGGAACAGTTGAACGTCACTAGAGATGCTAGCGACTATCTCTGGTACACAACCAGGTGAATTGAATCCTTCTTAAATTTCTTTTTCACTCTAATGTTAAATATCTATACACATTGATAACATTTTTACCATTAAAATTGTCTCCAGCGTTGATATTAGTTCATCAGAACCATTCCTGCATCAAGGCCAACGCCCAACTCTCACTGTGCATTCAGCTGGCCATGTTATGCATGTCTTCACTAATGGGAAATTTTCAGGTACATCATCGAGTTTCTTGATTTCAGAAAGCCAGAAAATACAACTGGATTGAACTTTGTTACTCTATGAAAAAAAGAGGGGGAAGAGAGAGAGAGAGGTTCAACTTTTATATCATTTTAATGATTACTAAAGAATTGTGTCTGATCTAATGATAGGCTCGGCTTTTGGGACTCGGGAGAGCTTGAGATTTACTTTTACAGGGAATGTTGACCTGAAACCCGGAACAAACAAAATTTCACTACTCAGTATAGCTGTTGGATTGCCAGTTAATACTTCAATCCTCACTTTTATTATAACTCTGATAGATCAGTACCAGTTAATACTTCAACAGGTTATTATATTGCTTGGCCTAGTATGTCCTAGTAGCTTTCTTCAACTGATCCTTTCTTTTTGGTCCTGTTGGTGTTGAAGAACAATGGTCCACACTTTGAGACGAGGAACACAGGAATCCTTGGACCAGTTGTCATACATGGGATAGACCAGGGAAATAGGGATTTGTCCTGGCATAAATGGTCATACAAGGTCTAAGCATCTCACTTCCACATATTTTGAGGACTTGCAAGATGAGTATCTACCTCACAGGTGTATCTTTGTACAGGTTGGGCTTAAAGGAGAAGCCATGAATTTATGTTCTCCTAACTCTATATCATCAGTTGATTGGATGCAAGGGTCCTTAGTGGCAGAGAAACAGCAGCCTCTGACATGGTATAAGGTATGGGAACGTCAAAAGCAGTCTTTGATATAATCCTTTTTTGTTTCTTTTTTATGCTTTTTATGGGGGTAGGCTTGTTCTTAAACTTATTCAAAACCTTAACAAGTCTAAGTTGACATTTGAACCTGCAGACCCATTTTGGTGCACCGAAAGGAGAGGAGGCCTTGGCTTTGGACATGAGTAGTATGGGGAAGGGCCAAGTGTGGATCAATGGGGAGAGCATGGGAAGATATTGGAATCTCTATGCTAATGGTAATTGCAGTGGATGCAGTTATTCCGTCACATTCCGGCCTACAAAGTGCCAATTTGGTTGTGGCCAACCAACTCAAAAATGGTACGGACTTGCTCAAACCTCCTCCACGAACAAGATAAAAGTGAAGATTAAATGATGGTATATTGCTAGCTCATTTCTATCTTCTATCATGTGTTCAGGTACCATGTTCCTCGGTCATGGTTGAAGCCAACTAAAAATCTGTTGGTAGTATTTGAGGAAATAGGTGGAGATCCCTCTAAAATTGCACTTGTAAAAAGATCAGTTACAAGTATCTGTGCCAAGGTATCCGGGGATCACTCAAACATTAACAACTGGCATATTGAGAGAGATGGCAAATCTGAAGGTCTAGACATGCCAAAGGTTAGCCTACATTGTGCAGGCGGGCAGTTCATTTCTGCAATTAAATTTGCTAGTTTTGGAACTCCATTTGGGACTTGTGGTAGTTTCCAGCATGGGACCTGTCATGCCCCAAGCTCTCTAGCTGTCTTTGAGAAGGTACTCGGTCTGCTCTTTAATTTCTTCAATCCACTTTTGTCGAGCATTCAAATTCGATTTAAAATACCGTTTAAACCCAATCCTGATTCATGTTCAATCTCGAATTCACTTATATTCTGTTCTTGATTCCAGGAATGCGTAGGTAAGCAGAAATGCATGGTGACCGTATCAAACAGCAATTTTGGTGCAGACCCATGTCCAAACATATCAAAAAAATTATTGGTAGAAGCTGTTTGTGCCCCCACAGATGCCACACCCAATTAAGGGGTTTGAGAAGAAGAAAAGGAATCCTAACTTCATACCAGAATTGGAACAGTTGTATTCATTTCAATCTGCATTGGAAAACCCAGTTCTGATTAGATTTGTGAAGTGATAAATTTTGTATGCAACGTAAATGCAAGCAACTGGGTAGGGTTTCTGAAGCTGTAGGAGCTTCCATACAATTAAATTAACTAAGAGAGGAAAAGGGAGCGAAGAATGGAGTTTCTAGTTAGAATTACTCTTTCTTTTTTTTTAAAAAAAAAAATCTCAATAGCAAGGCCTAAAGCTGGTCATTGATTGATCCTTCATGGTGTTGTGACAGAGTCCTCCTCCCCTCATGATCAAAAGGAATCTCATATAAAGTAGTACAGTGCTTTTCTTAAAACCATTTGAGAAGGTATCCCTTATTAATGTACCAAAGACTAAAGTGGGGTTGAAATCAGAGATAGTACACCTAATGAGTTGTCGTTTTGTATGATGGCAATGGACTTTGATGGGGTCCTCATTTCTTCTGACGTAAGCGATTACATAGAATTCTAATTCAATGACCAAGCTATGAAGCAAGCAATGACTCAAGAAGGCAAGGGCATGCTGCTCTAAACCTAGCTTGTAAGAAACAACTAGTGGAATGATGCACAGCACTGGCTAGGGATGAAAGGTCTATTCCTTCAAAATCTGGATTCAATTGAAATTCAAGTTTTTAGAAAATTAAAACCCATTAATAAATCTCTCATAGCATGATATAATTCAAGATACCAAAAGGTAATTTAGAGAAAGGGAGAATGTGGGCTAATGAAGTGGTTCCAATCCTATATTGACTGTGTGGAGCAAAAGACACATTTGCTACAATTAGTAATTACAATGCGGTTTGACAAAGGGGCATTGATTTTGAGCTGGAATTAGCTCTTTTCAAAGCAAAGAGTAGCATAAAAACATAGATCTAATGTGCTTGATGGCAACATATGTGCATCAAAAGTCAAGAAGATGGAGGATGAGCCAGAGGCATAGTGGTGGAGGATGTCGAGAGGAAGGCATGGGAGGTGGGCGTGGGCAGCCGCAACAGGTGGCTAACAATAGACTTGCTCTGAAAATGAGAGGAAAAATACAAATTAAATAAGGGAAATGCTATGCATCAGCCCCACACCAGCACACACTTCACATCACTTTTTTTTTTTTTTACACTCAATAGGTTGAGTGTGTGCTGGTGTGGGGCTGATGCAAATATTTTTCCATTAAATAAAGCAAATAGGAAAATAAAGGAGCACATATGGTAGGTAGCTTGAAGTTGGAGGAGAAGTGGGATAGGATAGGGGAGGACCAGCTGCCCGAAAATAGGCTCAAGGAGACAGATAATGAGAAATGATCAATTTCATTTTTAGAAAATAATACACACACATGACCAATAAATTGATGTTGAAGAAATTATATATTGCATCCTAAAATCATTGTATTTTAAATTTATACCCAAATCCCTGCACAATAGAAACAATCAATATCTTGAACAAAAAAAAAATCAAGAAAAAACACAAATTTATAAGAGTAGACAAAAATGGTTGGAGTCTAGCTAGGTAGGTTGTTTGAAAATATAACGTTATAATTAAAACCATCATAATTGAAGCTTGAAGGGTACAACTTTTTTGAAGTGTGCCCCAAGAGTCAAACAAAAAAAGGTTACGGGGGCACCGGTCAACATACGCTCGAACCCCACTCACGTTGGATATTCGGAATTCGAATAGAAAATTCTATTGATCATATTATTATTTTATTTTTATTTAATTATATAAGATATAATATATTTATTATTATTATATAATATTTTATTAAATAATTTTTACCAGTCAAGGATGTTAAACGTGACATATTTTATATTGTGAGATAAAAGTAGGATAAATGTGATGTATATTATTAATAATAATTTTATTTAAAAAATTTATATTATTTAAATAATATAAATAAAGAAAATATTTTAATAATAAAATAATTATACAAAAATTAACTTATAAATTAATGTGATTAGATGTAATATATCAAATTTTAAAATTATTTTTATTATAATATAAATTTAATAGATTCTATAAAATTATATTAGTTTGTAAATTTATTTTATATAATCTATTTAGGTCTATTATAATTCTCTATAAATAATATATTATAGAAATAATTTTTTTTGTGACTTGATATAACATATAAGATTGTAAAATTATTTTTATTATAATATAAATTTTATAAAATTTTATTAGATTATGAATTTATTTTGTATAATATTTTTATGTTGCTGTAATTTTTTATAAATAATGTACTATAAAAATAATTTATTTTATTTTTATTATTTACACAATCCACGTAGGCTTCGAGCTCCCTACCAGAACATGTAAACATTCTACAGAGGGCTTCTACAATCTACTAGAAAACTCGATGGATAAAAGCCCAAATCTACATCGACGCTGACGTGGCTTCGCATCGATCCTGCCTCAACAAACCACGGAACCACCCCTAGCAATCCATTTATTTTCAGATATACCCTTCCGCTTCAACTGGAAGTCTAATCTTTACACATACAAACGCTGATTAAACCGGAGACACCACCACTTAATCTGTGTCCGCGATGCACCAAATCGAATCTTCCTGCAAAAGTAGTTAAAAATATTCTAATAAAAAATAAAAAAAGTCCTCAACTTCCTGGTTTTGCTCTCTCTCTCCCTCCCTCCCTCTCTCTGTCTGTCTCTGTGCATGTCTTTGTACTCTTCAGGACTCCCATGGCCAAACCAAAGGCTCCGAGACGAACACTTGAGTCTTACACGGTCAAACACATCAACAAAACCATCCGAGGTAAGCGCTTTTCCCACACTTTCCGCCTCGAATTTCCAGAAAACTAACACCGCCTTAACCTTTCTGTTCAGAGAGAGAGAGAGAGAGAGCTATCTCATCTCATGACTTGACTTCTCCGAGTATTTTCAGGCGGGGACTGCGTCCTCATGCGGCCGTCGGATCCTTCGAAGCCGTCCTACGTGGCGAAGATCGAGCGGATCGAAGCGGACGGCCGTGGGACCAACGTGAAGGTCCACGTCAGATGGTACTACCGGCCCGAGGAGTCCATCGGCGGGCGACGTCAATTCCATGGCTCCAAGGAGGTTTTCCTCTCCGATCACTACGACGCACAGAGCGCCGATACCATTGAGGCCAAGTGTACGGTCCACTCCTTCAAGAGCTACACCAAGCTCGATGCCGTCGGGAACGACGACTTCTTCTGTCGTTTCGAGTACAATTCCTCCACCGGAGCTTTCAATCCCGACAGAGTCGCCGTGTATGTAAGCGAATCATTCGGGTTTTTTCCCTTTTTTATTTTTTTATTTTTTATTTTTACAGTTTATTGTTATTGTTGGAGTTGCTTTTGTAATAGGAGAGGGGACTCTTTTTATCATTATCTTTTGTTTTGTTTTTTTAAATGTTTCCTATCTTCGCCACAGTAATTCATGATTCCACTTAGACATACGTACGTGTATATGAATTTTTGCTGAAAAGGTATGGGATCGTAATGCCAAATCCCAGTAGCTTTCTATGGAAAGGTTTCCAAGTTAATGCAACGGATGAAAGGATTTACTTATTCAGGCTCGGGCTGATGAGATAGAACCTTTTGGCGTCAATGAATTTATTTCGACTTTTTGTTATTTTTTTGTCCCCAGCGCTTCGTTTGGAGCCAACTCAACTCATGCTGTACACAAGCACAGTATGGAGTCAGGATTATTAGTTAAAAAAAATCTTTAGGTAGTTTAGAAAAGGGCCCAGGATGAAATTGAGACATTTTTCATCATTCATCTAGTTGGCTCCTTTGTAAGCTTGCTACCACCGTTCTCAGGATGTACTATCGGAACTTCCAGCTGCAATGTCACAAGTGATTTATCTGAGAAGTAAAAATCTCTTAAATGATTTGTGTTTTAGTTGGTCCCTCTGCATTGCACATAAAATTACACCCAAGGCTACGATCAATCCAAAAAATTACACCTCTGCCTGTATGCTCAAGTAATTTTGTGCAACATGAAAAATCTTAGTGATTGTGACTTCATAATTATGTGCTGGAAATAACCAAAGTGGCAGTATGATTCAAGCCTATCGTTATCAAATCGTATTATAGTTGAGGAATTTGTTGTAGCAGCAGGTGTGTCGAGTAGGTTGTAGATCGATTTTGCAGTCTGAGTACTCCAGTTTGATGTGCCATTTGACTAATGAAGATTCTTATTTCAACCTTCTACTTTTGGTAGCATAATCCATTTGCAGCTTTTCATTTAGTATAAGAATCAATGGAAAAACGTTGTAGCATACCAGTGGTGCATATAGTACCACTGGCAAACAATGCTTGTCATATGAATTTTACGGTTTTGTGAAGTGGCACATTAGTTTTTTTAGTTAGCTTGTGATTTTGACGTGATAAAGTTTACACAACTGTCTTTCCTTTATGTAGAAATTACATGTTACTCAAATTTTAAAATCTTTTACTGAGTTGCATTTTAGTTGGTACTAGTTGGAGATAAATTTGAACACAATTTGGTATTTTGTATATTTCTGTTACTCATTTGCAGCAAAGTTTCTTCCCTCCATCCTCAAACTATGAAATATTGGAACTTGTATTTCAAGATTTCAGTTGCGTTCACTAGTTTAAAATACTTGCTAGCTGAGGTTGATAAATTGTATCTACATGGTCCTTGGCTTCCCCTTGATGTGATTTTCCCTACATGATATGACATGAGAAAGCTAAAGTTATGGATACCAGATGGAAATTCTTTTAAAAGTTGATGAGCCCCACATTGGGACTTGTACCTGCAGTCCTTATGCTTGTCCAAATTAAAGTGACACAAGATGTTTTATCTCCAAAATAAGCCACTATTTATTGGTTAATTGGTTTTTTTTTTTATCTACTCTTGGGGCTCACTTATTTCATGATTCTATCTTCACCACGGCATATTTGGCATTTTTGTTTTGTTTATTGGATTAATAACAATCTAATTATTGTAACATGGGATCTTCGGAGTTCAAAGTTGTTGATTCAAGTTTCTTATTTCATCAGTTGGTTTGAGATCTTATGGTTTATTGCTTGTTATATTTTGTCAGGTATTGCAAGTGTGAGATGCCGTACAACCCTGATGACCTAATGGTTCAGTGTGAAGGTTGCAGTGATTGGTAAGTTGAATGCTATTAATGTTATACAAATATGTGTGATTTTTCAGATATAGTGATTGAAGTATATATCAAAATACCAAATTTTATGGCAATTGAAATATTTTGCCAAATGTAAAAATTTAGATATAAAATATTTGAATACATGTTGAAAAATCTAGAACTATACAACTGAGTAAAAGGTTTTTTGCCTCTCACCCACACAGGTTCTTCTATGGAAGGGGTTTAAACCCTGTAAAATTAAATGCTATTAGTCAGTAGCATCCTTATGGAGAAGTCCATTCTCGTCATGATCGATCCACGTCCTACAGTAGTCGCCCTCTAAGTTTACCACCCTACCCACTAATGGACTATGAGGGGGGCAAGCGAATGGGAACTGACCGAGAACTCGAACCGCTTGACTGACTGACCCCTTCATACTTGATTCATTTGGGTTGGGGATGGATGGAACCAATCAGAAGTGCAAATCGCGCAAGTGAAGCTGGGAAATGGACTGCAGCAGGGCTGCTAGGTGAATCCCTAAAGTAGATTAGTTCGATCAGCAACACCTGTCTCTGCAGCACCAGGACCAATACCTAGTTTTTACCCAGAACCTGTCTTTGCAGCATTGGAACCAAGATCTGGCTTAACGTATTCCATCTCTCGAGCCCCGAATAAAACCACCCTCCCCTTCGGACACGATATCTCTTTTGACTCAGAAAACAGATTGTTGAACCCCTTTCATGCTCATGTCACGTCGAGGTACTGCGGTGGTAAGTTTTATAGATTAGGCTTACTCTAACAATCAAAGAGAGGGTGCGGACGGACTTTCTAAAGGAAGTGCGCAAAAGCACTATAACTACCATAAGCATAATAGAAGTGCCCCCTATCATGTAGGAAATGAGCTAACTATCTTCAAGCTGAACTTGAGCCGGCAAGAGAGGTAGGGTTCCTTCGAAACTTTTGGTATGTATTGCCCCCTAACTATAGATTGGATCCACTGGACCCATGCTTAACACATACAAGTCAGATGGGAAGTGATGTTTCTAGTGGCAGATGGGTGAGTAATGCATAAGAACCTGCCCTTGGGAGGGGAACAACAGCTGGAAACGGCTGCTAATACCCCGTAGACGGAGGAGCAAAAGGAGGAATCCGCCAGCGGGGCTCGCGTCTGATTAGCAGGCCATTATCAAGTACAGGAATAGAACAATGAAAAAATCAAAGGTTTGAACCGCTCCTTGTCAGTCTCTCCTCCTTTCATTTCTCCTCTCATTTCTCCTTTCTAACCCAGCCAGACCAAATGGAATGGTCGCTACGAAAGCACACCTCCCTTATTTCGTACTTCGTGGGCAGGGGAGGTAAATTATCTTTACTAACCCCGGGTTCCGTTTCACTCAGTCCTGCAATTCACTCGGCATTCGCTTTGCTGTTTCTCCTTCCTACTCATTTAGAAGAATGCGCCAGAAGTTGAGGACTTCTAGTTCCTATCCGCGTTCAGCCTTATAGCGTGAAACGTGGTCACCATAAGGCACATCACGTTTGATGTAGTTTTTGTTCTTTTTTTCGTAATTTTCCTAGGCTTGTGTACTGTTATTGGTCATTCTGTGTTCAGGACATGAAAACTAATTCAAGTGTCTGACAACTCGCCAAAGAGTGAGAATGTGATGAAAAGCAGTACTTGAAATTACTCATTATTAAATTTAAATCACCGTCTATCCAGGTTTTTTGTAATTTTCTTTTAGAGACTGTTAACTTCAAATGAACTGCATGTCTCTGATGGAGCCTTGCGAAGAGGAGTTATCTGCTCCTTTCATGTAGTTCTTGGTGTTGCCAATTTAGCGCTTCTATGTCTTGCAATGCTTGATGGAATCAATATATTACAGTTCTGAAAGATGTTTTAAAGTACTAGTAATGAATGGTCATGTTTCTATGCTCCAACAACTATGACTAGAAACATACATCTATGCAGATGTTCTGTAATAAAGTATTATTGAATGGAAGCATGATGATGAATGAATGGGTACTTAAAAATGTATTCATTTGGCCATATAATGATGCTTGGTATAAATTCTATGAGGGGATGTGCAATCACGTCCATCATGTGCCCTTTGCACACAGGCTGTGGGAACAGTGCAAAATCTTGTACACAAGGGCTGGTGTGTGTGAGAGCCACAATGAATTTAAGAGTTTTAAAGATACTGGTAAAACAAAAATGGAAGTCTTAAAGATAAATGCTTTATGATATGTGTGCAAATGATTAAATGTAGTTTAGAATGTTTTCAAAGGTAAGACTGGCTTCGATATGTAATGACCTAGTGAGAGTGATAACCACAAATGTGCTATAAACCCGACCGGTTTGAGGGTTCAAGCTATTTGCTTGAGCCTGGTTACAAGAGTTTAAGTTGTCAAATTCATGTGCCTCTTAAAAGCAGACTATTACTTTTTATTCAGGTTTCACCCTGTTTGTATAAACATGACTGCGGAGGAAGCTAAAATACTAGATCATTTCTTGTGCGAAAATTGTTCCTCTGAAGGTCAGAAGAAGTTGCAGAATTCTCATACTGCTTCCAGACTCTTGGATACAAAGGTAACTATTACAGCATTTAGTTTCACTCCCGTGTTAGTTATATGCAGACTCAAAATGTGCATGTCTAAGTTCAGATGTTGGATATGTTAACGTATATTGATATAAAAACCATCAGTTTAGAAGTATCTTACACTGGAAATTCTATAAAACATGTACGGATGTCACTTTCATCAGGAAGAGCTTCTTCTACGTGAACTTTAAGGGTGAGTTTGGATATTGAATTGAGTTGAGTTGAGTTGAGTTGAGATGATAAAATATTATTTTTTAATATTATTATTATTTTGAGATTTGAAAAAGTTGAATTGTTTATTATATTTTGTGTTGGGATTTGAAAAAGTTGTAATGATGAGTTGAGATGAATTGAGAGTAGTTTATGTTCCAAACGCACCCTAAAGCTATAAATTTAAGCGGAGGCTACGAAATGCATGTTAATAACCCTCCCCCAACCCACCCAATAATAAAAATAAAAAAAAAAAAAAAGACAAAAGGTAACAAATTGATAGGATTATCACACTGTGCAGGAGCTTGCAGCTGTATGATCAATGTTCATGTGCAATTATGATGTTTCAGGTGGAGACAAAACGACGCCGTAGGTGACATAGTAGAGAAACGTATGGTAGGAGTTATAATGGCTTCAGGCAAAGACGGAGGCTGCATCTGCATTAAACGCTGTAGTATTTATGAGTTGATGGTTGAGAGGGGAAATGGTTTGAAAACCTTTTGTCAATGCCTAATTGTTATAAGGGGAATCACCCTTTTTTTTTTTCATCTTAAAGGTCGAGGATGTGTTTGTTCATCTGTAATCTTGTAATACACACTCTCTCTCTACCCCTCTCCAGTTCTTTGTTCTTAGAAAATCAGGAATGTGTATTCCTTACTCTCCCCCAAAAAAAAAAAAAAAAGAGAGAGAAGAATTAGGAACGTGTATAGAGACGAGAGAGTATTCTCTCATTCTCATTTCCATAGCAATAGATACTTCCTGTTGTATAAAATGTGTTTTGCATGACATATACTGGCTTTGGATCTGACCCTTTCCACCTGCCACTATAATTATTATTATTATTTGTTTTTTAATGTCGTTTGTGCTTACGCATCACATGTGCATTACAGGCATACAGCCAAGGCTAGGACTAAAAAAATGCGCAGTTGGCGATCACTTTACTAAAAAGTCATTCCGTTGCCGGGACTCGAACCCGGGTCTCTCGGGTGAGAGCCGAGTATCCTGACCAACTAGACTACAATGGAGTGTTGTGAAGATATCGGATAATTAAATTTAATTACCACGGTATGTTTTTTGTTCTAAATGAAAAATCTACTCATTTTCTCTACATCATATGAATGATAAGTATAAAAATTTCTTTAATTTAGTAAGAATAAACTGAAAAATAAAAATAAAAATCAAGTGTAGTGTGTGATGTAAAAATGATGAATAGAAGTGCTCATTCTAAATGAATTAGGCCACCTTTAGTTTTCTCTCTTACTATTTTGGAGATCGGTTCGATGCATGAAAAGTGAGCTTATGATTGGATAATAAAGAACATCCAGCCAACGTGAAATTATTTGCTGAAGTATTTGATATATTTAAAAAAAAAAAAACAGATTACATTCTACAGAAATTGAAGAATACAACATTGGTTCAAATGACAATCACTCAGTTTCCTGATCTGACTGAAACAATTAACAGTATGGTTACAATCCAACACATGTTAAGAGATCAGCTGCAAATGGTACAAAGGATTTTCACAAAAGAATAGTAAACATCAATCAAACAAAAGATAATCTAGTGCTCCAGCTCCAGCCTTACGAGAGAGTATGTGTTTTAGAACTTTTCTATTCCTGTATAATGTTGTATTTTTATTTTAACTTGTCTTTGATCTCTTCCATACAATAACTGTGCCAGAAAAATCAGATGAGGCCAACAGGTTCTCTCCATGGTTCCAAGCAACACACGTAACTGGAAAGCGATGACCCTGCAGTCACAGTAGTTGGGTCAGGCTGAAAAGCAGATATTGATAGATGCAGTTTATCATTAAAACCCAATTAGAAAATAAGATGGACCTGTAGCTTGTTTACACATGTATTCGTGGGCCGAGTTAAATCATAGAAGTATACATTCGAATCCTCACTTCCAGCAACTACATGTTACAACAAAATCATAATATCAGCAAGAATCAACAGAGATTTTTCTTTTCATTTGATTGCAGGGAAGCATGTAGATTCATAGAAAATCTCAGTTTCATGATTTCATATCATCTTTAGATGGTGTTGGGTTTTCATATAATAATGGAGAGTATTGAATGTTGATTGAGACATACAAACCTATGTATTCTCCTTTTTCAAGGGAAAGCAGAGGGCAGAAGGAAGCTCGAATGCTATGTATTTGTTGAGTTAACTTAAGCGAGCAACGAAGGGTCAAATAACCTTGTATTTCCAAAGCGACACTAAGAACATGAAAACCTTATTTATCAGTGCTTCAGGACAAGGACAGGAGGCCCCAAGTGGTTGATGGAAATGAAATCTGGGAATGAGATACCCAGACTTGGTATTCTGATACCTTCATTTGAGTGCACTTAGAAAGAACATAAGAATTAAATTCTTATCTCCAAGCGTGGGGGAATCAGAATACCATGTCCATCCATTGGTATGATTTTACACCGAAAACCTGGTAAAATCATTTCCCAACAGACAGAACTGAGATCTCCACACCATTGCCCCAAATGTGGATCTGGGCAATGATGTGAATCTCATTCCCATTCCTTCATTGCCACCAAACATGGCCAAGAAAGTGTAGGGCATATATTCAGCTGAAGAGACCTGAAAAAAGATAAGCTTCCATCTTGAGTACATGTCAGCAGCACAGGGCCACGAGCAAGTAGGGAGAAACTTCTGTACTGCACAGTTGTAATGGGGGATTTTTGCCTTCGGCTACTTCGATGGCGGTGAGAACGGGATAATGCTCCCGTGCGAGAGTTCATACTAACGGAGTAAATACATCCCTGCACATATTGTTCCAATAACAATGGCAAAAAAACATGTGAGCTCATCAGATCATAAAAATATAAGATGATTACAGAGGATCGTACCCGCGCATCCCCACAAAAGATGAGCTGACCAGTGTGATCTTGGTCCATAGAGGTAACCTCACTGTCAAAGACTGTTTTATTAATAATTCTCCCAGTGCTGAAATTAATTACCTGGTATACCAGTATAAAAAATGTCACTAATGAGATAGGATCTATGAACCACGACAAGGATATGGTATATGTAACAAGAACATTTGCACAGAAACACATTAGGAAGTGATAATTGCAAGGCTAGGATATGATATGGCAGGCTTACTTTTACATCAAGCTCGTTATATTGTTAAAATTGTGGTATATATGTAGCTCAGCAATATAATCTGACAAGCAAACCTAATTTATCAAAGTCAAGATGCATATTCCTAAGCATACAAAATATTGAAATATTTTGATGGAATCTATTATTTTTTCCAAGCAAAAACTAAAAAAAAAAAAGGATTGTAACGAGACAACAATCCAGAAGCTATCATGCTAGTCCAGGGATATAACTTTTTATTTTTTCTTGATATGCAAAAGAGAGGGTAACAAGTAATTACAGTGATTTCTTTGTTTGAATTGCCTACTGAAAGGAAGTTGTTGTTTACCTGCATCAATATGAAAGATAAAACAGACCTTTAATGAAAAATAAAGTAAATAAGAAATACCAAAAAGGACAAAATTTCCTTTTGTTACGATATGCATCATAACTCTCAACAGATAACATATAGCCTCCAAAGCTATTATAAGAACAGCAAATAAATAAAAATATAAATCAGACGAGGATCTGAAGTTCATAATAACTTTAATGCAATATTTGAGAGAACTGGAACCAAAACAACTCAAAAGGTTAGCACAGGAACATTTCTTTTGATAGGTAAAGAAGTTGTAGATCAATCTAAAGGGCCCAACCGGGTTAGCACTGGAACTTAATCTCTTGATTTAGGTAATCCAGGCTTGCTTATGCAACAAAAAACATGTTAAAACATTTAGATCTAACAAGGAGGATCCTGAACATATATATGACATTGTGATGTATTGTTGTGAACATATGCTATTGACATTAGTGTATACTTACAGGGTGAAAACGAATACATGATTGTGAAGAAACTCCATATATTACTCGAATGCAAAGTCCTTTTGCTATCTCCCATACTCTCACAGTTTTATCCATCGACGATGAAGCAATGTACTGATTGTTTGAGGAGAAATCAAAGTCTGAGAAAGTACTTGTATTTTAGAAGCATGATGCAATACTTGGTTCCAATTCTAAAACATTGTATATAAACCTTCATAAATACTACATAAACAGTAGGTACGATTTGCACCAAAATATACTAATTCACATATTTATCAGCTTTATTGATGTTCAAAAGGATCATAAACCCCTACTTCTATTATGTTCTCCAACATGTAATTATTTTTTATTGGCCCCAACATGTAATTAATCTCACGCTATGACTTGCACACCATTAAGAACTTGAACCCCTAACACACCTGCCATCCTATTCTTACAGGGGTGAATAAGCCCAACAGCTTTTGAGTTTTGAGACCATAGAACCATAAATTTCAACAACAATAATTTTAAGATGGCAAGGACAAGTTTTCGGGCCTGCAACATAGGGACCCTACAACCCCCAGCCATTGTGTTACTTTGTGAGAAAAGAAAGTGCTCGAGCATAGCACCCATCTGTGGCCCAATTTATAAATATGAGAGTTACATCAGATTTCAAGTCATTGTCGATCACAGTCTACATGTATATTTGACCAAGCTGTAGACAGGCATTTATTACAAATATGACACTATACGATATAAGAAAAGACATTAGAAACAATACCAGCCAATCCAACCTGTAACATCTTTGGAGTGACCTTTCAATTCCTTGATGATTGAAGGTGGTCCTGACACTGTGCATACTGCCAAGGTTCCATCTGATGCTCCATATGCAAGTAGATCGGATCTCATGTGCCCAAACTTCAAAACCGTAACTGCACATTAAGCTAATAAGGGTTTCTTCAACACAAGTCAAATATATGATGTCAGACAGCAACATAACCAATCTACATTGGTGCTTGGAAAAAAAATACCAGAAGCTTTGCACTGATCAAAGATGCAATGCATTCCTACAAAAGAATATGCAAGCTCAGCCCCTCGTTGACGTGGGTGATCATTATCACTTGCATTTGAACTAAAACTTGATCTGCGACTTGAATCTAGATTGCCACTTTGCAGGTCCTGAAAAAAGAAAAATTGCTTGAGACCAATCAGAATGAAATGAAAGAATACTAGTGAGAACAACAGTGTTCAGCTCTTGCATTGTTCTAATGCCTGCTAAAAGAACCTCCTCTAACTTAACTAAAACCCAAACTGGAAGTCAATGTCTCATAGATCACTACAGCAGATGCAAGAACTTCTCAAGGCTGCCCAACTCTGGGACTACTTCCCAAAACCGCCACTCAAGCAGCCCCCTATCCTTGGCCCTTGGGTCGAGAAGACATTGGTCCATTTCCAAAAGTATTTAAGCTTTTTTTACTGCTGTGTAAAGCTTGTATGGGGTGTTTGTAGGGGAAACCCCCCCCCCCTTCTGTATATTGTATGTTCTTTTAAATGTCAATACCATCAATGTTGCAGAGACACACCTTTGACGTCTCATAAAATACAGAGTCAGACTGGTTCAGTATGCTAGAAGATGTGCAGAGTTCTCTCATAAACCAGAAATGCATGAAATTAATTTTGAAATGAAGCTGGTCTCTTTTTTCTTGCTCGCTTGCACATTTCACTGAGGCAAATATACAAGCTTTAATGAGCACGTAAGAAACCTATACGGAAAAGGTATTGATACATGCGCTTTCTTGGGTCATTATGGTATAATAGAGATGACTAATTGGGTCTTAATTTCAATATCAAATACTTTTTTTTGTAAGTAAAATAAAATTTCAATATCAAATACTTAAAAGTGCACATGCGGTTTGCAGAAGAGGCACTCCATTGTGGCCATTTCCTGATACTCAACAGGCCGTGTTGTCAAACAATGTACTAGATTCTACAACAGTCACTGTTTTTACTATCAATATAGCACAACAAAAGAGAAAGAAAGAATTAATAAGCAAAAATAATTGCAGCATAAAGAACAGGAATCCGTAAGATTAAAACATACCCTGCCAGAACTCCAGCTGTCCACCTCAAACAACAAGGAATGTGGACTTGAAGGTGGAATCCATCGGCCACTGATGCATCAACCAGTAAATCATCCTGACGTCAGAATTGTATGAAACATAACTTTAAAACAGCACTCATTACTTACAAATTTTCCAAGACAAAGTTCTCCATGGTTTCTGACTATCAAATAAAATATTTATATATAGACACTTTTTTAGATAGGTTAAAACAAAGAAAATATAATAAGCTTACTTTATCAAGCTTGCAATAAAATATCATGTTACAAAATGAATCTAGGCTTCGCTTCTGTAAAAGTAGGCCAAAAAAGGGATAATCATATACAGATTACGTTTTACAGTATAATATAATCCTACCAATTCATCTAATAATTCCACCATAAGGAAATAATAGTTTCTATTTCCGAGGGAAGAAAAGGTGATTCTCTTCCCACAATTGTGAATTATAGTATTGATTTCAAGTATTGAACTCGTCAATAAAAATTTTAGTAACCTGTTTCCGGGAGTGCCTTGAACGCTTGGTGACTTCAAACTTTCCCAATTCCTTGGCCTGCCAATGTAATTACGGTAGGCCACATAACCTTTTCCATTGCATCTCCAATCCTTCGGGAAAAATAAAAAAATAAAAGAAAGCAATGCCACAACTCGAATATACTGCTCAAAATGAAGCGAAATTTGTTCTCAAAGGAAAATTTTCAAAGTCCTCGAAACCTAAAATCTCGATCCATCGTAACAAGAAGAATCAATTAAAAACAGAAACCTTTACCAAATCCAACAACAAGCAATTCCTTTGAAAAAAATTAAACCACCACGCCATACGCATTCACAGGTTTAAAAAATTTCAAGCATAGCTCCAATTAATAAAACCTAGTTAGACATGTATGAAAATACAAGCACACACATATACATAGCATGCATATACATGTATATATATAATATATTGGAAGATTAAGTTAAAAATTGGCGGAAGATGGAAGAGTGTACTCTGCGGCGAAAAACACCGGACTCGGCCTTGAGGTAGAGAAGGAGACGACGAGTTCCAATGTACTCGGGATCAGAATTTGCGGTTACAGGCTGAAGCAAGCAACTGAAGAGCTCTGGATCTACGATCTCACTCTTATTCTTCTTCTTGTCTTCTTCCTCTACTGCGCTACTCTTCTCCTCGCTCGTCTGCTCCGCCATTCTATGAAGCTTCCTGGGGATCCTCCATAGGTGACTGTTCGCTAAACAGATTCTTATTTTTCTGCAAATGGGAGGAGGCTCATCGATTAGTCCGCGAGTTCGGAGAGAGAGGTAGAAGAGACAGCGGGGAGATGATTAAATTTTCATTTATTTAACTATGACGTAACGGTGGATATACCATCAGAGCCAATTAACAAAATAATATTTTTCTAAAATTTTAAAAACATATTATTTTGTAATATAATAATTGTTAACAAATTGGTGATCTATCATTTTTGTAAGTAAAAATGATAAATTCTAAAAATGATAATTTTTTTTTTATCTTTTTTATATTTATGAAAAAATATTTTTCTCTAAGTGTTAGAATTCACAAACTCACCGTATTCTTTATTAATACAAAGGATGAATATACCAATTAAACTATAAGTCAACTTTTAATTATACTTACTTTTGTTTTGCAAGGCTATATTTAAAGTTGTTGTCTTTAACTTTGATGAAAGATTATATAAATATATATATGTTAGTAAAATATACAATAATATAATAAAAATTATAATAAAATTAACATTCAAACGAAATCAGTTTGGACCGAAGTATGAAAATCTCACTCTATTTAAGGAGATTCAAGTCTTTGACAGTGTATAAAGTTTCAAATTAACCAGTGTAGCAGAACTACTCTTGACTTGATTCTTTTAAGATACAACATTTTAACTTATCGCTATTTAGTTTGACCTAACTCTACACAAATAGTTGAACCTAAAACTTGACTCGAAAAACAATTCTCTTTTATTAAGAAATACTCTCAAAATTATCTACACACTTCTTGTGTTGTTATCTTCTCCCTATCTTATACGAAAAAGTCACACCAGAATGAATATTGGAAGTGAATGACAAGAGGCAATCAAAATAATTAAAGTAGCCAACTTCATCCTGGAAAACCACTTGGAGCTTATTTCTACTCGTGCATATCAATGCACTTCTCATACAACCTTTTTTAAAAATTACACTTGGTTACCTCAAAGTATCATCGCTATACCAATCTCCGAATTACTACAAAATCCGTTACTAGTATCGGAGTTGGTAATCATCAAGAAAATAAGCTACTATTGTGTGCCCTTTTCTATCCGAAATCCGCTTAATCCAAAAATATATTTGTAGATTTATTTTTATAAATTTTTTTTTTGTGACTTAACACTTCTCTTTCACTAAATGATTTCTTCATGTCATTATGCATAACGCATAATTCATGTAAAAAAAAAAAAAATTCATTATCATTATTTATAATGTAATTTATGAACAAAATTAAATGAGCAGGTGAAAGGATTTTGATAGATGTCCACTTCACTAATACATTAATGCATTATGCATAACACATAATACATGCAAAAAGAAAAATCATTATCATTATCATTATTTATAATGTAATTTGCGAACAAGACCAAATGAGCATGTGAAAAATTATATATATATATATATATATATAGATATAAGATTCTAAGTCCATAACAAATACTCAAGTTATCTATTTTATTATTGTTTATGTGATGAGTATCGTAATTTTCTCACATAAAATGATGCTCCGCGAATATTACATTTTAGCTCTCATGAATAGAAGAAACATTGTGTCAATTACATCTCAAATGTTTTATCTAATGAAAGATATTTTCGTTTTCTCTCTCTCTAAGAAAAATTATATTCGTTTTTTTTTTAAGATAAAAATTACATTTGGTTACCTCGAAGTGTCATCACTACACAAATCCCTAAATTACTACAAATTCTGTTACCAGTATCCAAGTTGGTAATCATCAAGAAAAGAAGCCCTTTTCGATCTGAAATCCGCTTAATCCAAAATATATATTTATAAGTTTATTTTTGTAGAATTTCTTTGTGAATGTAATACTTCTCTTTTACTAATAGATACACATGAGCTTCTTTATACCATACCTCCCAAAGCAGCAGTTTCCAGCTCTAGGACAAGAACCCAATTCACCACTTACCAATCGGAGAATTCATCAAGATTAGTGGATTAATATGTTTTAGGTTGGTAATGAAATTTTTTCAATTGGATTTCATTTTTCGTGTTTTTAGCTACACAGCTTTGGAAGCCTTTTGTCAGAAAATAGCACAGTTGTTTGAGTTTTTCTGGTTCTTGTCATGTATTGCAATGCAAAATATATGGCATATTTTAAATAAATATTATTATTCTCAGCACATTTGATGCAACACACTTGTCTGGTGTAATCCCTTCTATCAGAAAAACCTCAAACCCAACATTGGTAATGGTTTTTGCCACCTTAACACTTGATTAGTTGATGTGGGTTTCATTTGCTGTCATGTCTTTTATTCTAGTTTTACATTAATGATCTACATATAGGCACATGTGGAAAGGCATTTGAAGCTGGGGAATCCAATCCCAACATTCCAATTACACACCCAATTTACACAGCAAGAGAAGATAGCTTGAAAAGATGAGTTTGAAAACAAAATACCCAAATGCATACAGGGAGGTGGAGCAAAAAAAGGTTGAAGTAAATATTGAAATTGATATTAGAGATTTTTTCCGCCCAAAATAAACTACAAAAGATCATTTATTTCAAATGAGTTTTGTTACTCATAAGCTGATATGTTAACATACCGCTTATAATGGGACCCATTATAACTTAAAAAAAACAAAACACTAATCGTTTTTTAGCTGTGGAAAGCTTCCAGATCAACAGTATGCTAGGAATATAAAAAATAAGATTTATAAATAGATTTTCTCATTTCAAAGAGTGCATGAGTATGACAGATTTTAATATCATCATGATTGGGAGTTTGTGGAATCATCAACTGGACTCCAGTATCTGTTGAAAAACCACATGGAATCTGCTTCCACTGCATATCCATCATGATTGCGGTGCCAACTGTAGTAAGCATGGGTTCGGTTCTTGATATCAAAAGTGGCATGACCAAAGCTTGCCTCACGATAAGCTGAGTACTCTGGCTGTGGTTCGGTCATTCTGCACCAGAGAAGAAAACATAAATTAAACGATGCCGAGAAACAGGAAACCAAATATCACTTGAGTTCATCTCTATAACTCCACTAATGAATAGTCTTACTTGGTTGCTAAGCCTTCGAGGTTCCCTCCATCACCAATGGTTATGTATACAGGCGCTGATTGATCTCTTACAGGTGTGCAAATACCATTTACGACATTGTAGGCAATGTTGGATACACGTTCCTGTGATATATATATATATATATATATATATATATTAGTTGTCAATCAACATCACAAGGAAGGAAGTCTCAGCTGCCAGAGAATATATACTTATATATATATATATATATATTATAGAATAAATATAGATAGAAGCCATTATTGGGAGCATCCATTTTGCACACATAATGTGACATCATCTAAACCACACATTTCCCCAAGTGAGTGTTGGGAATAATCAGCTAGAAGCAGTCACGCAGTGAGTGCAAAATGTGCACTGCTATAGTGGCTTCTCTCTAGTATTACTCTATATATTCACATCAAATAGTCAAAACTCATACTTCAAAAACTTCTAAAATGGAAGGAGACTTACAGATCGCTCATAAGCATGAACATGACCAGCAAATACCACATCAACTTTATACTTCACAAACCAGGCCTCAAACATTACTCTCATGGTTTCCCCCTCCATATAATGATAGTTATAGCTATTATACCAAGGGGAATGCGTGAGAACAATCAGCCAAGGTGTCTCGGCCCTATTAACTTTCGGTAGTTCCTCTTCGAGCCATGTGTATTGAGGTGTATATTTACCTGGGAAAAAAGTAAAGATAAGCTATTCTTTCTTTCTTTCTTTTTGCTTGGAAAAAATTTATCTACTTAAGCTTAGCTGACATCAGTTAATGAAATGATACATAAACATATGCCATCATCAATGCACTGACACTAAACACAATATTATAGTAGCAACCTCACATATACGGATAGATTGTGTTTACTATACAAGACTAGAAGAAATGAGGATTATTTTAATAAATTTAAACAGTATAAGATGGTAGGCAGGTGTGATCGAAGAACTGGAGTGGTACTTACTGAAAAAGAAAGGAATTGATCTTTACCAAAAGGGATTAAGATCCTCCAGACTTCCAAGTCTATCTCTCAGGTGGATTTCTTTAAATCCCTACCATTGTTCTCAAACTCAAGGGTAGGGGTATTCTCACATTAAAGTTTATCCTAGAGAATTTAGACGATCCAGATCCTACCAAAAGCAAGGAGCATCCAAATCACCCACCTTTACTGGATTGTCTTCTTACCCAGTATGCATTATAAACTCTTGCAATTACTATGTTACCTAACAGACATCAAAACCACTAAAAAAAAGATGGAGCCTGAAGTTGCTAGTTTGTACATGTCTGTGTTCATGACACCTTTCAGATCAATATATCAAGCAACACAAATGCATGCCTACCGTACGCCGAATACGAAGACAACACTATGATGTAAGCTGAAGCTCTCTTGATTGAATACCAAAAGGGAGCAGTACTCTTTGAAGCTTTATAAGGCACATGATAACGGTGAGTGTAAGGCTTAAAAGGTTTTGTTTCCCCCTGCAATCAAAGTTTAGATGGAAAATTATATACAGAAATGCAAAAATTGTGAGTCAAAATCATATCAAAGAAGAGTAGAACCGTAAAAGGAAAGTAACATTAATGGCAGCCTGGTTGAACGACCTATTATGTTAGCTTTGCCATGTTAAGGCCTCTTATGTTTTCTTAAATTTCAGACAAAAGAAATCATTCATAGATGCAAGACTCCATGGCACAGTCTAGCTGCGCAAAGGAGTATATTGTAAACGACTCACAGTTTAGGGGGAAATTGTCTTCTTTTTCCAGGTAAGTAAAGGGGGAGTTTTGCCATAAGAAGTTTTTGCATTAACAGACTCCAAGGGGAATAGTGAAGGTAATCGCAGCTTAGTCTTATCTTGTAAAGCATTATGATGCAGTGGCTTGTCAAGGCATTGAGAAGTAGCCCTTGGATGCACATAAGAAAAGAGCTCAACTTTAGCTCAATAGGGAGGAATGAACCACTACTATAAACTATAACCACAATACAAAATGTAGTCCCTCACGTGAAAGCAGAAGTTAGTACTTAGAATTACAGGACACATGATATTATGTTTAATTATAGACATAATTTTCTACCAAACAAGGAAATGTTCCAAGAGATTCTTACGATCTCAGGGGCGAAATCTAACTCGTGATTCCCTGCAGTCCATATCCATGGTTGATATGCAACACTTCTCTCGACGAACCTTCCCCATGTATCCCATCTAACATTGTCATGATTTGGATAGTTGTCTGCATAAGAGAGGTCCCCAACAAACAACACCGTTTTCCCTTTCTGTGGGTTTAACTCGTAATGAGTAAGCGTCTTGTTTGAATCAAAACTCTGACCAAGATCCCCTACAAATGATACCCATTAGTTTGGAAAGGCATAAATCATGTTATAATAGGTAAAAACAGATTAAAAAAAATGAACATATAGCATAATTGCTGATATAAGTACATCACTGAATCCCTTAAGACCCATGCAACTAATACTCTTTCCTTTTATTTTCCTTTTTTTTTTTTGAAAAAAAGGTATATAAAAAACAAATTGAATACTGTCTTATGTAGATTTAGCGAACTTCTTTTGCAGATTTGATACAGAATACTTACCAATTAGACCAAACGTATAAGGCACATCAGGGCCAACTTCAGGGGGAGTTATAAACCAGAACTGCCGTGGAGTGTGCCCAATCCCGACCACGTATTGATATTTGGTGTTAAACTGCTCCAAAAAAGATTAAGAAAAATATATCAATACAGTTTACATAAACAGAGGCAGAACAGGAACAGAGGAATAATGTCAGAGCAGTCTACTGAAACAGTTGTGTGAGATATTTCAGTCACCTTCAAGTTTATGATTGTAGCGTGATGAATGAAACCAGAAGTGTAATTGTAGAACTTATAGGTATGAATTTTGCCTTCGGCATGTTTCTTTTCCTTGCTGTTTTCACTCCAATAAATCACTGTACTGGAACCCGGTTCATCCACAGTCACCCATGAAACTATGACTGCCTTCCCAAAATGGTCTCCCTGTGTTATGTGAACCTTAATTGACAAACACCCACACATCAGACAACGAAATAAAACCCAAAAACCAAAAAACTTCAAGCAATGGTCTAATGTGTAAGAAAATTAGAAGGAGAAGAACAAAAAAGGGGGAAGGAAGGAGAAAAGTACTTGTTGAGGTGCATTATAGCCAGGAGGGATTTGAAAGACATCGCTATCCAGAGGCATATCCACAGTCTTCTCAACTTTCCTCACAAAAGTGCTCGTCTTCCCCCCATTACACATCACCACCACATTCAAGACCAAGATAATTGCTACCCAAGAAGAAGAAGAAGAAGGAAAAGAACCCCGCAGACCCATCTTGATTCTTGAGCGATGTTCTCCTGAACAACCCAAGTCACGCTCCTGATTGTCGAGAAAAATATCAACCACACAGAATAACGTGCGGCATGTAGTATTAATAGAGGAAGAGTTTGTACAATAGAATCAGTAGTGGAAAAGAAAACAAAGTCTAATTGACCCAGTCTTCTAAACTTGGATGGACTAATCACGATCTGATTCCTTATCCTTAACACTGTCCAACTCCAACCCACGGGGATCCCTTTGAGCTCAAGAGCCAAGACCCTCCTTCCTCTTCGCCATATATAAAACGACTAAACTCAGTTTCTTACCTGAAAAATGCACCGAATATTCAGAGCTCCTTACGAATATACAGATTCAGAGCACCGGTTTCCCCGACCAGTTGTCCTGGAATTTAAACAAACAAAAACCGCGTAGTTTTAAACGGAGAAGCCTAGGATTAAGATTATTAATAAATTAAGAACATAATTAATAAATTGTAGAAATACTCAAGACTTTTCAGGCTTCAGCCGACAACGACAATTTTCTGTAAAAGCTGACTTTGGAGTTCGGAGTTCGAAACTTCGAACAGCCACGGTCTGGAAAAAATTGTGCGCGTAGTTTCGACGGGTTTCCTTTCTTCGACGACAATTTAAAAGCGGATGTTACATAGTTGGGTGTATGTGTTGGATATACGAAGATTTGGGTTATGATGTGGTGGTCCTGGTGCTTAAAACTTAGGATGTATCTTGTCTATGTATCAATCAATTGCCCAAATGGTCTAATTCAAAAGTGAAATTATGAGTTTTAGGAAAATGATTTATAGTTTAGATCGTGCAATTTTCGCATATTTTATATAAGAGAAAAAGTAGATTAATATGAGATTGATCGTGAAAAAAATATATAATATAATATAAAAGAAAAATAAAAGAGATAGATTTTGAGAGTTACATCTTTTTTATTCTTAATTATTATCGAATATAGTGTATAAATCTATATTTCTAATTTTATTTATAGCATTTTTCAATTTAAAATAGAGATAGACAGAACATAAATATTTCATACTATACAAACATTTTATTTATATGATATTAAAATATTATAAGCCCACCACGTATGTCTAGTTTTTTTTATAAGATTAGCCCATCCATTAAATCCTAAAATTAGAATATAAGCTTGATAAAGTTCATATTCAAAAGGTCAGATTTGTTTATGTGCCTGTCATCGAAGTTTCAACTTTCCTTTACAATAAGGAGTAATCAAGTGCCGACAAGTGCAGCTCTTCCGTAGGTGATGCCGTCCGAGATTATTTATCGCATCATTTAACGTTAGCTCCATCAAAGTCACGTGAAGGCCCGTCGGTTCAGGTCGCTCCAAATAAATAAATAAAAATACGAACCAGATTCCGCTTCTAGAAAGGCATCACTCCAAGTCTTCAAAACCCAAGACCAAAGTTGTTGAACTGAGGCCTAAAGCCCAAACCTCAACAAAGGACTCGTATTTTCGAGGCCCATATATTTTCATGGCCTATAGAAAGCCCAACACATAATAAATTCTGTTAAAACTTTAAAATAATATTAAAAAAATATTTTAGTCATATATATTTTTTTTACAAAATTAAATTCACGTATTTTAATATAATACGTTAAATTATAAAATTATTTTTATTATAAAATATAAAATAAATATAATAAATTACATAAAAATATATCAATTTATAAATTTATTTTTATAAAATATGTGATAACACTTTTATATTATTATAAATTTATTTATTTATCATCTTGTATTAGAATATTACATAACTCAGATGATGTCAGAGGCTAATCATAGAAATAAAAAAATAAAAATAAAAAATAGTGAGAACAGATAATAAACGAAAAGAAAAACAGAAAAAGACTAGAATAGTGAAACAACTTGTTCCTGAGCCCAACTGCCATTCAACCTTCTCGGGAATCTCGGCAAGCAAAATCGTCACAGAGCCCAACGTCCCCTCCCTTTGCTCCACGAGTAACCTAACAAAACACATGACCCAATCCATAAAAAAAAGTCGTAACAACCAAACCTGAGTGAGAAGCAACTACCATTCAACTCCAACACCCCATCCCCGCCACCTGTCCTCTTTTTATTGGTTTCTCCCGTCTTTACCTCCTGGTTAAGCAAAGCGCATTCCCGTTACACGACAGAGTGGGTTTCTCGTCTACAACGCAGGTAACAACTGAATTGATCTTATCCGTTACTGAAGATGGCCCCCGATTTTCAAGCGGTGGAGATCTATTATATTTTTGGAAGGCATTACGGGAAACAAAAAATTGCCCCCTCGTGGACCCTTTGCTTTATAAAGAGCATCCAATAGCATGTACAGCCCATACTTGATCTCTTTAAGCCAATGGATCCTCGTTTCTCTCTCTTCTTCTTGTTCGTCGTCGTCGCAGCGGCTGCGACGACGTTGATGGACGAGGTTGACGACAGCGCCTCTGAATCCGGACCCTTCATACGGCAGGTCGTCGATGGCTCGGAGAACGTCAACAACCCACGGCTGGGCGCGGAGCACCACTTCGAGCTCTTCAAGCGGAGGTTCGGAAAATCGTACAAGTCACAGGAGGAGCATGACCGCAGGTTTAAGGTGTTCCGTGCCAACCTGCGCCGCGCGCATCGCCACCAGAGTCTGGACCCGTCGGCGACTCACGGCGTGACTCAGTTCTCCGACTTGACCCCGTCCGAGTTCCGAAGGTCTTTCTTGGGTCTCAGGAGTCGCCTCAGGCTGCCCTCCGATGCCAGCAACGCTCCGATTTTGCCGACCGAAGATCTTCCTACCGATTTTGATTGGAGAGATCATGGAGCTGTAACCGCCGTCAAAAATCAGGTCTTGTTTTTTTTTTTTAAATTCCCAGCCATTTTAGATACTATTCGTATTCATTTTTTTATTAAAGGAGTTTGTTTTTATTATAATTATTTCTCAAGCTATTAAATTTCTAAGATACTAATAATCAGATGTGTATTTTTACTATGATTATTCAAGAAAAAAAAATTGTACTTTGATTTAATAAGCTTTTGACATGTTGTTAGCGTTTTATCTGTGTGGAAATGTTTGTATTTGGTTTTTCTTTCTAAGTTTACATTGTTAAGCCGATTTGTGTTTAGTTTATGGAGTATTATTTGCGTTGACTTTGATTGTGAATCAATTACTGATAATTAATTAATTTATTTTGATGGTTGTGGTCTTGTGGGAAACAGGGTTCGTGCGGATCATGCTGGAGTTTTAGCACAACTGGGGCCTTGGAAGGTGCTAACTTCCTTGCCACAGGGAAGCTTGTTAGTCTCAGCGAGCAACAGCTTGTGGATTGCGATCACGAGGTTTGGTTCTTTCTCTCATTTTTTTTCTTTCCAGTTTCTGCGGTATGCTTGATGTTTCATGTCAATGTTTATTTCGATTAGTTTATGCCATTTATCAAGCAGAATTTAATGCGCATTTGTGTATTTTAGGTGTGCGTGTGTCATCGCTGTGGTTGATATCTGCATGTATGTGTGTGTGTGTTAAGATTCTTACAGAACTAATTTATATGGTGTGGTGTCTTGCATAATGGGGTATGTGTTGATTACGCATTTGTAAATATCTTGGTATTACGCGTTGCTGAAATTGCGAGAAAAAAATTTAGCATTTGAAGCCTGTCATTTGCATTTCTAATTCTAGCATTACCTCAGCTGGATTTATTGGGTTATGGGTGCTTCTTAAGTACACAATGATGTATTCAGGAGTGACGGATTAAAAAATGTTAATGTTTTTTTGTGGTCTTAATTTAGTAAAATGCAATCAACCTCGATATTATTTTGAAATTTAAATTTTCATGTTTCATGTCGCTGAAATCTAGCTGTTAATATGCATGGTGGAAGGTTCCTCCTTGATTTGGTCATACTGCTGTTGATATCACTATGATGTAAAACAATCATGGCGCTGCCTTCCCATAAAAAGTGTCAAGTTTGCTTTGTTGCATATAAATATTTGGGGTTCATTGAACAACTTACACAAGAACTTGAATTTGATCCATTAAACATGTCATCCTACGCAATCTCTTTAGATGTTCATCTGTGTGTACATATATTGAATAGAATTAGGCGCTCATAAATTTCATCAAACCACTCTATCTTGTTTTGAACTTGTGTTCTGAACGTTATGGGCCGACTCTTCTGAATCAATGCCAAAATCCTCTCTTCTTTTGTATTCATTTTCTAAATAAGGTGCCTATTGAGTTGAAATGAAAGTTGAATAAAATATTGTTAGAATATTATTATTGTTTTGGGATTTGAAAAAGTTGAATTGTTTATTATATTTCGAGAATTTGAAAAAGTTGTAATGATGAGATAAGATAAAACGCTTCATGTATCCAAATGGGGCCTAAAGGTTGTGTCATTCTGCAGTGTGATCCAGAGGAACCGGGTTCTTGTGATTCTGGGTGCAATGGTGGGTTGATGAATAGCGCCTTCGAGTACACACTTAAAGCTGGTGGACTAATGCGAGAGGAGGACTATCCTTACACAGGTACTGATCGTGCGACCTGCAAATTTGACAAGAGCAAGATTGCAGCATCAGTATCCAACTTCAGTGTCATCTCCCTTGATGAAGATCAAATTGCTGCTAATCTTGTGAAAAATGGTCCTCTGGCAGGTACGGTAATTTCCGTTATAATTATTATTATTTTGATATTTAGATCAAGTTTTTCTACTAGAATGAACTCTAATGATTGAAATCTTGATTTTTGCTTAAATGCAGTGGCCATCAATGCGGTGTTCATGCAGACATATGTAGGGGGAGTTTCGTGCCCATACATATGCTCAAAGAGGCTAGATCATGGGGTGTTATTGGTGGGATACGGCTCTGCTGGCTATGCTCCTGTCCGGATGAAAGAGAAGCCATATTGGATTATCAAAAACTCATGGGGTGAAAACTGGGGAGAAAATGGTTTCTACAAAATCTGCAGGGGCCGCAATATCTGCGGAGTCGATTCCATGGTCTCAACGGTTGCTGCAGTGCAAACCGCCACCTCACAGTAGAACATGACTTGTATTCTTGCGAGATTCATCGCCCCGCATGCATGTATATACAAGGGATCTGGCATATTCTTATGGCAACCTGATCCTTGACTTTGTGTAGTCCTTCAAATTCTCCCAAAACATCCGACTGAAATATGTCATTGTGTTAATTTAAGACAATGTTGTATTTTTATGTTTTAGTGAAATATCTTTCGACTTTGTTTACTGAAGTTCTCGGTGGTATATAAATTATACTCTTAAGGTTTATGTAAACAGCAACTAAAATCGGGCTTAATGACATGATTTGTGGTATCTAAACCAGAGTTAGCTAGATGCAGTTTTAAGGTATTCCTTCTAAAAAAAAAAAAAAATTAGTGAATTTTAGATTTATTCAGTTTTTTTTTTTTTTTTAAATGAGTTCACTGAATTTGCACATTTTAAAATTATAAGAGTATGCTAAACTTGTATATCTTAAAATTGTTAAAATAATTTTCTTTTGTACAAATACCAAAAATATATTCGAAGTCGTTGCCTGAAACTTCAGACCAAATTGTAAAACCTTGTGTCTGAGACGTAGGAAGTAAGGAGGATTTTCATTTTTTTTCCCTTTTTAATTGCTGGCGGTTTTGATTGCCAATGAGTCCAAGCAAGCGTTCAACCGAGGGGACAAAGATTTGAAAGAAATTGTAAATTCATCCGACTTTGTCTGTGTATGTGATCGTTATTTATGTAAGGCCAAACATCTTGGTTGAAAAAAGATCCCCTCCTATTTATCAGATCTTGAGGAGTTCAAGTGAGAGATTGAGATTGACACAGTAAAAAGTGAAAGAGATATGCACGAGGCAGACACCATAATATTTATTGTTATCGGTATAAATTTATCATATATACAATAAATAAATACTATAAAGGAACTATATGAAATAACCAACTCCCAAAGATGAGTTCTCCCTTCCTCCCCAGTGAGTCACGCCCAACTTAAACCAATTATTACCCAGTTTCTTAATCAAACCAGAAACTCAACCCAGTTTCCTCACCATCCTTTCTCTTTTAATCCAGCATTAATTACAACCATCACTACTAACGCACACCTTCCCGTAAACTCTTCTCAACCATCGGTCCCTTTCTCAAATATGGACAAAAATTACATTTCCTCCAAATCAATTATATACCACCAAAACCTCCCTGAGACTTCTGAGAACCCAACGACAAAAATGGAAGGAAGCATCAAAACCTCAGAAACCCTCAAATGGTTAGACCTAGATCTACAACCAGAAACTGAAAATGCAGCATATTTTTCAGAGCATGCACTCATTGGACGCATAATCTCATCCAAGCAGCTCAACAAACTTACACTACATGCTACAATAAAGGCTGCATAGAGCTTCGTGATCGGACTCTCTATTGAAGATCTATGCACAAACACTTTTCTCTTCACATTTCCAACCCAGCAAGAGAAAAACAGGGTCTTAGAGCACCGACCTTGGAATATCAGAGGTTTTCATATGTTAATTAGAGATTGGCCCACTGGTTTAAGCTTGCAAGAAATTGATCTAAAAATGTCAATCTTCTGGGTTCAAATACACGGACTACCTCTGGAGTATATGACAACAACAAATACAGAAAGAATAACAAGGAAGCTAGGGAATTTTATTCAAGTAGAGCAAGCTACGGACATGAAAATAATCCTCAGAAAGTATATGAGAGTGCAAGGAGATAAATGTTGAGAATCCACTTCCAGATGGGTTTCCACTCTCACGGCCTAGAAGACAAGCAACGTGGATCAGTTTCAAATATGAAAGGTTGTCGGACTTTTGTTATTGCTGTGGATGTCTAGGTCACATACAACAAGTGTGTCCTCTGTTTCAAGTTAGAACTGAGGTTTCTAACTTTGGTCCATGGATGAGAGCTGAAACGGTAAGATGGGGGCAACATGAAAATCATCTGCATGCAACAAGATGGGGCCAACTAGAAATGCAAGGACCTATAGTCAGAAATGAAGATCTGGAAACAAGGTATAATTTTCATCATCGTGCAAAAGGAAAAGAAAAGTTGGAAGAAATGCAACAAACCCACAGCTTGAAGGTCCAAGAAGAACCCAGTTTCAGTGCACTTAGACGTAGCAGCGTGAACGTTCATAATGAGAATCTCAGCATGCATGGAATGGAAGAAGAACTGTTGAGGACACGTGGAAGCATGAGAGCACACCAGTCTGTTGAAGTGACTTCATTAAATGTGAATAGCCCCTTGTGCAATTCGACGGCTTGGGAAATCTCTTTGTAGAATAAAGATAGTCAAATATGTCCCCCCCTCACAAAGACCAAGAACATCCACTCCATTCATCACAACGACTGCAATCGACGGGTAAGAAATGTGCCCACATCTTTTAATTACAGCCCACAACCATTAATTCTCATCACTTCACCCACTTTCTTTGGCAAGCAAACCAAACAAACAGATCACCCAACGGAAGAACCCAACTTAATTTTCAAAAACATCATAGCACAATTCGAACAGCTCAAGAGCTCAACAGAACTCACTCCAAAGGCCCATTCCTTATCACTGTTAGTGAGCCCATCTGGCCGGTCGTGCTTTGCAATAAAACCAAACCCATCTCATACAACACAAAGCCCAGCTCAATCATCAAACAATCTGACTTTTAACCCCTCAAAACCTGACCCAGCCCCGTTGAAATGGCCCATAAAATCAGCTCAGCCCATAAATTCAACTCAGTCCAAGCAGTCAAACATCTCTGGCCAGCCAAACAGCAACGACCTAAAGGAAAATATCTCTACCCAGCCGATATACCCTCTTGTGTTCTATCACAATCCTATCCACCCAGGAAAAAAAAATCCATTCACAATCCTCTTCCTCCTCCAAAACAGACTCACATAAACTGAAAACTTCCAGCCAAATAATCACTGAAAAACTTGAACTTGGTTCAAAGAAAAGGCAGACTCATAAAGGGCAGGGAGAGACGGCCTCATTGGGAGAAGATTCTCGTAGCAAACGAAGCAAGCAACAACGGGTACATCAAATACTCTAAGGAAATGGAGAGGATCCCGATTGCAAAGTTTTTCCAGTATGCAAAAGGAAAAAAACGCAGCATCTCAGAAAAGCAAACAAAAAAGCCAAGATTTTCTCCATATCAAAGGGAACCACGACACTTGGGTAACATGTCTCAAACCCAAACTTTGAACTTATTTTCATTGGATTCTGGAGCCAATGTGGCAGGGCCAATACTACCACCAGATGAAAAATGAGGATTATGTGTTGGAATTGCAGGGGTCTTGCCCGTCCCCATGCAATTAGAAGTTTGAGGGCAAATATCAGGTCTCTAAAACCTGATATCATCTTCCTATCGGAGACAATTTTGAATGCTGTGAATACTGATACTATTGTGAATAGATTAGGTTTCAACTTGTATGTAAATATCCCACCAGACAGTAAATGGGGTGGACTTTTGTGTATGTGGAAAAATGGCATGGATGTAGAACCTGTTTACATGAATAGTAATGTAATGACTATGTTTGTGTACTCAAATCCTGTTCATTCCCCGTGGCTGTTAAATCTTGTTTATTGTCCTCCAAATTATAGTAAAAAGGGAAATTTTTGGAACAATCTTGAGAGAATTACTAATAGTTTTAATGGTCTTGTCTTTAGCATTGGTGATTTTAATGAAGTCCTCAACCAGTCTGAAAAACAAGGAGGTCGACCTTTTGCTTGCTCTTCTAACTTAAATGGACTTAGAGCTTACATGGAAATAAATGGGATGGTTGATATTGGGTTTCATGGACCAAAATACACTTGGACCAACAACAGACAAGGAATTAGGAACATTAGAGAAAGACTTGATAGAGGGATTGCTAATTCTTCTTGGCTTAACCTGTTTCCAAATGCTACCCTTAAACACCTCCCCATTAGCTCTTCTGATCATTCTCCAATTATTTTGGACACCATAGGAAGCAATCACCACAGATATCCCTTCAAATTTGAAGAATTTTAGATAAGGGACCTAACCTGTCAGATGGTGGCACAAAGAGCTTGGAATACCTCTCATATTGGAACACCTGGTTTTATTTTATCCAAAAAACTGAAAGAGGTAAAAAAAAGCTTTAAAAACTTGGAATAAAAATCATTTTGGAAGCATTCAGAATTCCATAAAAATTTTGAAACAAACTCTCTCAAACATTCAAAGCAATGATCTTACCTCTCAAGTCATGGAGTCTGAAGCTGAGATCAAAGCACTCATTGATGAACAGCTTAAAAGGGAGGAAATCCTTTAGAGACAAAAGTCAAGAGTTCAATGGTTGACAACGACTGATCTCAACACTAAATTCTTTCACTTGTCAACAACAATAAAGAGAAGAGCTAATTCCATTGAGAGTTTAAAGTTAGATCCTAATCATTGGACAACTGATCAAAATGTCATCCAAAACACCTTTCTGGATCATTTCAAATGCATATATACTTCCTCCAATCCCAATTCAAATATGGACTTAGAAGGTTTGTTCCCTGACAAGATTTCAAACATGGAAAACAACTTTCTCTGTGAAATTCCTACTGATGATGAAATCATTAGTGCCATTAAACAAACACCTTCAATGAAAGCTCCTGGGCCTGATGGTTTCACTGGTTTGTTTTACAAGCATTTTTGGGACACCATAAAAACTGATTTCATAGTGGCCATAAAAAATTTCTTCATTCATGGTAAGCTGCTAAAGGAATTGAATCACACCCACATTGCCCTCATCCCAAAAACAAACTGTCCAAACACTGTTCATCAATACAGACCAATCAGCCTCTCAAATGTTTGCTACAAAATTGTAGCAAAGATCCTTGCAAGTAGGCTAAAGAAGATTCTTCTGAGAATTATCTCTCTCCATCAAACAACTTTTGTCCCGGGTAGAGTCATCCAAGAAAATATCATTCTTGCCTAAGAGATCTTTCATCATCTTAAAGAGAAAAAATGGAGGGAAGGTATTATGGTAGTCAAGATAGACATGGAAAAGGCCTTTGATATGATGGAATGGAATTTCATTTTGAACATTATGACAGCGTTAGGCTCCAGTAGGATTTGGATTAATTGGATAAAAGAGTGCATTACCACCGTTTCTTACTCAGTGATTATCAATGGGAACCCCTGTGGATACTTCCATCCTTCCTGAGGGCTTAGCAAGGAGACTCTCTTTCCCCTTTTCTGTTCATCTTAAGTACATAAGTTTTAACGAGACTTATTACTAGGGGAGAAAATTTGGGGCTTTTAAAAGGGGTAAAAATTTGCAGAAATAGCCCGCCAATTTCTCACTTGCTTTTTGCTGATGATCTCATTATTTTTGGTAAAGCCACTCAACAGAATGATCAAATGTTTAAAAATTGTTTGGAAAAATACTCTTCTTGGTCGGACCAAAAAATTCATTCTAGCAAATCATTCATTCAATTCAGCAGGAATACTCGTCCTCAAAAGAAAATAGAGGTTAAGGATCTTTTTGGTTATTCAAATGACTCTTCAAAACTAAAATACCTGGGACTTCCTCTCTCTTTTAAAGCTTCAAAAGAAATCCACTTTGAAGATCTACAAGAAAGAATCTTGAAAAACTAGCAGGATGGAAGGCAAAAGTTCTCTCTCAAGCCAGTAGAGCAACTCTAATTTGATCTGTTGCTAGCTCGATCCCTTCTTATGTCATGTCCACTCTCTTGATCCCAAAATCAGTCACAAAAAAAATTGACAAAGCCTTCTCAAAGTTTTGGTGGGGATTCCCAATTGAAAAGTCAAAAAATTTCACACCCAAATCTTGGAAGTCAATATGCAAACCCAAATCCATTGGAGGCCTTGGCTTAAGGCTAATCTCTGATTTCAATAAAGCCCTCTTGTGTAAAATTGGTTGGAACATTTCAAATGAAAGCAAAGCCACTTGGAAAACTGTCTTATCTGGAAAATACTTAGAAAACTCAAATTTCTTTGACACACTTCCAAAAGTTTCAGATTCTTGGATCTGGAAATGCATTTTAAAGCAAAGAGATTTCTTGAAACAGAGTGTGTGCTATCAGATCAATAATGGCATAAGCACAAAGGTGTGGTATGATCCATGGATCCCAACTCAGTTGAATTTCAAGCCTATACCAAAGAACAACTCAATCACCTTAGATAGGACCCTAGTTGTCTCTAAACTTACTATGGAAGAACCTAGAAGATGGAACATTCTACTGTTACAAGCCCTTTTCCATCCTGATACTGTGATTGAAATTCTGAAAATTCCTCTAGCTCAAACAAATTTTCACAGACAAGAGGATAAACTCAGATGGATGCACCATTCTTCTAGAAAATTCTCAGTTAAATCTGCCTATACTGCCATCACAATAAATTCCAATCCACCACAGGTTCAAGAAAACATTTGGAAAAATCTTTAGAAGATTTAAATTCAAGACAGTTTGAAATTGCTTTGCTGGAAAATTTTGAATAACATAATTCCAACAAAATCCTTGGTGAAAAGATTTGCACCACTAACTGAGGAGGAAGCTCAGTGTCCCATATGCAATAATGAGGAAGAGACTCAAGCTCATTTGTTCTTTACTTGTCCTTTCACCAGAATTCTTTGGAGGCAATCACCATGGCCTTTGGATATTACATGCTTTGCTAACCATGAAATTTGTGATTGGATTGAATGCATAATTTCCCCCACAAAAAAGTTAAACATTTTGGACAGAGAGGAGCAAGACTTTCAAATTTTTGCTATCAATGCTATGGACAGTATTTGGTTTTTAAGAAATAAAGTCTTTAATTTCAAATCTTGATAATTTTATTTCTGACACTTTGAGAACTTATAAGGAACACTGTAATGCGTGGGACATTAAAAAAGTAAATGACAGCCATGGCTGGAGAGCTACACCAAACGGGCATTACACTCTATTCTTTGATGTAGCAGTTAGACAAACAGGTAGTATAGCAACAGCGCTATGCAGATCAGAAGAGGGCAACCCAATCTTTGTCATTACAAAGCATATTGATAGTCATAACCCAAACCTAGGAGAAGCCACTGCGATGAACATTGGATTAGAAGAGGCTAGACGAAACAATATAAAAAAATTAGTCATTGCAGGGGATTCACTAGTGGCTTTGCAAGGGGCAAATGATCCTGACAAAGTGGCAGATTGGATAATTCAGCATGTAGTCAACGACATCAAATATTTGCTGAATTCATTCAACAGTTGGCACATTAAAAAGATACATCGAGATCAGAATCGATACACGCATTCCATTGCGCAGTGGGCAGCTTCCAAGAATTTATATGGATGCATACCCATTTCTTTTATTCCACCTTGCATGTTGAATTTCCACAGCGGAAAGACCCTCCTTTTATAATAGTTGATGATGTACAGTTTTAGTTTTAATTTGTCTTAATCTTGTAAGAACAGTTTTTATTTATGAATGAATCTATCTTGTTGAGAAAAAATAAAAATAAATAAATACTATAAAATACACTTTGTGTTGTCTCAAGTGCATCTTGATTTTGCTTAAATGCATTTGTTACTCAAAATCACAAAAACTAGTGGCATTTTTTTTAACGTACGATAGATACAATGTCGAAATTGTCATCTCTTCAGATGCACTATTCGGTTCACTTGAATCGCAGGTGCACCAATAAGTTCCCATAAGTTTCCCTGACGGAAACAGATCCTGATGGCAGCTACGTTATTAACATTTACTTCTTCAAATTCAAGCACACAGAATTGCATGTAAACTACCCCAGAACCAATAAAAATGCCTACTACAAGTCTAACCTCTTTTTATTTTTTTTATAAATAGTAATATATATATATATATATATAAAAATAGAAAGCCGTTAGAATATATTCTTCTTATTACACTAGCAGAAGCAACTGCCACCTGCATACCAAGCCGCAGGCCTAACCAGGAATAAGCTGCCTATTCCTTTCAGAAACAAATAAACAAGTAGACTGGGTGGTGCTCACCGTAAAAAAAAAGTAGAAATAAAAAAGCTTTTCCAAACCACATTCTAGATGGCCACCCACCCTGTCATGTCCAAATCAAAGAATCAACATAGATCCATACCTATATGCACGCACAACTCCATCCTTTTTCAACACTGCCTCCTCATTCATCTTCATCACCAATCAATGCGAATGAGAATGGATAGAACTTGTAACCGTCTCCCTCGTAGAACTTGTTTTGGAACTCCACCCAGTGAAGTCGCAAAGCGTGTAGGAAAGCACTGAGTGTTTCCATTACAAGCAACACCCCAACAGTAGCGCAAATAAAGATGACGATGCCTACTATTAGGATAACCACATTGTTGTACCTGTAACACGTAAAAATAGAATTAATAATATCATTCAGTTCCTCCATTGTTTATACAGCCGAACTGCTAAGTCAGGCCTGATTCCTATGCAGTCCAACAGCTTGTTGAGTGTAGGGAATAATCCATCAAGTGATCAGAACAAAAGAAATGAAATGAACGCAGACAGGGTCTGTGTTCAATCATTACTGTCCAGTGGCTTATTCTCTACATTCCGAGAGTTAACTACTTGAAAGAGAGTAATCATTATAAAATGAGTTTAACATACCCCCAAGCAAGCATGAGAAGTTTATCATAGAACACACTTGACAACTCCGAGTGAGCAAGACTGTCCAAATTTGAGAAACAAGACCAAATGCATAATTAGTCTCCAGTTAAAAATATGAAACACATAAGAACAAATCTAATTTATTGGCTACCGAGAATCAGATCTTCGAGTGTGAGAAATGCATATAGCATGGGAAAGGTTAAATTGGTTCGTAGAATTTCAAATTGAATCGGAAGAGCAAAGAGGGCCAATAAATTTAATATTCATGCAATTTCACATTGCTTTAATAAAGATCTATTGAAACATATAATTTAATCCTTTCCGAATATAGACTCAAGTATTTTCACATAGATACATGGAAGAAGCTACTAAGGCAGGCCCCTTCTTTTTTGTGGCTAGGGATAATCTGAGAATGAGAGGGCTGGACCTCTTAGGCACTGTGATGAGCTCTTCAAGATATAAGAACATGCCAAAACATGCACATTGTGCCAGACTTTATTTCCTTTTAGTTCATGTATACATCTTGTGTACTTGGGCTATTCCTTCTTTTCTTATAAACAAAATTCTTGATTATCTATAATAAATAAAAAATAAAAAAAAAGCACATTGTGCCCCACCATTCAATACGAGTGATAAGTGGTTTTAGTTATATGTACAATGTGCACAAAATTATAGCGTAAAATTAGCCACATGCATGCATGAAAGTATGATGATTTTTTTCTTAATTTTTTTTTTTAATTTTTATGACGAGGAATCTTAGAAACCATGCTAACATAACATGTCTTTTACCAGATAAAACCATGGACCCGTATAACGTGTTCCCATAACACAAATCAGGTAAATCATAGGCTTCTTACTGATTGGACATGGCCCTAAAATTGTTTACCCTCAAGAGTTCAAACCTTAGACCTGGAGGGAGCATACCACCAAGACCAAGGCCCTTACCACTTGAGCCAACCACTAGGGGTTACATGATGTTCTATTTCTTCAAACCATACTTCTTTTTTTTTTTTGACCAATATTTCCTGTCAAATTTGATCCACATATTCATCAAAGATGGTCAGGACGTGGCTAACATGGTTGTTTTAATGATTAGCTATGCCTTGACAGGTCAGAGGTCCATGTTTGTTTAATGACTAGATATGACTGAACATATCTGTGTCACCTCCGTAGGTTGGCTTCCCTTAATGTCAACAAAACCTCTACATACCCTTTATTCTCTCTATTGAAAACACGGAGAAGAATACAGTGGGAGGGAAGCAGCCGTAGCCTGATCCAATCACATGGTCAAATTGCTATTCATAAAGCAGAATAGCTTCCCCTGACCATGGCTAGGCTACTTTCAGTATTTGTTAGAGGCTCCATATAAGTCATCCCATGTAAGGTAAGAAGCCCATCCTTGACTTAAATGGATTAATAAAGAAGTTTCATGGCTTGAGTGGGTCAATAAGTATAACCTTTCAAAAGCATCACATTTTTTTTAACCAGATTTTGCCAAGTGGATCAACATGGTGTAGAAGATAAGATGGTATGTTGCATGTTATAAGCAGTATTAAATTGGTCAAAAGAGGAGAAAGCACATGTAAGGATGGGATGCAAAAATTCAAGTTTGTAGCAGTTTATACCTTAGGGCCCATAGACGAAGGTAAGAAGCCGTATTTGAGACCGATCCAAGCACAAATTCAATGGTATGTATCAGTTGGTGTACAAAAACTTCACTGAAATCAAACTCCTCATGACCATGTGAACCATGATTTGACTCCAACTGAAAGGTTTCCTCTGTGCTCTGAAGTGGTGTGTAAGATTGGCCTCGATGCCGCTAAAGTAACAGAACCATCAGAACCAGAGGAAACATAAACAACTATAACACAATATTCAAATTGGGCAAAAGAATGGGTGATAGGAAGATAGGGAATCTACAAGCATACATCTTGGTGCTGCTTCTTCAAAAGAAAAGGCTTTGGAAGTAGCATCCAGGGTACAGCAACAAGGGCCAGTAACAGTAACACAAGCTGGTAATGGAACACATGAAAAATTATAAGGAATGACCACGTGCCAAAGAAAACAAAATTTTAAACTTACTAACAACATACAAGATTTGAAAAAGTGAACCTGTAGCATCTTCTGGCCAACAAAAAGCTGGTTTTCACCCAGATCATCAGTGGGACTGAGGAACATGTATATCATTGTGTGGTATAGATCAGCTTGTGAACCAATGCACCACTTCACAAGGATGAGAATGGACAGGTAGCCAAACAAACTGTTTAAAAAAATTATCTGGGGAACAAATTGGAACCTGGAATAATGCAGCTAAATGTAAGTTAAAGCTAACAGCAAGTCAAAAGACGGGCAATGAAATTTATTTACTAATGATATATATGAAAATTATTTGTGACCCACACAGTTTAATCATGTATACATCAAACTATGACAGCACTTTAAAAGCTTTAAAAGCTCAAGTATGCAGTGATCCAGATAGCAGAATGTTACCAGATATTAACGCTATTCTCAAAGAATTTAGCATTGCAATAGCTTAATATGATTCCCAGGTTCATTTGAGCTACCCCAAGAAGGATTGACATTTTCATCTTCAAAGAGTTTAGGAATGGCAGCTCACTGCGGGTACCGTGCCATGCAGGATCTACGCCAAATGGGTAAGTGGGATGCGCCTTAATCAATCCCACAGTAGTAGCATCTCTACCAAAAGATAAAGGCTTTAGACTACCAAATATATACACTACAATGCACACAAAGTTTAGTCATTTACCTGCAAGAAAGATCACGGCATGCATATGCTGAGGGAGCAAACAGCTCAAATGGGACTGAGAAGAATTCATTATAGATCAAACCCGTGAAAATTGAGAAGAGTGCCATCATCAAAATACAGTAACGACCACCAAACATCATTTCCATAATGTCTCCAAGCTTCTGTAAATGAGAAGAGGAATGATTTAATTAGATTTTACCATAAAGTAATTTGAACATATGAAAAGATAACTGCAGACTGGACTTTTACTTTGCAGAAGCTTGCACATCAAACAAATATCCAGATGAAAAAGATGACAAGATGATGCCTTTTTAAGAAACTTAAAATCAGTCTCCCACCATTTATGGGTATATTCATATATCATACATGTATGTAAGCTTAATTTGACTGAGTTTTCACCTTGCTAGAGATGAGTTATGCCATATACCATACTCCCATCTTACTTCCATCCCACTATGTTGATGTTGTAATACCCATCAACTATTAGATCAAGTCTTGTTTTTTCAAATGAAAAATTCAAGAGTCGATGGATAATGACACATTGTCACAGTAGGATACAAATGGGATAAAGTTGTAGTATATATCACTTTCTGCCAGAGATACAAAACTCATTTTAACCCAGCTCTACAATTAACTCAATCCCACTAACCCATGCTAACACTTTTGACTGACACACAAGCTTGCATGTAGAAAGATATAATATGCCTACAAGATGTCGGAGATAGTACAAGCATAAATATGATATTAAAAAAAAAAAAACTAGTAAGCATGATAGGAGAACTTCTCCACATACCTGGCTATTTCCTAAGTACGTCAATATATACAGGTTAGAGCAGAATATGTTGATTAAACAATATAAAAGAATCCATCACATAATTAAGACATAAAAGCTCAGGATATTTCCAAGAATTCCATCCTAGTGTGATGATCTGTATATACTCCAAGTGCAATTGCAATTACCAGACCCAGCGCAAAAAAGGATATCCAGTGAATGTCACAATGAATGTCAAACTGGTTTGCAAATGTTAACATGTGAAAACATATAATAAGAAAAGGACGAACATAATGCAAGTCAACGACCATTAATGCAAAAGGATGAAAATACATTTTTTTATTTCTTTTTTGAGCAGAATGTAGATTTAAGCCTGAATAGAGAAGAGTAATACATGGTTGTACAGGCCTAGGTCAACAAAATTCAAAGATTACCTGACTAGAATATCTCCTCTCCCTGGCTATTAGAAATAATGTTGCAAGTAATAAGCATATTCCATGCCCCCAATCACCAAACATGACAGCAAAAAGAAATGGGAATGTAACAATAGTGTATACAGTAGGATTTGCTTCTTGATATTTAGCCACCCTGCATTTAAGCAGAAGAACAAAATTAGTATAATATAGATTGTCTCCGTCAAAATGAGTTTCACTATTCATAACATACCAAATTAGATACAAACATATCTAGAACTCGTACAGCATTTTTTCCATTTTTATATATGGGATTTACTACAAACGCCCTTCATAAATGGTTAATATGGCATTACGTACAATACCAGGGAGACATAAAAAAGACATGTAGCACAGATTTCCTTTTTCTATTACTCAGTTCCCTGCAATTTTGTGATTTACATTTATAGCAGTTTGAAACAGATGTAGCCAACCCTTATTAGTTTAGATATGATTAACTTCATAGTAGTACACTGCTGTAGGCATTTCTGTGAGCAGGCACTTGGCACCACTCCACAGGCATTTCGATCATCAACAACCATTTTAACTATGAATAGAGAATAATCAAACACAAAGTCAGAATGGAACTCACCCATATGCATCAACAATTTCTTGGAAAGGAGAAGTGAATTTGTTTGTCCGAAAATAGGTTGGTGGTAACTCCTTTGTTTGCAAAACCTGGAAGATTGCTCCAACTTGGGAATTAGAGTCAAATGCTGCCCTCTCCAATGCATGCTGGATCTGCAAAAGTCAAGCAGAATTGTTTTGAGCAGCTAGGCATAACATTTCACCCATACATCATAGCAGCAAATTTTGGTTCATGAGGGTCAACACACATGCACGCCTACCCATGGAAGTAACATAAGGAGAAGACTACCTGTTTTGTTGCAAAAATAGGACTCCAGCCCTCACCAACAAGACACTTTTTTGTCACATCAAGGCTAAGCATGTTCAAGGTGTGATATACAGATTTCTCCTTTCTCACCTACATAAGTTAAAGGATCCTTTTTAAATAGCCAAAAACATTTCAACATAGCGAACACCAATTTATTCACTTATCTTTATAATCAATCAAGTTTACTGAGTATAATAAGATTTAAACAGACCCAAAGGTCCCACAGCTCAAATTGATCTCCAATGGTCTGTAACAAACTGTTTTGTTGCAGCAGTCCAACATCTATAGTGGTCTTCAGCTCTGATAGTCTTCCTGAAACCTAAATGGTTAGCACCATAAGTTAATATCAAGAAGTGTTACAGAGCAAGTCTCAAAGACCCAGTATGTCGCATGGACAGATGCAATCATGCAAATGTTTGATTCCACTACTCAAAAAAGAATGTAAAAAGCCAGGACTTGCTCAGAGAAACAAGGAACCCCTATGTAAGCCAGAACATGCTAATACACTACCATTCCCCCCCCCCCAAAAAAAAAATCATGAGTTAACATGACAATTTCAAGGGAATACCATTTTCAGCATATAAATCCCACCATCATCCTCAAATAAGGAAATTGGGAAATTATAAAGCAAAGAAGTGGTCCTTATATTTTTCTTTATCAGTAAAGAAGTGGTCCTTGTATAAATCAGAGTAGTACCAGAGCAATTGCTATTCCAAAATAGGCGGAAAAAGAGTGGGACCAACTGCTATGACAAGGATTATCCGTGATTTTGGGAAGGGTGATAACGAAAGGTGAACCAACAGCCATGACAAGGATCATCAAAACCTTTGGGGTGGGTAAAGATCAAAGGATGATTAAGGAATGAATTAAATTGGAGATTCAAAATATTATTTTATTGATAGTGAAGGACTCTTATAGTTCAGCCATCGGAATCAATCTCAAATCCTAACTTGATTTTCATTCACACATGAATCCATACAAGCAAACAAATCAATCTTAGAAAAAAAAAAATCAATAGAAAACATGAAACAATTTTTCTGGAGAATTCAAACAAAAAAGTACAGAACTTTATCCAAGACGCACACACCCATGGCCTGCAGAGGAAGGAGTGAGGAAGTAATACAACTAAAAAAAAAAACCTACAGTTAAGCAAGGATTGGGAAAAAAATGACAGTGAAAGAAATGATATATACAATGATAACAATCTCCCAAATTGTGATGTCAAGTCATCCAAGAAAAATATACAGATACCTCAGTGATCATTTGAGCTTGTTTACCCAAGTCCTCACTAAAAGGATAACGATTTGCTCCAAAAGCTTCACATATTTTAAGAATCTTGTTCTTTGCTTTTTCTCCAGAGTAGAAAACCACAAACACATTCTTTTCAATCTGGACATAAACATTGCCAAGTTAGAGAAAAATCAACTGTAATACAGAAAGCCAAAGTAATTGAGAAACAAATTGGGTTAAAAGATTATAAATCACTTCTTGTCATATATCGCTTAGAATATGATATGATATGGCATACAGAATCAGAAACAGTAACACTCACATGTGAAACTTGCTAGTTGTGTGCGTGTGTGTAAGGGTTAGACTACCATCAGTGAGCATATGACTTTGTTAGGGTAGGCACCCAATCAGATTGTGATAAACAAAACATAAAATTATAGGAACACATATGAGAAGCATGAGCACACTTCTGCAGCATTAAGTTCAAAATTGAGAAAAAAATCCACCCAAAGTACAAGATGGATGACCATAGATATGTATGTGTACATCTGCAGGCATTCATAATTATACAGAGGATATGAGAAGTTGAGAACTGGAACAAATGAAACTATGCGTGAAAACATTGCATCTACTTCAGCAGTAAATCGCTATTATATTTCGATGTAAGGGGGCACTGTAACTCTCCAATGGAAAGCCCAAACCACATGACCTATACTCCAAAATGACTAGTCAATGATGCAATTGGAGCCCCATTGGAACCTTATAAAGAGCAAGAATTTCTCATTCTCAAACAATGTAGGATCTCATTCACCATCTATCATTATCTCTATTATATGAGGTATCACAATCATACACCACCTACCCTTATCCTTATCATATAGGGTATCACAAGTACAAAAGCCACTATATCCAATATGAACCCGGAATGCAGCAGATACTAAGAAACTATACCCAAAAAAATGAAGGTAAAAGAAAACAGCTAATAACTTTTTTGGATACATCCAAGATAATCTTCAAGAGATTTATGCTACCATAAACTTAAAATTAAAAATAATCAATTGCCACCCATCTTTATAATAATAGAAAAACCAAGAAACAAATTATGTTACTCACCTTCACTCCAGAAACAGGATCAGTCACAGGGTCCTCAACTACAGCATGTCTAATAAACACATTACCCCTAGTAGCTCGAAAAATAATCCTCTCAAATGCCATTGACTTTTCCCTAGGAACAAGGCCCGTGAGGAACCCCAGCTTAACTTGCTTGGATGAATCAGTTAACATTTCCTTCAAGATAGTTGAACAAAAGATAAATTTCACCAAGTAAATTATTAGGTACGGGATAGTTCTAGCAATTTAAGTAAATTTCAGCAGTTTAAGCTTTTACTTGCTCCAACAATAATGGTGTATCCAAGGATTCTTCAGTAATCTGGCGTGATTCATACTCCCTCTGTAGTTCTGTGGCACCGCTGTGAGCTACATGAAAAAACTCACCAGCCTGGAAGAAAAATAGTTTATCACTTATTTGATATCAAGTGCTACAGCTTTACCTGACAATGATAAATATCTTATTGAAAACACACAATAACATGAGTAAAAAAAAAAAATGAATACTCAATCCTACTTAATTGACAAATAGAATTCATTGAAAATTGACATTCTTAAATGTTGGCTGAGGGCATCTACGAATTTAGGACAGCTTAAAAGACCTCAATCCATGTATGCATGGCAACGTGGATGACTGCTATACCTACATGATTACGGTTATTCATAACCTAAATAATATTTGTGTACTCTGGAGTCCATGAAGAGGTGGGAACTGTACACAGCACATGTCTCATGTCATGTGCCAATCAATTATAATTAAAAGGCCTCAATTATGACACATGAACGGCTTCTTTTTTATTTCTTCCTTGCCTTTTTGGGGGCAAGGAGTACATAACTCATACACCAGTCATTTGGCACGAAAGCCATTGGCCCATGTTGCTTGAATAAGTAGCTCAAAAAATTTTCAGAAAGACTTTCAAAGATCAGAGAGAGCATTAAGCCATTTCTATTATTGACTTAGAAACCCCTGATACATTTTCCTTTTCTTTTCACCTTGCCATGGCAAGGAAACCACATCATCCTTCCTTGTAACCAATCCTGTCTTTTTTCTGATAGACCAACTGTATCTATATCGGAGTATAATGGTCTATAAGATACAATATAAATAAATAGAGCTGCCATCTTAACATAATGATTAAAACAGAAAAAAAAAAAAAAAAAACTATACCTTCTCCAGAACAAGCTTATATTCTACTAGTTCATTATGAGCACGTTGCAACTTCTCACTATTTGCATTTATCTCGACCAGCTCTGCCTCAAGTTCACCTAGTTTTACCTAGTGCATGCACAAAAAAAGGGGTTAAAGCACAATGATAAAAACCATTTTTAGCCAGTTATTGAAAACATTAATATACCTCTAAATCATCCAAATTGATATCAACTTGTGCTGTAGACTTTTTTGCACAAAACCCTGCCTTCAGCATTTGTTCCTTGAAATAGCGTAATTTGCGTGCCATCTCCCCACATTTTTTTATCTTCATAAGCAATATAAATCAGTACAAATGCTAAATCAAGCATATTATCCTAGCTACCACAAACTACTGAATCAAATAAAGACACACATGACATGAAAGGCTGACCACTTCAGTTTTTCTTTTTTACTTTTTCAATGTCACTGTAAACAATAATTATGTAGAGATTATATTGACACATTCCAAGACAAAGACCCACTGCACAACTTTAGATTAATTCAGTTTCTGCAAAGCATTTTAACCTAAAGACCAATGTTAAGTGATATGCACAGAAGCAACACCCATAGTGCAAGTATATACTGTGGTTGCTTATGTAGAAACATATACCTGAGCTGCATAAGTCCGCTGAAATGGGCTCTTCTCCACATTGAGCTGAAATAATTGGTACGTGAGAAACATTAATTGTTGAAAACAAACTAAACTGGAAACACATCAAAGCAATATACCCATGTATCATACACGTACATACAAGGTAAAAAAACCTTCCACCATGTTTCTTTAACTTCTTTATCTTACATTAGAACTTCTTTCATGTAACCCTTAGCGAGCTTAACAGTGTTGAGTCTCTATTTTCCAGAGAAGATAGCTAAGCATTATATTTATCGAAACTCAATATCCTATAATTGGAAATGTACAACTTAAGTGACTATCAAGTACTTGATATAATGGATATGCCTGGAGCCAATATCTGCTTCATTTTGCTGCTAAATGACTGGCAGCATCATTGTCATCCTCGAGGATAAACAGTTATTTAGATTGATGCTGCATCACACAGCATCAGCCATGCCACATAATTTTTTTATATTATTATTAAATCTACAAAAAAAACCCTCAGGAAGTAAAAGATACGAAAATTGCACAATATTCACAAAAAATTAAAGCATGGCATTCTTTCTCTCTAAACTGCGCTAATCGACTAATTCAACTGCAAGCAATCAAGCCACACTCCTTGATCAATCAACAACCAGCCATCCTCACAACAATTCAAAATCATATAAAATTTAGCAAAACCCTAAGAGCAAAATGTCACCACTAATCGAAACTCAATTGTAGATATCCCGATATGCACAAGCAAGCTAGGTTTTATCCGAACCGAAATTTGGCATTTAAGATGAAAAACCGGTACCGAGGGAGAGAGAGAGAGAGAGTACAGACGTCTTTGAATTGTAGGAGGCCGACGTCGCCGAGATAGGAGACGGTGAGGTGAGCGGACTCGGTGGGGACGATGAGCTGAACCAGCTGCATGGGCTCCGACCTGAACAGATACATCGACGGGCAACACCCTCCTCGGACCTCTCCCATTTCTCACTAACCCTTGGATTGCCTCTCTCAGTGAAAGCCACGGAGACAGGACGCAGGGAAAAGATCGATCTCAGTCTCAGCTCTCACGAGAAGTAGAGGTGTCCTTCCTTTGTCTGCTTCTGAGCGCCTAATGCTTTCCTTCCACGTCCCCCCGCCCTTATTTATTGGCTATTGCATTGATTTTTAGGGGCGGGGGTTTTATCTCTAATTTTTTTTTCCTTACCTATTCGATAATTGTCAATTTAATTATTAACCGTGACAAAATTAAATAAGTAAATATTGGTTGGACAATATGGTCACGTTTCTCCCTCTTCCTACTTCTTTTTTATTTTCATGGTTTTTATCTTTCCGTAAAAAAAGAAAAAAGAAACCATCCTTTTCAACGAAGACCCTGTTAGTAATTTCGTCCCTGAATTCAGCTGTTCTTTTCAATGCGCTGGCCGTCTGACACCATGAAATTTCGCCCAACTTGAGCGTTACCAAAAAATAACAAAGTACAGCTTATATAAGTTTACATACTATATATATGTCGTATGTAACTGCACTCAACTTTCAATTTCCCCATTACACGTTGCCATGTTAAAGTTCACGGTGATTCACGACAAGCCATCCTCCGCATATATTGTGAGATGAAGCATATACAGGCGAACGCCTTTTATAATATTTATTGAATATATGATTTTTATTATTTAAAAAAAATCACTCATAATATATAATGTTAAAGTTCATTTTATTTGTCTCTCTATTTTAAAACTCGAATAAGAATAAGAAAAAAGCAAGAAGAGCTCCTTGTAGTCCCCGGAGCAAAGGAAAGGAAAGGCGGAATACCTCTCGTTTTGAGTTGATGCGATGTATGTATGTAAAATAGGTGCACATAACTGTATCAACTATCAAGTATTTTCAGACATCGTTACTCTTATGTCCTCTAAAAAGGGACCCACTCTACTCTCTTCTACAAAGTTATTTGGTTTCAATGTAATTATGGCAATATTATTTCTCATCATCTTATATATATATATATTCTGACGTGGCACTAAATAATTAGTAACTAAATAACTTTTCAAATAATTTAATGCCTGGTAACACCATCACTTTAAAATGTTAAATGGGAGACTTGCGCAGAGACTGCTTTCACGTGTAGAGAAAAAGAAAATAGCTTTGCATCGCAGTACAAGCACCACCGCTGGCATCCCCCCGATCTTGAAAACTCTTAAAGAAATAACTCAATTCTTAGCCAAATAGGTGGGATTTGGATATACTTAGGCTGATAAAACTGGCAAAGGAGCATTTTCAGTGCAGCAGTGTCAGTTTATCAACCACTAGAATCGTCGACTCCTCCATTTCTTCACATGGTTTCCTTCCTCTACCATCACATTCTTTTCACACTGTCACCGTGGACAGCTACGAATCCCTCACTTGCCAGGGTCGAAACTGCATTCCTTAGCTGAAGATTAGAAACAGACAATGTACACATCAGCACCATCACTCACAAAACGATATTATACGGGCACACATCCAGATTCTATGTCAGAGAGAGAGAGAGAGAGAGAGAGTTGTTTACTCACATCATTAAGGTGGACTTCACTACCAGAGATCTGCTTCTTCAGCTCTTCCAGCAACTACAGAACAAATTATACACATTCAGGTTTTGGTTGTGATCTATTGTGCAAAAAACAAATTATTTTCTCATAAAATTTTGCAAACCTCCAACAAGCGCATTGAGGGTCCACCAAGTTGTATCTTCTCCATTATTATGTTCCGAGTAGTTGATAATAGACTCTCCCGTCTCATTCTTTCACTTGCTGAAACTCCGGTAGTGATAAGATCCATGTCAATTGTTCCTTCAAAGAAAAATTTTGAGAATCACGTCATTAGATTTAATCTATCTGTGAGATAATATGTAATCCAGTAAAAGGGATACAAGGGCTACTGAAAAGCTACCAGTAGAGTGATCTGTTGCTGACTGCTGCATTGCAACTTCCAGAAGCCGAAATGCCTCAGTTACATCACGATGTTCAACCTGCATGCATGCTTCCTTTACATCACACTGAACCCATTATAGACAGCCAAGACAAGAAGCAACCACTAACCCATTCTGAGAAGCGAATTCGAGCCAGGGCTTCACTAAGGCGTATCAAACTCTCAATCTGCCTAGGTGTTGCCGTTATCACCTGTTGAATTTGCCCAACACAGGTACGTATTAAAAGATATAAAACAGGTTCCAAAATCAGATATCAGAAGCAATGAATTCGTGGAAATGCATGAGAGAAACTGCAATAACAAAAACTATAATCATTATGAATTTTGTAAATTCCCAAGTAAAAAAGTACTTAAAGAAAAGGCATGATATGATGGGGAAAAGGACGCAAATCACGCCCTTCAGTACCATGCTTAATCAAATGTTAATCACACAAGGCAGACTAACTTCTGGTTAGTTGTTAATATAGAATCATGAAAATTTTAAGAAAGCTAATTAATCAAACTGTTAAGCAAGCAAACAAAATTCCAGTAGGAGCAATGCATTAACTTTTACCTTCTTGCTACTTCCAGGGAAATTTCCTCTCCTCCTCATCTCAACGTACCCTCGAGTCAACTCTTCAGCAGCTTCATCAGATAACTGTGGGTGAATGTGCCTACGAGCATAGCTCACATATGCAGTTAACGTTGAAAGGTCCAAGACATCCTGAACTGCACTCTGCAAATAGAGATGGAGTTTTACAGATGAACAAGAAAATCATAAAAAAAAAAAGATCCCAGACAAGGGATATGACAAGAATTCTTCCGACCTCAGGATTCTCAAAGTGTAATGAAACAATATGCTTGGCAAGGCGCCTATCTGTTTGCTCATCAGCCTTATCAAGAATTAAGTAAATCAAATCAAACCTGAAAGGGCATTAAAAATACAGTTATCTTTCTAGCCTTAAAAATGTAGTTATCTTTCTGCCTTATCAAGAATTAAGGCACTCATGGAGGCTACAAAGTATGAAAACACAACTAATTAAACATAAATGATAATAGCAGCGATTTGTTACTCAAATCAGAGAAACATGGGCAATTTCACAATATACTTTGGGCTCTCTGGATTCCAAGTATTGGAAGCCACGTACCCATGTCATTATTCTAGTTGCATGGCATAAGTATTCTTACCTGGACAATAAGGTAGGAGGAAGGTGTATGTTGTCAATCACAGACAAGCGAGGATTATAGCGCGAACCACTTGGATTTGCACAAGCCAATACGGAAGTCCTAGCATTGAGGGAAGCAATAATTCCTGCCTTTGCTATTGAAACAGTTTGTTGTTCCATAACCTGGATAATTTTGAAGTAGAATTAAAGGTCAAACTAATGCAAGCAATGCATGAATCATTGAATATGTTCCTAATCAAAAAAGTGAAGGGTTCAATTGCATATTCTTAGGTAGAAAACGCAAATTGGTAACCATCAATGCTACTTAGCATCCAATTCTCATGGAATGCCAATTTCTATTGAAAGTAAATGAAATCAAGCTTTTAAAATAAAGGGGGAATAGAACAGCCAAAAGTTGAGAAATATATCCCAAGCGAGCTACAGTATTATCATATTCAATGTTCTCATCTCAGATAAAATTCTTGCAGGACAAAATTCACGTTTTTTTCAGAAAGAAAATACTCAGTGATGAAAGTAAGGCTCTTATAACTGAGTGGAAAAGGGCTAATATAACCACCTCATGTAACATACTCCTTGCATTCTCAGACATTTTGTCAAATTCATCAATACAGCATATGCCTCTGTCACTCAAAACTAAGGCTCCACTCTCCAGAACCTGAAGAATGAATCAAAAGTATCAGAATTGTATGGTTTCACATATTTCTACAAAATGGCTAGATAATCGCTTAAATAGGATCACACAGTTTCCCCGGTCTCAGGATCTTTGGCAACATAAGCAGTCAAGCCAACAGCAGAGCTCCCTCTTCCACTGGTGTAAATGCCACGGGGTGATAGCTTGTGTATGTACTGGAGCAGCTGGGACTTGCTGGTTCCTGGATCACCGACAAGAAGGATATTGATATCCCCACGGAAGCTAGCACCAGATGGCAAACTTAAAGCATTTCCACCAAAAAGCTGCATAAAAGTAAATTTTTATCAAAGAGATTACCAAGAGAGGGGAAAAAAGGAATATAAAATTACCCCGTCTCTCAACTAATAATTGAGCATCAGTGAGTCAAAGTATGGGATTACCTGACAAAGCAGACCTTTTTTCACGTCGTCGAGCTCCCAGATGTTTGGTGCCAACGACCTGGTTAGTCTATCATATATATCGGGTAATTTCGACAGCTCTTTCAATTGTTTCACCTGCATGAAGAAAGCAATGTCAATAAAAACAAAAACAATAGAAATGACGTCTTTTTCACTGAAAAAAGCATAAAATAACTTTTTCAATCGGAACATAAGGAAAAAGCATATAATGATATACCTTCTCTTCATCAAAAGTGATATCTTCAGTGCTTCTACCCACGGGATTCTCCGCTTCCTTGGGATCCCCCGTCAGCATTCTTGACTTGTCCGTTTTCTTTATATGGAGACAATCAATGTAAGTCTGCAATCAATAGAAAAATATTGTGACATTCAAACGGAATTGCCACTGAGAGGCATTAATTCTAAAGGAGGGAAAGGCAGCAACAGATGCCTTGAATAATGATTTCACAGTCCTCTGTGTTGGTCCAACTCTGACAGTCATAGCCCTGTAAATCCCAGTGACCTAATGCAATGAGAAGAAATCATAAATCAGATGTAAAAAAAATGGCAGGATTCTTTTAGATATTAACAATTTACACAATTGTCTCACCTCAACCCTGTCACCTGGCTTTCCAGTATCCACCAGCTTGTCATGCATCAACAAGCTCACTGTGTGAGGTGTTCCTCCATCAGGGATCTCATCAGGTGTCTCCTGAAGCCTCACAATCTGCTTATCAGCGAACCTGATATTGCAAGCACGCTGAGTTACTAATGATATTGCAGTGATTGAAACAATTTAGTGTTTAACTACCAAGTCCATGAAAAGCCGCTTGTGGAAAAAAAAACCACAGATTTATCTTTAAAAAGTTTATGACCCACTCTCCTTACAAATATTAGTTTGATTTAGATTCATTGAAAAGTGAACTTTATTCAGATTTCAGCTACCATTACATTCTTGTACCAAGATCTGGACTTCAGATTCAGTTGGGTAGAGTCACTTGAAATTAATTAATTGCAATTGTTTGGATCCTTGCCACTTTAAATTAAAGATTGGAAAAAATAAAAGACACGATTCAATGCCACCATTCAAGAAAACACGCATACAAAGTTCTAGAGGTTTGAAGAACATAACTCCAGAGAGACAGGGAATGCCAGTACAATTTGGACAAGTTGCGTTAAATACCTCCATTAATATAATTCATTTGTTAGTCCCCATAGATTTCATATATACTAGCTAATTTGCTACCACGCAAGAATGAAAAGAACTCAGTGGAGAATGCATAAGCATAGACTCGTCGAGTAGGAAAAGAAAAAGAACATCTTGTCAATGAAGAATTTCTATGATGTGGAGATATCAACAAAATATCAAATTAGGTGATCTGATCACCTCATACTATTTCATTATTATTCACTACTATTCATAAACTATTCACTATTTTTTATTACTATTTATTACTTTTTCGCTACTATTTACAAATCATCTCAAATCACCTCAATTGTTTATTGCATTTTGAGATTTAAAAATTTTGAATTGTTTATTGTATTTTGTGTGAGAATTTAAAAAAGTTGTAATGATTAGATAAGATGAAATGATTTGTATAACCAAACGATACCTTAGTCACTTACATAATAGCAACTGCAGTAAGTATTCAGTCTACAAGATAAGAAAGACAAACTTCAAGCTAGGAATTACCTGCATCGGTTGTGAACCAGTGACATGGAGTTTCTTGCTTGACACTCTTCCTTCAAGCATAGCGTAGGTTCAGTAATTTGCCCTGGTAGCACTCAAATAGTCAAGAAACTTCGAAATACTCATATAAACATCTGTGTACGACACAATCAAAACCAGCATACAGCAATTTATTTACCTCTATTTACGACAACAGGATCAGAATAGTATCCGCACACTAGACACCTAAATACCGCTTCCCTGATCTCGGGAATTATCGAGCTACACCGAATAATCATTCCCTTCAATGATACCATCCTCTCAATATCTAACGAAAACACACCCAAATCAGTCCAGATCTCCATTTCAAGTATTCAAAACAGAATATTAAAAAAAACAAACAAACAAAAACTGGATTAATCAGTATGACCGAAAGAGAAACTAACCAGACGGGTTAAGATTTCTCATTGATGTTGAGCTCTTGAGATTGAAAATCCGAGTTTGGATGTGCTTCTCGAACAAGGGGTCAATTCGGCTCACCATATTCATCAACACAATGTCGAAAATCGCAAGGACCTCGAGCGGGTACCTGACCATCTTGGTGTATAAATCAGGATCATAGGCAAACACATCATGTGCATCGACATCAAGCGAATCACCCTCGAATTCGAGAACCCTTTTGATCGCCGTCTCATACTTCCCTTCTATAAGCAGCGCATCCTCCCCTGACTGAGACGATCTCTCCCGGAAATGCTTCAAGAAACGATATATCGCCTCATTAACGTCTTCGACGCTTATATTCGTGCCCCACACGTAGGTTGGCCGCACGTCTTCAGCATCATAACCGTCTCCTCCCTCAGAGGAGGCCGGGGCGTCGTCAGTGGACGAGGGCGTGGCGGCAATTGGGGTCGCCGAGGAAGCTCTTCGCCCACGGCCAGCACCAGTTCCGTGGCGCGTGCGGTAAGATGGGGTTGGGGTTAGAGCTGGGTTCGCATCTGATGTGGTGAAACGAGGAGGCGACGGGGTGGAGAATGCCGAGGGTGTAGAGGATGGGCGCCGCCTCCGCCGCCCGGAGGCATCACCTGGGGACGACAACGTGTTGCCAATCGGGCTAGAGTAGGAGTCATCGGGAGAGGACGGTCCTGTGAACATTCGAGCAAACTTTTCATATACGCACGATTATACATACACATCTATATGCATATACATCTATAGATGAAAATATATCTATCGATACAAATTTACTTATGTAATGGGAGGGAGAGAGAGAGACTGACCGTTGTTGACGTTTGCGGCAGGGGAATCGGAAGCCATAGCTAGGGAGATGCCTCAGAGAGATGGAAGAGTTGGGATTTGGGAGTCTGGGACTGAGAGGAGCAGAAAGCGATTGGTGGGAGTGGATATGGCGGGAAGAGGTTGCAAATTTCCCGCCAGATCGTTGTGGGCTTGTCGATGGGTTTATTATTCGGTAGGAATATATGGGCTTTCTAATAGGGAGGTAAAAAATTGAGATGTTGGGCTATTACCTGTATCATAGGCCTTGATGTTTAACGCTTGTGGCCCAAGCATTGGGCTTCGATGCTTGGCCCAAGTCAGCCTAAAGGTAAGTGCTTGTTTAGTTTTGTTTTTTTGTTTTTTTCGCTCAATAATTTACAAAGGTCTTATGGATATTAAATTCACCAACGCAGTCTCCTCTTAAATATTGAATTAGAGATTATTACTCAGATTTGTGTTCCACTGATAGATTCGAGCTGCCTTTCAAAAAACTAACAAGAGCCGTACATCTAAAAAAATAAGAGCTTTCTTTATTTTCCAACTATAAATTTCTTCATACTTCAAACTACGTACCACTTATTTTATAATTTGCACCACAAATTATCAAAAAGTTGTAACGCTTTCAACACAACATAGGTCATCGAAACGATCTCAGAGACCCACCAAAGTACAAAAGTTAGGATCTTTCAAAAAATGAATTCATATTTGAAGAGTGCATAACCACATGGATAAGCTCACACTAACCCGTCAATTGGGGATCCAATTCGAAATTTTCCTTGAGAAGTATTGGGAAAGAATTGGAATGTAATAATATCTATTCATACTGATATAGAATAAAAAGACTTTTTAAGATAGAGAAATACTTAATTTAGCTATAAATAAATTTTATAAAAATAAACTTACAACGCGATTTGATATAATATATCAGATTATAAATGTACTTTTATTTTAATATAGATTCAACGTATTATATAAAGTCACAAAATTTATCTTTATAACAATTTCTTTTTTTTTAAGATAGAACCATAATCCTTTGAACTAAACACGCGGCCCCATAAAATATTAACTTCCAACTTTATCACGTTGCGTTATCAAATTATCAATTTAAGATATGGCCATCAGTAGGGCTGTACAGGAATCGTTAGACCGACCATCTCTAATGCGAACCGGCTAAAACCGGTGATAAACAGGTCAACGAGCAAGAAGATATGAGGAAAAATCAATGTCAACGATTCGGCACCGGTTTAAAAACCCATGGAAAACCATTGAACTGGCCGATCATTTCTCTTTTCTGAATATATGTATATAGAATGGCGTCATTTTACTTAAATGAGTGAAACGAAGTCGTTTTTCCAAGTAGAAGTTATTAAAAATAAAAAAACATATAGAACGACGCCGTTTGTCTTTAAACCAAACGGTGCCATTTTGAATTAGGTTTCATTAACACCCCCTATTATTCTTCTTCCTCATGTCTTTTTCTTCCTCTGCAACCCTGAACCCTAAGCCTTTTACTCTCACTTGACAATAAACGCGACATCCTTCCTCTGTCACAGAGACGCCTACGATAGATCGAAGAACCAAACCGCACCACATCGAGACTCATAATATAGGTTTTCTCTCTCCAATCGAGCAGTTTCTAGAATCTACCGGTGCTGAGCTCTCATGGCAGACGTCATTGAGACCTCGGTTTGGTGCCGAAACCATTGGTGTACACCCCTATAATATTGATGGTCGATTTTTTTTTTTTTTATATATAAATTATAGTCGAAAGAGTTGGAGGTTGATGATAACGTACGATACTGGCGATAGGCCGGGGATGCTCATTACTGATTAGTTGAGCTAGCTACATAAAAACATACATTTGTGTTTCAACGGCCAATGTCGTACGTGTGCCTACCGTTCTGCTAAATCAAACCTTGGAAACACATTAATTTAACTTTAGCAATGATAAATATATGATCTTCGTATAATCATATATGATTCCTGCTTAATTAAATTAATCCTGATCTCAATCTAGTTAGTACTCTTTTTTTTTTTCTAATAAAGCATATTATATATATATATATATATATAACAGTTACACGATACAAAAGATAATAGGACGGAAGGTCCCAACATTCATCACAAACTAGCTGGTACAACATAGGAAAAAAAAAAAAAAAAAGGATCTGGGACCAAGGACTTGACCCCCACCTATTTCCCACAAAAGGAAGTCGTCTGAAGCAAGTTTGATACAGTCCGATAAACGGACTATAATACATGGATCTATGCTGCATGTTGTTGGTCTAGATTGATTGAATAGGACTTTCACTACCTTTTACCCACTATCTTTGGTTAGCATGGGCAATAATATAGGAAGATAGCAAGTTGGAGAAGCGTCGAATCGCCACCAAGAGACCGCCAGGAACTGTGATGGCGCGTAGGGACCAATTGTCACACTATGAGACTAGACTTTGGTTGGATCCAAGATATTTGAGGCCACTGAGCCCAAAAATGCCACACATGTTGACGGCAGACTCGTCGCGGTGTGGTAGCGCGTGAGTTTCACGTGCGGCCCAAGCCACGCGTAAGGACCACGCACCACTCTTTTCGACGTTTTTCTTCTGCCATACGAAGGATCAGCGGTTGGTGAGTCTGGTGGTATGGCGCGTGGGGGTCTTGGGTGGCCAGAAAGCAATAGATCAGCACTTGTCTGTGCTATGGTCGGAAAATTTAGAAAAAACCAAAAAGAACACAGTAAAACATTATCTAGACTATACAAACGGGAAGAAGGTGGGTGGAGCCGAAGCTCCAGCCACCCTCTCGACAAAGAAGGTAAGATTTTTTTTACCTCTCTGCAGAGCGTTTTCACTGAAAAGAGAAACGAGTATTTTCAATCCAGTTAGTACTCATTTTGAAAGAAAAAGGGAAACAATATATTAAAGAAAAAACCTACTCATCATCCCATGATGTGGCATTAGATAATAGATTCATAAGTAAAATATAATAAATAATATTCAATCATCTAATGTCATATCATAGAATGATAAAAAGATGATGAGAATTAAAATGATGAATAGCATTATTTTATATTAAAACATGACATGAAGACATGAGTACGTACGTACTCTGATCGATGGATAAATCATGATCGATCATGCGCGACATGATGATGAGCATTGAATATTGGATAATCATCTGAAAGAGAATTCAGAATTACGACAAGACAGAGGTTAATAAATAAATACACACTTCCTCATGATCTTTACACCACATGAAATACAAGCAATATTATAGCTTAATTTACATGATGATTTTCTTTACGAAACGAGAAGCATGCATGCGGCATGAATGATCATTGGCCTTTGTTTACCTTTATTCATGCAGCTGATGGACAGTGGTTTACAAATTATATACTATATATATATATATATATATATAGAGAGAGAGAGAGAGAGAGTCAAGAAGAGCTAGCGATTCAAACACGAGACGTTGATGCTAATTAATTTGTAAAAACAAATAATTTTTCGTGACCTGGAAAACTGATCTATCTTAGCAATCACAAACTTACAAGATCTCATATATATATAAATATATATATATATATATATTTATATATTCGTTGAAGTGCCAAATTAATTAAGCATCGACCTTTTTGGACCACATTAAAACTAACCAAGAACTACAAAAAGTGGTAAAGAATATTGTAATTCAATCTCTAATGTTTACTCATGTTGTATGCATTGATCGTAATGGAATTGATTTAAGATGTGGTTTTAAAGTTCAAGCAGTCGGAAGTGCATGCTAATGCATCGATCCTCCTAATTGGATCCGATGGATTAGGTTCCCACTTAATTCCCGATGTTGGTGCTGATCAATTTATATGTATATATATATATATATATATATATAGATAGATAGATAGATATCCAACAAAAAGAATTACGTGCAACTAAATATAAATGAATAAAATTAATCATTATCATGTGCTTCTTTTAGGCCAAGATTAATATTCTAAATTTCTACCATAATTATCTAATGAAATATAAAGACAGGCAAAAAGTAAAGGAAAATGTTAAATGTACTTAAGAAAAACTTACAAAAAACTTACTCTTTCGTATGTCAGTTATTGATATGATGAAAATCATGAAATTTGAATTTTAAAAGAAAACTAACAAAATGAGTCCTGTAAGTAAAACTGTGAGTACATGTAACACTACTCAAAAGAAAAAGACATCATAAACAGGCTCATGCATGTGCTAGGACATCAATTTATATGTAAATTAAATGACAACTGAAAATTAGGAACAATTAAACATAAGATTGAACAACTAATTAATCTGCAACCAAACAATATCCAAAAAGAGATCAAGGAATTGAAGGTCAGAAACGGTTTCTTTTTTGTGGGGATGGGGAGCAACTGAACATTAACATATAGGCTTTTTTTTAAATGAAAATTGAAACAAAATCCCAACAAATCTAGTAGTAGTACTGAAACTGTTGCTCTTTCTTTTCTTCCAATGGCCTTTGCCCTTTATTGGTATATAAATAATGAAAGCTCAAATCTTTCCACCTCCTTTTTATGTCAGTGTAAAATGCATCCAGCAATACTTCAATCCAAAGCTATGTTTTATGGACAAGGTTTCCTGGCATATTTTAACCTTAAACTAAACATCACTACCCACATACATGTTTTAAAGACAACCTGGTTGTCCCACCTCATAGTACGTACCTTCTTCCCATCAAGTTTGCCTGCCAACTAAATGTAATTCAAATGGAAATATTTTCTCCTATAAAGGACTATATAAGACTAATTAAAGATGGCAATTCACCTGAAAGCTCGCTTTTCTTTTTTCTTTTTTCTTTTTTTTATTAGGGAGGTCGATTGTAGATGCATCGATGCTGAACAGAACCACTACATAAGACTTTTGTACCCGGCTCTATCTCAAGTACAAAGGATGAATATATTCCAGATCAGGCCAGTGTCATTGTGGGTATCAATCTTTTCCTAGACTTAGTGTCAATGTCTCTTTGGCATAAAAGATATTTAAGCAAAGGATTCATATGTCTCTCATCGAGTACTAAATTTTATAAAATGATCACCATCTATGATCTATTCCTGCAATTCTATAAGTCTTGAAATATTCATCAGCTAGCTTGCTTGAAGGGTTAACTTCTAGTTTATAATTCTATGTACGGATCGAGCTATTCCCCACAACTTATTAAACTTGAATAAAATGGAAATATTACATTCAGCCAAGAATCTATTGTATAATAGAATAGCATAGGGAGATAAAAGACTTTTTCTTTTTCTTTTATAATCAAGGTGTGTTCATCATTGACGACAAGCAAACTCGTTTCAAGCACGAAGCAAGCTAGAAAGCATGATATATAATGCAAAGTGATCAAATTTCCATGCACTGGATTTTTTTTTTTTTTAATTTGTAGATCTAACTTCCCATCAACATTCTATATATACGTGCTACTTGGTTATGATAGATTTTGATTTTGGTGACAAACAGGAAAGAAAATAGAAAAAAAATGTGATAAAATTAGTTGACAGATCATGAGCTAGAAGTACTGTCTCAATATCATGCATTTTATCTAATTGATTGCTGAAACAAATAAGAATAGCAGTGTAATCTGCATCTCTTCACCTCCATGCATTATGTTCACGCAGTAATTGTTTTTGTGTCAGTTTGCTCTATCGAAAATTTTGGATTTTGGGTAAAGAAACAGGTAAATGGGAAAAGATTGCATCAAAGTTCATAAACAACAACAGCTGGCTAAGCACGAATTCACCAAACTTACAAGAGAGTACAAGGCAGAAATATTAGACAATATATGGATACTGGCTATATATATATATACTAGAACTAGATCATGCATCACAATAATACAATATTCAAACTTGTTGAGAGAGGAGGGAAGATCAGTAGTGGTGGTTGACTAGGGGTTTCACTTTCATTCCCACCTACTCACTATTTGTTCTCAGCAGAAATAACTAATGGCAAAACGTAAGCTATTTTACGGAGCTCTCAGTCTTCTCATTCTTTCCCAAAAAGAAAATGGAGTCTAAGATTTTGGGCGCTGAAGAAATTGCGTACCCGGCATGAAAGTAGTAGTAAAGGGAAAGGGAAATATAGGAGGATGTAATGTCTCCGTGTAAGCTGGATTGGTAGTGATATTGGCTAGATCAGCAGCATTGAGAAGCTTAGGCGGTTGAGGTGCAAGAGAGGAGCCTTCGCCGGCAGTGCAATTGCTTTCATGATCAGGGCCTTGATCGTAGAGAATACCCTTAAATAAATGCCCTCCAATGCTCACGGCTGTCTGGTATGCGTACTGATCTTCAGCTGCATCGTTCACTGAGCCCAGCCGGACGCAAAAGAATGCCGCCCGGAGGTGCACTTCAGCTGGGAAATTTGCCTCTTCGGACCCTGGATAAAAGCACCCACCAAAATAAGAAGTGTAAAAGCAAAATTACAACACCAAAGTTGTGACAGAAAATGAAAGACAGGAAGAAACAAATAATGAACCAAAAATAAGATGACGATAACGATGAATATAAGGCCGTACTCTCGCATCGTCGATAAATGTGCTTATGTCAGTCTAACAGTAGAGTAGATGCAAAAAAAACTGTTATCACATTCATTAAAAAAAAAACGATTAGCTCTATCTCTTTATCACAGTCTCTCTCTCTCAAAAATATAAAAATTGATATGGATCTGTGTATTGCGTCAAAAACAGTACCGGAAGATGTGATTTGACTTTGCCTTTTAGGGTTATGTCCTCGAACTCGAAGGTGTTGCGGAAGAACAGCTGCCGCAAGCTGTTGCTGCCTCTGGCGCCTTCTATACAAAGGGATCCAGGTGCTCCTAACGTGTGTTTGGCACTGAAACCCTTTGTTTCTACAGCAAGTCCTGCACCTCAAGTACACACACTCCTTCTTGGCTTGGTTCCCACAATCTTGGCACCTTGAACTAGTAAATGATCCCCCTATTCCTCCTTGCATCAACATCCTTTTTTAACTACGTCCAGCTAGCCTTTTCATTCCTCCTATCCTCCGGCCTCTTCCTTTCTCTGAAAGAAAAGTAGGGCAGCTCTCTAAATTAGGGGTCTTTTTAGTTGGGCGTGTCCTTGACTACTCCTTGTTGATGATAGGGTTATTACTGTTGTTGCTGGTGGTCGTGGTGGTGGTTGGAGTGACGGCGGCGATGGGTGTGTTCTTTTTTTTCTTTCATTTTTTGTCGTATTCGCGAGTCATTTCATCAGCTACTTGAGCTCATGCGCGCGCCAGCTTTTGCAGACACTTGGAATTTCTCGTTCAAAAGCATTCAAAAGCCATTCAAGATCGAGTAGTTAAAAAAAGAATTACACCCTTGCAAAGTTAACGCCGCCATACCAGTTCTAGTATCAAGAAAGAAAAATCTCACTCCCTCATAGCTAGCCTTATTAATTCAAAGATCAAAACCGATGATTTAATCAAAGATCAAAACTTGGAGATCTGTCCAATAGATTGTGGGGGCATGGCATGTGTTTTTGTTTGTTGGGGTGCAGGAAAGTTATACCCTATACCTATATATGTTATCTCACCACTTCTGTTTGGTGCTTAAGTGATGTCAATTCATCCAAACAGTTACTTTTTTTTCTTTTTCTTGAACAGTTAAGATGAATAAAAATAAAAATAAAAATAAAAATAAAAAATAATGCCAAGTGGCACTTCGAAGTAACTCGCTCCGGGAGCACGCCAGTACGGTGCTAAATGGCGAGAAAGATTCTACTACTATCATTTTTTCTTTTTTTCATTATGTTATCATCTTATGACGTGATGTTAAATAAAAAATTTATAAATAAAATATAATAAATCATTTTTAATTATTTAATATCATATTATTAAAAAAATTAATAAGAAAAATAATAATAAATAACATTTTTTTATAATTTATAACATATTATAAAATAAACACATTTTAATAAAATGATATTACTTCTAAGAAGTTTATAAAAGCATGCTACCCGTCGCTCAGTGTTTGCCGTTGGATCTACCATTAGTTATAAATTTTTAATTTTTTTAACATTTTTAATCAGGAAAATATATACATATAATTTCACTAATAATTACTTTTTTAATCATTAACTAAAAAATTAAAACACATGAGCGGTAAGTTTGAGAAATTCTACTAATATTTTTCTCATAAAAATACTTATCTTTTTAAAAATATTGTTATGTAATATATTGTAAAAAATAATATGTGCTTATCATTTTTCCACTTAAATATAAGAGTACGTTTTGTGGGAATTTTAAAAGAAATAGAGAAGAATATTGTTTTCTAATTTTAAGAAAATCATTTTGATTTTTATTAATTACGAAAATAAAAATAAAATGTTTGAACATTTGAGATTATTTTGAATATAAACGGCTGGTCTATAAAGAAATTTTAATGAATAATTATTAATAGTGAATATAATGAATATTCACGGATATTCATACAATATTTTTTACAATATATATCATAATTATAGTTTAAAATGAGGTTGTTTTATTAAGTGATATTATTTTTAAGATATATTTTAAAGAGTATAATGAAAAAATGTTGTGTATTTATTTCTATTTTTAAGAGAAAAATTATATTCATGAGTCTTATACATTATATATATTTTTTATTATTATTTTTTTAATCAAATATATAATATATAGATGATGAATAGAAAATTTTAATTATTTTAAAAAAAATCAAATTTAAAAAAAATAAAAAATAAAAGAAATTAGAATGCTCTTTTTAAAGATAGCGAACGGATACTGTGGCCAAAAGAGGGGGAGTGGCAGGTTCTATTTATATGAACAGGTCTTGTGTTGTGACGCAGGGTCTCACTCAGTCTGACAGCTCTCACATATACGGAAGTGTCGAAGACCAGTCTTTGTGGTGGGTTTTGGATCTACACTCTAGTCTTCTCCAACCCCCTCTTTGATTAATAATGCCCATTAATGCAACTTTTTCCTTCCAATAGTGTCAAACCACATCATTGGTAAAGTCACTGATACCAAAAATAAAAGGAAAAGGCCAGAAAATGATAGTTTCTTGATGCGTAAATATACTTTTAATTTGTTTGAATTATTTTACAAATGAATCAATACTATTTGACCATGCATTTTACATTTTATTTTTTATTTTTTATTTTTTTAAATATTTAAAAATAAGTTATCACATTTGTATGTTTTTTTAAATGTTTAAGAACACTGGCATTTTTAGACTAGCCAAACCAATAAAGAGCTACAGTAAATGCAAGTTATGTAGTGATTAAGAAAATATTATTTAATAATATTGTAATTTTTTTAAAATATTTAAAAATATCAAAAAATGATGTAAGAAAACAAAAATAACATTTTTAAATATTTTTTCACGTCATTTTTTTAATACATTACATTTCGACCTTTTCAGAATGCGTTTAGATATTGAATTGAGTTGAGTTGAGATGATAAAAGATTATTAAAATATTATTATTTATTATTATTATTATTTTAAGATTTAAAAAAATTAAATTATTTATTATATTTTGTATTGAAATTTTAAAAAATTATAATAATAAATAAATATTATTCATACCCATAACAAATATTTTATTACTCTTTATTACGGTACAAATTCAAAATAAGAAAGCTCTAGATCAATAATACAGATGTTTTATTGTAGTAATAGAAATATTCAAAATAAAAAGGAATTCGGTAAACCACTTTTTTTTTTCCTACGTGCGTAGCTTTCCTCAATTCCAGGGGACTGTAAAAATAAAACAGGGAATCGGTAAATTGGTGGACGGATTCCTTTATTTTAAAAATCGTCTCCATTTTATATTTTCTAAGATTACAATTCGCATATTTATATATTTTTAATTAATTTTTAATATTATATATAATATTTTTTATAATTTATAATTATATATAATATTATATTATATTATAATTTATAACATAAAAATTTAATCTTAAACATAAATATTTATTTGATTATATGTTTTAAATATAAAATATATATTAATTACATTTTATGACTTAATAAATTCTCAACATATTTTTTTTTATAAATATATTAGTATATTAATTATTATGTTACGACTAACATATAATAATAGTATTATATCAACATGTTTACTATATACTAATAGTATTAGCATATTCTTAATATTTATATATATTAATATATATAAGTATAAGAGATTAAAGATTTAATATTTATTAAAAATTAGAAAACTAGATCGAACTAGATCGAAACTGGTAAAGTCAGAAGTATCGATTTAGGAGGATAACTGATGCAGTATTGATTATTGAAAATTTAAAATTAATGTATACCGATTTGATCCTAAAATTTATCTAAAACTAGACCAAACCGGACCACATACACTTTTAATCCCACACATAGAGCCATTTTCACCACAAATATTTTATTCCACTAACAAATATTTTAAGTTCTGATTTTTTACAAATGGCTATATTGTGTCCAAATTTTTGCAAGAAATTTCACTGACCTCACGATAATTAGTTCAGATATAGTCTTATAAAAATTGGATTGGACATTTTTATGCGTGTATTGGAAAAGATAATATTATAATATTAAAGAATATTTCAATTAAAAAATAAATATTATATTATTATTTTTGCTTGTAGTTACCTTGTCCAATGTGCCGTTACACTTGAATGGAAAAGCTTTTAGGCAAACCATCTAGTTATTTTACAAATTATTTTATCTCATTTTAATTCAAAAATTTTTATTATTATTTAAAATATCTCATCTTAATTATATAGCCAAACTGGACCTTAGTCAAATTTTTTCTTTGACTTTAGCTATACCATTTTCAATCCTCTAAACAAAACAAGAATAAATTAGCCATAAGGCTTAAGAGCATTAGCATTAGTTTTTTTACATGCATATGTAAAATCACATATTTTAAAGATTGATTTTATATATAAAAAAAAACTCTCACATTAAATTTTATATATTTGATCCTAATAATAATTTATTATTTGTAAAATTATTTTTTTCTTTTATATTTATTTTGGTTGGTGTCAAGAAAGAGTAAAGAGAAAGAAATGTTTTGAAAGATGATTTGTTTCTGTTGGTATCAAGAGAGAGGGGGGAGGAGAGAGAAAAAGTAGTAAAATAAGATTTGAGAAGTAAACAGCACATCTTTAAATTTATAAAAATATTATTCATAATTATGTAAATTTTTGGATATACATAATTTAATACAGTTTAATTTAAGGTCATATTAGATACATATGTATATACATAATGCATAATACAATACTAATGCTGTAACAATACGAGCTGAACAACAAACTAGCAGGACCCAAACAAAAACCAGAACCAATAAAAAAAATACTGAAGTCTTTTACGTTGTTTTCTCTATGTTGTTGTCTGTCCTTCCTTCGGGTCATCTGGTAATGGTATGTATGAGAACTAAACTATTCATAAACAGTTCTAAAACTCTCTCAAAACATTCTTCATATAAAAAGAAATAATTTGTGTAAATTCTAAATAGGTAAGTCCTTATAAAAAAATAGATGTCACTTAAAAAAAAAGTATAAAAAATATTAATTTTTATTAGGAAACTTTACTTTCTAGAAAAGAATTATATGAATTTATCTATTTAAAAGTTGTTACTAGCGTTACTTTAAAATATAAAACTTCGATACGAAGAGAATTCAAAAGCCATCCGACAGTGAATTCCAGCATGTGGGCATGGAGGGGGTAGGTGGCAAAACCCAACACTCATACTTCTCTGCCCCCACCCTTACCCGGCGGGATATGTCTTGGCTTCAGACCGTACCCTGTCATGACATTTTGGCCAAATAAAACAACCAGAAAGTCCAAATGGCACTTAAATGTGTTGGAAATAATAGATATTTTCATTCTATTACTTTTCATGTGATAGGTCGTTCATTTTGTCTTCACGTGAGCATGAAACACAAGCAACTATCATGTATGTTAACAGAGTCCTTTGTATTAATTTGAAATTTGGTGTGAAATACACAACTTCTATACCAATTACATAATAGAATTTGACGTATAAGATAGTTTAATATTGAATTATTTTCTTACAAAGCTAAAATAAAGAGTACACTGCTGACATGACATGAATTTAATTATTTATATTTAACTGTTTCATAGCTGGGACACGTTAATTTTCCAAGTAGAACTAGAGAAAGTTGATGGGCCTACAGCCTCATGCTCAGTACGAGCTATAGAACCGACACAATCCCGAATGATTCAGTAACTTAAACAATCTTAAAGCTTTTTCCAGAGAAAGTGGAACAATCAATGGCTAAATTGCACACCCGGTAAAGGGGGAGAGAGGGGGGCAGCTCGAATGAGAGATCATGGATGGCTTTTCGTGGTGCTGTCGTCAAGGACTTAATGGCAGAGGTCCTAATCAAGTAATCAAGTGGGTATAGAATGACTGTGGAAGGTGGTAGTGGCAACAGTGATGGCATAGAATGCATTATGGTGCAGCTGAGGTGGGGTTGCATGGCAGATTTGTTGTTGGGGGCCAAGGTATTGATGTTTCCAGCAAGAGTCCGAGTCTAATCCACAGCTCGATCATTTGTATAAAAGCCCATCAAATTTTCTAGCCGATGTATCAAGATTTCTACAAGCTTTTGAGTTTCTGGAAAAAAGAAATGTTGATTCCATGTACTTGTTTGAAAAAATACAACCCAATTACCCTCTTTCAAGATATACATACATATATATATATATAATTTGTGTTAAGGTACTGAGTTCATTATTATTTTAAACCAAGTCATGAAATGACTCCCATGATGATGAACTTATATAATCAAGTCATAATTATCATGATGATGAACTCTTCTCGACCAAGCGCAAAAAAATGGCAACAGTGAAATCCAAAAACAGCGCACCGAGCCCAATCCCTTTCCTTTGCATCAAATATGCTTGACCTCGAGTCACCAACAAAATCATTGGAGTAAACATTGTCATCTGTGTATCCAAGAATGGATGCCTTTCAGTGGCCCCTCCCTGAGGCATACACCAAACATATCCTCCGCAACGGATTACCCACTTCTTCAGGCATCTCTCTTTCCACAGTAAGGCAAAAGCAAGTGCGCCAAGCCAAGCAGCAACTCTCAACATGATCAAATATGGGCTTCACTTCACCCTTCCGATCCTTCAAGTCTTCCTACTTCCCATTACCGTTTCCCCTAAAAATATCTCGAATTTGCAAGAACATTCCAACTCCAACAGCAACGACAACATTTAGATATCCATTATTTATATACGCAATCACGTTTTCCACTAAAAGTTAAAGATATTCATAGAAGACGAAATATAATAAGCCATTTACATAGCAACCAGAGAAACTAAGACAAGTGCCAGAGTCCAGACCCTAAAATTAACAAGCTACTTACCCCAGAGAAAAATAGTTACACTTGGAAACCAAACCTAGAAGAATCACCAACTCTTGAATCGCTTTCTTTTGCCCACAATTTTCATATTACCCCACTCAGAAATTGTGCTTCAAGCCCAGGCCATACTTGCCACGCACACAGCCAGGCCTCACAAACAGGTACGGCGACCTCTTGGAGCTGTACATCTTAGGAAACTCCCTTTTCCCCAATTTCCTCATCCTCTGCCTCCCGATCTTGTTGCTCACATTCCAAGGCACGAGCTCGTCGTCCAAGCCATACTCATCATCCCCATCATGATCATCATCGTTTTCTTCGTCCTCATCTTCAAATTGTTCCTCGACATACCCAGAATCACCGTCATACCCACGACCAAAACTGTAATACCCACCATCGCATTTCCTATCCACATCGACATCATCAACATGTGTTTCTATTTGCTCAACCCTTAAGCAAATAGGCGTGGAGATTTCAGATCCCAATGAATCGATCCCATCTACGATGTGATTTTCTTTAGCTTCTTCTGTTTCCTCTTCTAGTTCTTCTCGTTCAGACTCGGCGTCAGAGGCGTTGACGAACTCCCAGTGAGACAGGCCCTGTTCTTCGACTTGGATGAAACCAAGATCTTCCATCAGGAGGTATTCCATGGATGATGACGATGCTGAAGATGCCCCGGAGTTCTTCGCCATTTGCACTTGTCCAACTATTTTGTTTGGTTGGTTTTTTCGGTTTTCTCTGTTTCCTTTTTTATTTTCGTCGGGGTCAAATGGTTTTTCTTTTTTCCTTTCCCTCTTTTCGGTTTTCCAAGGCTCCGTTTTATAGTAAGTAATCGGTTCGCTTCAGACTTGTTGTGCAAGTTATTCATGATGTGTCGTTGCCTCAGAATGCGATTGTACGTGTTGTCCACCAATGGTGAAGCGCCACGAGTACTTCTGCAGCGGTAGTACAGGTTGCATCACTTTTTTTATTCTTTCCTTTTTTTAATACTAATGAACTAGAATGAAAGATTTATGAGCAATGCTACAGTTCCTAAATATTGCTCGGATTGTAAATAAATTTTTTCACAAATAACGTTTTATTGCTAACATTTGATTGGTTGAATTTAATTTTTTAAATTAAATTATTTATATAAATATTTTATTAAATATGTTTTACGCATTGATTCAGAACATATTTTTTTAATAAAATATATGATATTTAATTTTTGGATGATTTTCTTATACCACATTGAATAAAGCCTTATATATTTGTGCATTCCACATGGTTTTGATATCTTTATCTCTGTTAATTTAAAGAGCACATGTACTTTATGACTTTTTTTTCTCTGTTAAATGGTTGATTTTTGAATTCCACGCTTAAGTGTGAAGTATTTAAATGTTATGTTTGGGGCAACAAATAAACTCTACCTCTCCCTCTTTTTGTGGGATTTTCCCTTTAGTTCTTCACGTGTCGAATCTTTTCATAATAATTTGCAATGGCATGCTTTTTTTATGTTTTTTCTTCTTCTTTTACACATAAAGTTGCCATGGTTTTAGGATGTGAAGAATGGTGATTGATGATCATAATTTAGCCAAAGAGTTAGGGTTGGTTTGGATTCAAATATGAAATACGATAATTTTAAATAAAAATTAAAAATTAAAAAAATATTGTTAGAATATTATTTTTTAATATTATTATTTTTTTAAAATTTTAAAAAGTAAAATTATTTATTTTATTTTATGTAAAAATTTAAAAAAATTATAATGATAAAATAAAATAAAATAAAATATTTTAGACTTAAATGTCCAGGTATAGTGTAAAGTAGGACGGTTGGCAAACCCAACTTTGCCAGAGCTTGGCTCTGAGAAAACAATTGATAACTTAAGGGAGACGTAGGAAGAGAGAGAGAGAGAGAGGAAACAGAAACGAAAAAGGGAAGAAAGGAAAAGAAGTAAAGAAAGATCAACACTGGCTGGCTAAGCTTGATGGTTGGTTGATTCCCATCATGAATTGGAAAAAGTTGATGCAGTACATTTCATGAACATTCGGACGCTATCTGGGTGCTATTGGTGGTCTTTCGCTACAAGTCTTGCAACTAAGAGCCCTTTATAATTCATATATATTACATTTCTTTTCTTTTTCTTCCTCAATACATTTCCTTTAGTTTAGACGTTTTATGATGGTTACATAGAAAAAACTCTTCTTTTTTTTTTTTTTTTAATGAGTTAACCCATTAATTTAAATCCCTTTTTTTTCTTTTGTTTCTGAGATTTGAAGAATTGAATGCTTGTTTTGGGAAAGAATTGTTTGAACTTTGAATTTTTATGCTAATCAATTTCCTTGATTAGATACGTTTCCAATGTCTATGTCTACATCAACTTCTCTTCCCATTTTCCTCACACCTCTTCTTCCCTATCCGTAGTTTAGATAGCTCAGTGTTTTTCCTTTCCTATAGGTATAGGAAATGTTTACAGATATTTGTCTAAAAACAATCAACATTTTTTTTTTCTTTTCGTTTTCTAAATTTATTTTGCAAGGTTATGGGACATATAAATGAGACCAAGAATAGCAGGTGGAGGGAGGATCAATTGAGAAAAAAAGACATCCCATTCTTACACAAAATCATCAACTGCTTACAGTATTCTTACAACCCGTTCAAACTAGATTTTCTTTAAAACTAGAGAATACAAATCCAGAAATAGATGACCTAGGAAGATAACTGTAAATCATAACACCGTAAGGAAAAATTATTTCATACTCCAAACTTTTACCTTTAGCCAGCAGACGCGTGATCCCATGCCTTGTGGACAATTGAATCAGCTAAAATATGAACTGCACCAAAGACCGACAAAACAAATAAGGCCAGCAACTAATGAGAGGAAACATTAAAAAGACTATGAGACAGCTCCAATCAACGGGAATTAAAAAGATCAAAATACTATCTCCGCATATCACTTGTATAAGCAACAAACACAAAAACAAGGCTTCGGATTCTGGAGCCCCGTTCATCAGCCTTGAATCAGAACTAACTCAAAATAATTTGTTTCTACGAGCCAAATAACGGGAAGAAGAGTAGGTGGAGATGAGATTCTTTTTTCTTTTTATATTTTCATAGAATATCAAACCAATACATGTCTATCCAAAAGCAGATCACTTCTCAGCACATTGGCTTTCGGGTACACCAAAGTGGAGGGGGAATATCAAATCCCAACCATTCACACGAACAATACTAACAAAAACGTACTATTGGAGATAACTGCCTCTTGCTAATTTTACACACAACAACTAGATTATCTCAGACCAAACTCCTTCATCTGCCCCAGCATGGTAACATCTATTCTAACAGCCAGCATCCATTCATCAAATATATATATATATATATTTTCTTATAAGAATACGATTTTATTAATAGAAAACAATAGACATAGCCCAAGTACGCAGGGAAGTATACATGGAATACACTTAGCAAACACTAGGCATTAGAAAGAGGGAAATCAACATCAATATCAATCATGTCACAGGCACCAATGCTACAAAACATTTCTAAAAGATTGCCACCTCAAATGGATAGCTTAAAAGATTAATTCTGTTCTTGGAAGTATGGAATCTAAAAATTTGGACAAAAGAAACAGCAAAGTTCAAAGGGAGTACAGTTTTGCCAAAGATCGTTCTCCTTGCACCACGGTTTATCCGGAAAAAAAAAAAAAAAAAAAAAAAAAAAAAGAAGAAGAAGAAAGAGGGAGAGGAAGGGCAAGAGAGAGAGAGCTACTTAAACAGGCACAATAATATTTTCCCTGCTATCCATTGACCTAGAAATCATCCTGCCCATGACCATCATCTAATGTAACAAAGGCCCTTGACTATTCTGGTCCAGGGATGTCTCATAATATTAATAACAACAGTCAATATAAAAAATTATACTTTTTTCCAGCATGAAAACCATAATTAACTAAGTGAAGGAGAGGGGAAACAAGAAAGACAGGATAAGAAGAGAGCAAAAACAATTCATTGACAACTAAAACTATTTCAGTGGTTCTTACCTTTTACCTGCAGATATGAATCAATCAACATGGTCGCTTGTGCTGGCTAAAAGGATTGTGAAAAAAAAATATTGCAAAATGTTCCTGGTCTAGCAAAAAGATCATCGAATCTGAGAAGGGGAACAGAGCAACCCAGAAGCATCTGCCCCAACAACTGCAAGATCACAGACGGTACAGAGCTGCCCTTCCTGGCCTGGCACAAACCGAGAACTACAGAATGGGCAAGAGACATCCTTTTGTCCTCGGTAAATTGGCACATACGTAGCTCCACAAATCACAAATGGGTTTCTAAAATCGTAGTTCAACTGAGCAGCATCTGTCATATTTCTCTCTGCAGCCTGCAGCACCTGCCTGGCTCTCTTTGCTTGGTTCTCAATGGTGGGGTTGGTCTCTAGAAGCCGCCTGGCAAAGTTAGCTGCCGTTGCAAGATTCCTTGCCTTGTAACAAACAGTCATTGCATTAAGCAAGGCAAGCCTTGAGTGAGGCAATTGAAGGTTGCAGTGAGTGAAATAAGCTGCAAGCTCTTGCTCACGTACTGGATTGTCCCTAATTTCTCTCCTCTTAAGCTCCATTTGCATACCCAAAACATACTCTTTCACTATAATGATCAACTCCTTGACTTCATCGACTTCCCTCCTTGACTCGACAACAATAAGAGGAATGGTATGTAGAATGCTAATAAAGAGCCGAAGAGCCTCGTTGAATTTTCCAGCCGTTGTGGCCTTGTAACCTGCCTTAAGCTTCTCTTCCAACTGAGAGAAATTGAACACGAGTGCTGGCGGACCCCTCACATTTGGACTTGCAGACTCACTCCATCCTCGTTCAACTGCCAGTGATATCACTGGAGCAGATGAAAATGCACGTATATAGGAATGGCTGCCAGTGTGAAGATCAAGAAACATGGGTCTCAATGGAGCAAAGTTTCTTATTCCAAGTTGCCTGGTCAGTAACCGCATTGCCGTATCAAAATTGCCAGCAGCTGCATGTTCAGCAGCCAGCGACGACCTCTGGGTCCAAATCTGGCTTACAGGCATGCCAGGAGTCGGGGCCACAAAAACCGAAGAGCGGGCATTGACAGATGCCTTTGGAGTGTCTACTTCAGGGGGGAGCTCCAAATCCTCAAGGTCCCATCCTCCCTCTTCCTCATTCTCTTCAGCAACCTCTCCATCCTCCAAAATTGCAGTAACATCCCCATTCTGCAAGACATCAACATCAACCATGTCCAGCTCCTCACCCCCCCAATCACCATCAGCGGCCTCATCCTCTTCATCTGCAGTTCCCCTACCAACATTATCCAGTCCGCCTTCAAATATGCCTTTCATCACTCTCAGAAGAGGCCAATCACCACTGCACATAATGGGGGCAGGGGGAATCAGGAGGGAGGTAGTTTTCCCTTCCGGCAAAGAAGGAATATTATCACCCAACTTAGCTTCTAGACGTTCAGCAACATCCTGTAGCCCATGTGCCGAAGCCGTAATGTAAGCAAGCGGCAAGTGCCCAACACTCTCCAGGATCTTAACACGTTCACGGACATCACCCAAGTATAGAGCATTATGAAATTGACCCATGACATCATTCTTAACTTCAGCAATTTTCAGCATCTTGGACAACTTTTCATTATTACCAGTTACTAGATAAAGAAAAGACAATCTCTCAAAATTTTTGGTCCTTTGGTAGGCATATTCCACAATACCTGCATTGCCCTGGCGGAGAGCCTCCACCCCCAATCTATACCAGTAGTCTTTCTCATCAATAGCTGTAGCTGACGCAACTGCAATCTGTATGTTCCCACTCTCAATAGCTAAATTGAACCTAGTTCTCTCGTCTTTCACAAAATGGAGAGCTACATCAGGGAAACCCTTCTGTTGCAGATATGCAATCATAGCTTCCCCACAAAGCTGTGAGTTCCTTATCATGCTCATAACATGGTCATATCTCTTCTTCAAAAGAGAAAGCTTGAAAATATATTCAGTTGCATCAATAACTATAGACCTGTTTTTTCCATCGCGATCCAAGCAAAAGATGGTATTCCCAGAAACCTTTGTAACGTATATTGGGACATCAAGAGTTCTGATTATCCCACTATCCCCATTAGGCAGACAGTATTTAATGTGATTTAAAGTCGTGTAAATGAAAACACCATTATCATCCCAGGCACCACTCTTTACACGGATTGTCTCGTGAAGAGTGCACTGGTGGACAAGCTTCTTGCTAGCAATGATAATGGCATGCTTGCTAAGTAGAGCAACACTCTCCATGTCATGAGACCAAACAACATACTTGATGAAAGGGGTTTGAAGATCACCAAGAACAATCCTCTGTTGGAGATCAAATATAACTACTCTATCCTCAGCCCTACACAGCAAGTTGCCCGTTCCAGCATAAAATACTGCATCTGCAGATATTGGGAGGCCACTTTTTTTAACCACCTCATTTTTCAGATTCTTGACTAAGACTTGATTGTTGCTCTTGTCAAGCACGGCAAACCTATTCCGAGCCACAAAGACAGCTGATCCTCCAATGCCTTTCTTTGCATCTTGCACACTATCACCCCTACTGATGCTATCTTTGGGTATGAAATACAACTCATAAGATCCGCCATCAACATCTGAGCAGATAAGAACGGCATTTTCAGTTGGACTGTAAGAAAGAGTCCTCGGACTCTGGTTCAAGCTAGTGGAACCAGGCCGTCGAATTGGAATCACTTGTGTGTCTCGTTGAGTTGAAAACTCATAGAATCGCAAAAAACGGTCTTTGATATAGAACAGAGAATCACCACTCACAGCGAAGGCAGGCCGCTCTCTTTCCAACTTGAAGACGATCATACCACTGTCATGACCCGCTGCCAGCAGATTCATCTCAGGGTGAGATGCAAGAATCCAGAATCGATCGTGCTCCCGACGGAATGTTTGAACGCCAGTTCTCTTTGTTACATCCCACACACGTATACTTTTGTCTTCTGAGTTGGATACAATTATGTCCTGTTTGGCATGGAACATGACACATGAAACATTATTCATGTGCCCTCTCAATGTGTCCACTTCCCAAGCTTTCGAATCTGAAAACAAAATGAAAGTTATCTTAAAAATTTTATATGATGTAATTATATGGACCATATGGTATCAAGAAGATAGGATCGTTTAGGAGTTTCCTTTTCTTGGACATGAAGCATTACATTTTAAGTCACCAAATAGAAGTGGAGAAAAGGTTGTCCCAATTGCAGACCATCTAACATACAGTTCAAACACAGGAGAAAAAGAAAGTTCTTGTGACTCATCTAAACTCATAATACCGTGCTGCTTTAATGGAATAGCAATCTGACAATTTTATGCGATCTAGGAATGTATAACACATTCAATTCCAAGAATAAACAAAGAAAGTGTGTGTGTGGCAAAGGAAGGTAGAAATTACCATTCATCCGCCATAATTTCACTTGGCGGTCGTCAGCTCCTGACACAATCAGAGGCAGGGTGGAATGAAATGCTGCCCAGTTGACCCCACGGTCATGACCCTCCAATACATACTTAACAACAGCATCAACACCACCAAAAAGATCTGTGTTCATCTGACTCAGCCGTAAGATGTCATCTGCAGGGGATACCGTCTTCTTTCTGAGGGCGCCAATATCCCAGACACGAACAGTCTGATCTAAGGAGGCTGACACAACAAGGTCTTCTTTGGGATGGAATGAGGCACACATAACATAGTGATTGTGTCCAGTCAACACTGATATACAAGTGCGGGACTGCCAATTCCAAATACGAATAGTCTGATCATCACTGGCACTCACAATCCACGGGTACTCATGGTGAAACTGCACTGTACGAATATAATCTAGGTGTCCAAGAAGAGTAAAAAGACACCTGTGCAACTTGTAGTTCCAAACTTTAATCTTGTAATCATCCCCTGAAAATTTGTTAAAAAAAACCAACAATTTTATCAGTGCGTGTACTGCATCAGATACACTTGGAAGTAACTTTAATAATAGGATGTACAGCATTGGAAACTAACTACATTGTTTGTCATTCTTTTCTGAGCTACCAAAATTGTTTACTAAGTCAACCAAAGACTCAAATCAACATTAAATCCAAAATTTCATTCAGATCTGAAGGGTTCTGAACTATAAGTAATAGTTTAAGCATATAGATAGTAAAGTAAGTTCAAACTGTCGGGCAATAAAGCATTGGGTCAATGTAATAAAAACACTTCAGTCACCATTGGACCATATATGTCTTCAAAAAATTGCATACACCCTGTTTGGTTACTCAGAAAAGATATGAAACTTTCTTTTAGATGATTTCAATACCCTAATGCAACTGTATTGTTTGTCCCAAGTAAATGTTTTCTACCATAGAAAAACTTGATGCGCATATAAAATAAGTTTCATTCGGATATTAGAATAGGGGGACAGATATTTGCGAACAATTTGGAGTTCTAAGAATATGTGAATTACCCCCATCCCACAATAGATGGGGTGCTTTCCTTTTTTGGGTCCCATCGCAGATAAAGTTTTCAAGATTTTTTGTAAGTTTCAAAAATGAAAGAATTTATCCATTTAAATTAAATTAACTACCTTCCTCTACATTTGCATAGCCCATGTACACTTCTAAAGCATGGATAGTTGACTTACTCATCAACATGAGCCACAAACTAAATATTGTTGTGAATATTTTGATTTAGCCATGTTATAGTTATGTGATCAAAAGGTTTCGGATATTCCTCAACAAATTGAATGTTGACTACAAAATATGTAATAGTCATATAGAAATTCTTCGCCACATAGTTAAGTGGCAAGTAATTGATAAGGCTAACTTGAAAGGACTTTGATAATAGAATGTTCAAGTTTGATGAACACGTTACATATTACAAATCCAAGATGGCAAAGCTTTTTAAAAAGAGTGCTATTGTAAAAAGAAAATCATACAAGGCTCTAGCTATATTGTCAAAAGGGACCAAGTTAAATAAATAAAATAGAAGCATTAATTTTTTTCAGGTAGACATGCATAGAGGGTCTTGGGCCTCGACCCAAGAACTCTCTCAATCCCCTCAGAGAATGGGAGTGGAAGAATCATTTGAGTTGGAGCTCATTGATGAATTCTTGTTATCGATCACATTGTGGCGATAGGTTTTTTTGTTTAAATCTTCTGTCACGTAAACAAATATTTACAAAAATATTATATTGATTCTTGGACAAGGAAAATCATGGACAAAATTTAATGCAGCTACATAAATTATTTTTAGACATTTTTTTATGGTATAAGGTTTGTATATAATATGCTTACTAGACTGGGACATAATAGACTTTTTCCATTAAAAAGCAACTCCATAAGGCAGTAAACTTGTGAAGCCCTTATGTCTATACATGAAAATGACGTTCTTCAATAAAATATGGTACCGAGTGGAAATTTCGGAAATTAATTACCCAAATGAGCAAGGGAAATAAAGCCGGAGCACACGTGGAACATGTTGTGAGGCCAGTCAATGGCCAAGAAGAAAGTCTTATTTGGAATTCTTTCGTTGATTTTCTTTTTATAATTGATAATACCTCATATTGTTGATTCATTGATTTTTTTCCCTACAACTTCATAAGCAGTTTCAGCTAGATATTTACGATCCAATTCCCTTCATTCAAAATCTTCAAGCCCAAATGTCTAGATTCAATGATCATTTAAGCAATTTTCTTGGTCCCCTAGCAGTACATACTAGCCTAGATCTACACAAATTCAACAATAACCAACCGAAGGAACACATTTCCAACTGTACGACTTACACTTGATAATTACAATCTTAATCTACCAATCAATCAATATTTACTAGGATGGCAATGAGATTCGCGATTGTAACAAATATAAGCCAAAGGCAACTACAACGGTACCTCCAGAAACGAACAGGGGCTGAGATTTGTGGAAATGGACGCCACGAACAGGCCCGTCATGCTCGTCGAACCTATCGATCAGAGTCCCCATCCGGTAGTCCCATAGCTGGATCACGCCGCTGTGGAGACTCGCGAGAATCCATGGCCTCTTGCAGTGGAAACTCAGTCCCTTTACTCTATTACTCTTCGTCTCGAACTTCGTCAACATCTTCTTCAATCAACGTACACGGTCGAATCGCATCAAAACTCCAATAGTTCCCTAGGAAATGCACACTCCCCAGCGCTAAACGTCGACGCCGGATCAAAACGAATATGAGGTTCAAAGTCAATAGGAAGTTTACATAATTATAGCACAGTCTGTGTAGTTGCCAATCAACCGAAGGAAAAGAACGAAATCTTAGGAACTGAATTTAAGCCGTAAGATTCCAAATCTTCCTGATCTGTCCCAAAATTTCTCAGCAACCATACAGAAAGCTAATTCATCATTTCAATATAAAAATAGATTTGAATAAATAGGCGAATAAACATACAAAATTTCACCTCAGATCTGATCACTGTGAACTTAGATCTGATCCTTAGGGGAAAGGATCAAGCAGAGCGGTATCCACAATCACCGACGCTACCGGATTGATAGTATGGCTAAACGCATATACATAGAGAGAATTAAGATAGATAAGATTTTAGAGAGAAAACCGGAGAGGTAGATCGGGAGGTGAGAGGGGGTGGAGGGAGAGAAGAACCGATGCTATTTCAGTCTCTTCGCGGAGTCTGTAATTTTGCATCGACCAAAAGGCAGAAAGGAAAAGACAGAATTTATCGATTTAACAAGGTTTCGAAGGAAAATCTGAAAATATTAGGAAAATGATAGTACGATACTATCAACCGGCCATTAAATGTGTTAATAATTAAAAAATGACTATAAGCGAATTTATATTATTTTTTTAATAATTAAGTATGTTTAAAAACTGCTTACAATAAAAAAAATGAGGACAGTTATATTTATAAAGAAATTATATAAAAAATAATTTTATAATTTGACGTAATTTTATTTGATCTGTTAAATTTATTTGACAATAAAAATAATTTTATAATTTGACGAACCACATCAAACATCAATTTGTGATATTATTTTTATGTTATCTCTTTGTGGTTAGAATATTTTTCTAAAACAATTATTTACAATCAGTTACATATTTGAAGTGTACATTTAATATGCATCTTAGTATTATTCAAAATATTAATTTTTTTTTTTTTTTTTTTTGAGTTAGAGAAGGGTCCAATCCAATAACTTTATTTTAGAGATTTGAGTGTTATATCATCAAGTCATATGCCTTTGACTATTAATACTAGTTAAAATACTAATTTACAACCATTTTATTGTAAAAATAAAAAATTACAACCATTTTAATGGAAGATAAATGATAGAGTAAATTTTTGTACACGTATTTTGTATCGAATTTTTATTTTTTACTATTAAGGAAGTTTTTTCCTTTTAATAATTTTATGATTTTTCATTTTTAAAATTATTTAAAGGGATTTAGAAAATGTTTGAAAAAAATAAAATTACACCGTTCCGTGGAAAACAGCAGTAGAAGCTTCTGTGGGTACTGTGGCATCACCCTTAACGGAATTGTATAACAAATATTTTATTGTTTTTTTTTTCTAATTTCTACATTTTCTAAATACAAAATAGTTATCTATCTAACTGGTTTTTCTTTTAAATCAATCAAAAATTCAAAAAATAAATAAAATTTGACAAAAGGAAATATATATATAAATATAATAAAAAAAACTATTTGTTTTATAATTCTTGTTGTTGATTTCTCCACTTGGATTCAGAGATGAGTTGAATAAAATATTATTAGAATATTATTTTTTAATATTTTATTATTTTGAGATTTGAAAATTTTTAATTATTTATTATATTTTGTGTAGAAATTTAGAAAAATTTAAATGATGAATTGATGTGAATTTCCAATCCAAACGAGACTTAATATTTCTACTTTTTTTTGGAATAAACTTGACCAAAAGTAAAAATGTATTTACTTATCTATTGACTAATCAAACCAAAATTAATTGGCAAGACTTTTGATAAGAAAATTCAGACCATTCTGCAAAAATTAAGAACCATAAAAAGACATGATAGGATCATGATCATCTTTATTTTTATTTTTTTCCCAAAGGTAAGTTCATCCTTTATATCATCAAATTCTAACCATTATTTGTAAGGTAGAATTTATAAGCATACCTTGCAGTTTGCATTAATTCAGTGGCATTCCTTAGTTTTCAACTTTCCTAACTACATGTGGTAATTAATTGTTCTAATTTTATACTTTCCTCTACTTATACGATATCTGTCATTAATTTTGTCACACTTTATACTCTCAATTTGTTACCTATTTATAATAGTTAATATATATTAAAAAATAGTAACGTGACACTTTCTTAGAGATCAGATATTAATGGTTGAAATATGTTTCATTTTTTTTTATATATAGTTTAAAGACGCAATATAATAGCATTGATATTTAAGTAAGGGTTGCAAAATAACACATAATTCTAATTCCAAAATTCAAAATGTGATTTATTTATTTATTTTGAACTTAGTGCATATTCAAACATCCATCCAATAAGATCATAACACCGATGGTTTCATATGCTATTGTCACCAATGAGAGAGCCTAAAGCCTTCACTCACGAGTCTTTACCACTAGACGAGACGAGATGTTAAGTCAAAGCCTTAAGTAGCCACATCGCATCCACGATCTCATCTTAATACTTAATATCCTTCCATAACACAATTAAGTTTATACTATTGTGTGTCTTTTTTTTAATTCTCATTATTTTCTTTTACAAAACTCACTCTCATTTAAGTGAGTAATGATACATGTATAATCATTTATACAATTATATTTTAAATTAAAAATATTTAAATAAAACAATATTACATTTATAAATTATTTTATAAAAATATCACTTACTTAAAACAAGATTGTATAAAAAGATAAGAAAATGATTGCATGTATATCATTTTATATATAAAAGATTGCATCATAAGATCTCGTAGACGTAGAATATTAACAATCTCTTCCGTTTAAATATTTGGCATTCTCATCAAGTAATTTATTTGATATAGCTCAAGTAATTTATTCTCATCAAGTAATTTTTATCTAAAACTATTTCATCTTATCTCACTATTCAAACCCAACATATTACCAGTACTGATTTACATATCATGAGCCAAATTAGAAAAATCCAAACCACACGCGAGCCTTTATTCCAACTATTTACGACTATGATCAGAGCTCTCTTTCTCTCTCTTTTATTAGCATAGTCAGAACTTCCTTGAAATCATTATGAATGTAAAGAAATTTTCACTCCCACAAAATCATGTCTGGAAAACTGAAATGCTAATCAACCCCTTTTTTTGTCGTTATCCTAAAATTATTTGGGGAGTTACAGCATGAGTAGATTTATCTCGTTCTTGATGAAGAAGCTAAAACTGGCGATATTAAAACAATGGCCTTTTTCTTTATCTTTGTTCTTTTGTTTTTGAGAAATGGTGACTCTGATGTCGTCAAATATGTTATAAAAAATTGTTATATATACAAAAAGATTATACAAAAAATTTACAAATTGATATAATTTTATAGAATACGTTAAATCTATTTTATAATAAAAATAACTTTACAATCTGATGTATCCCAGCAAACCACATCAGTTTGTAAATTTATTTTTGTATAATCACTTTGTGACTAAAGTACTTTCTTTATAAAAATGATAGTAATAAATCGAGGGGCGATTATTAATTTGCATTGTTGATAAACAAAGGCTCAAACATACACACAAATATTATGGTCCAGGAGGCAGAGCAGTTCCTACACAAAGTGTATACCTATCATCATATAGTGATCAAAATGAAGAGAACTATGAATGGTACATGGATAATATTTTCAACAGAGATACCTAGGCGCCGTAAGGAAAGTTCATTGCCTCATGTTAGGAGTGGTGCTTGAATGGCACATGCATCATGTCCGCATTGGAACAAAGTTTCTCAACTTCTTGAAGGTGTTCTTTTTTCTTTATTTTCAAACTTACAAGAGAAAGACTAAGGTCCCGTTATATGCCTTCTGCGTAATGCACCATCATATTGAATTGGCTTCAACTCTAGACGGCTACTATTATGGTTTGCCCTGAAGTACTTGGACAATCTCCTCCGCTCTTGATTGGATGCCTTTCAAATACTCTGTAAGGATGCGCTGCTGGTAAGAACCGCCCTCCTGAGAGAGAGTATAAATGGATATCATCACATAGCGAAGAAGGAACAAAATCAGATAAATTAGAGATGAAATGAACTAAATTTATCCGATGGTTGAGATTCAAGGCCAAAGGGGTGTCTCACTGTTCGGATCAAAGTCCGCTCAATTCGTTTCTTAATGACTGCATAAAACTCCTCTGGTGATATCTCCCCTTTGCCAACTGTCATTCCATTTATCAAGAGCTTGTTCCATTCTTCCTGTGGAGCTGCCACCCATATCATACTTATCAGTAAAGCAGATCAATATAACTCTCTCTTCTTCAGGAACTACGTGCCAATACAGTCATTAACTAGCGTCACAAAGTGTATACTTTGAAGCAAAATACAACAGTACATCGTAGACACCTTCTATTATGGCTTCAAGAAACTGCTCGGCCTTCAAGACTTCCTCTCCTGCACCAGAAACACCACTAGGGACTGGTGAGCATAAACTTTTGGTCAAGAGAAAACTCTAAAATTTATCCATAATGATTAAAAAAAGGGACAAGAATAGGTGTAATAAGATTTTTTTTTACGTCCGAGATGTTACAAAGTTAGTCACATCTTCCCCCACCCCCCGGCACGGCTCTCTCTCTCTCTCTCTAATGATAAAGTAGAAGTTGCTGTCATAAAAATAAACGTGACAGAGAAATTAACTCTAACACATGATCGAACAATATACTTATGGGTATAATAAATATAAATTTCAAAATCCACATCAAACTAAGCATACGAAATGTATATAACCAAGTGTGAAAGATAAACATGGTATCATTCTATCCATGTTAAGTATGTTAATAACGTTTTGCCTTTTTGCCTTTTTCCTCTAACTATATAATTTACCTTTTTGTTTACTTATAAAAAAAAATATATAATGTACCTTTTTGTCTTTATTAATCTGTAATGCATATGCACATACTATTTTCTTTTTTTTTTTTTAGTTGAGGCAGTCCTGGAAACATCTAGCTTGACCTAATCCCAGTCTTTGTCCACAATATCAGATTGTTTGCAGAGAAACATCTTCAAGTAATGAGGTTATACAAAAACTTAAAAGCAACCAATACCTTTCTTTGCATAACTACGTTTGGAGAGAACTCTGGAAGCATACAGTTGCAAAACCTTTTGCAGCATAGCCTCCAGTCCTGGCTTATCTCCATCTTCTTTTGCCTGCACATGACATATATTTTTAGTTGACATTTTTCACAAAATTTATGAACAGAGGTCCTTAGTGATGTTGAAGGAAAGATTTACATTACATCAGAAAGCTCCAAGCATTACCATATGTAATATTTAGTGTATGATTACTGATGACGTTAACATTATAAATCCAACTTCAAAAGCTTGTCACTAAAGCAGCAGCAGCAGCATAACTCCGAACTTATATAGAAAGATTGCATGGCTAGTTTGATGCTCTAAATAATAAACATGAGAGCATGCAAGAAGGTAGCATGAACCTTTTTTCTACAAATATCTAGTAATGTCATTTAATTGGAAACATGCTAGCTAAGTACAGTTTCTGATTACAGTTTAGATTGAGTAAAATGTAATCTAATGCCAGTATAATTAATCCAATCCACATTTTCTGCCAACAAAAGCTCATTCAAGCAGACAAAATAAAGAGTGCCAGATAGACTCACTTGCCGTAGCTGTGCATTAACCTCTGCAAGAAAACCTTCATCTAGTTGCCCTTCTTGTTCCCTTTGGTATATCCCCTAAATACCAGAAGAGGGAGTAATAAATTGCACATAGACAAATCAATAAGAACTATAACATTCTTAATTTTCATGAGCAGAGAAGAAGAAATTAACAACTCCGTGTGTGCTTCCAGTAACACATCTATCCAAGCTGCTTCTATGAGTACCTTATCTAATCAACAGGGTAGAAGAAGCTACCATCTCCAAGTTCTTGGTTTCTTCTTTTCTTTCTACCATTCTATGCATGACCTCTGCATTATTTTTCGATTTTCTACACATTTGTTAACGCCGAACCAAAGTATAATTATCTAGATCAAGTTGCAGAGTAGACAAAGCATGTATAAGCAAGGGGCATTGATTTGCAAGCTTGATCAATTAGAACTTTATTTTTGCCTTAGATGACAAGATAATTTAAGGAGCCCATGCAAAGGGTATTAAAAAAAAAAATTCCCCTATATACACAGCAACAGAATAATGAAAATCAGTTTTAAATCAAATCGAGAACTTACTTTCTCCATTAATTTGAGGGCCTCAGGGTCTCTAGGAGGCCAGGTAACCTCTTCCACTTCATCAACCACAGGTTTCAATATCTCCTTGAGAACGTCAGTGGCTGACTCTATTTTTTCCTGCAGGAGAAATATACAGAGGTGGAAAAACAATGAAAGAACTACCTGGGGGGAGGGAGGGAGGGAGGGGGTAACAATATAATATATATATATATATATATATTTTATTGGCACTGGGTGTCCAGGAAGCATTGATGGTGGAGGGGGAAGAGAGAGAGGTACCTTAGTCTTATGAACAAGGCGATCCACTATGCTCATCACAGATATAGCCAATTCCTCGTAATCTTTCTGCAAAAAGAGAAGAGATTAACACTCGAGTGTTTCTTCTGAAAAACAGGGTACAGTAAGAAGTCAAACATCAGAACATCATTAAATATAAGAATTAACTAAGTCAAAAAGCATGCTTTATCATCCTCTGATTTGCAGGTATCAGTTCTTGCTGCAAGGCGTATCCAAAAACTCTCATTGAAAGCAAGGACATTTTCAACAACAAGCTTCTGAAGCTGTTCACAAAACAAAAAGCAACAGTAATAAGTTTAATGAAACAGATACAAAGCAAAAGTTATTTCCAGTTTCAAGTAAATGGAGAGCCACATAATCTCATTATCCCTTTAATAGTCAAATAAAAATGTCCAATTAATTAAATGAGGTGAATTTCAAAAATAAATTTTACCTTAAAAAAAGGAATGATGAAAAATAATTAGCATAGCACAGCCTTTAAAGTTTTCCAGGAAAACAATCATGTACTTACTTCATTTGGATTTGCATCCCTCAGTGTATCTATCAGCTTATCCACTTCAACAGTCTTTTTGAAAGCTTCCTCAGCATCTTGACTGGCTGCATAGATGAAATTTCTCCTGTATTATTAGATGCAAACACAATCTTACTACCGATAGCTCCATTGGTCAGATAAAGTATACTATAAAACTATAATTCTAAAACTTGAGCAAATGATTTCAGCTTCAGTATAGACAAAGACAGGTGAACAATTCCACCTTTTTCCCCTTCCGAAATTACCTCCTATTCCAATCCATTGAAGTCGTGGAAGAAAACGTCCTAAGCCAACGCACCTTGAAAACCGAGACTTTCCAACATTGGAGCAATGAACTCTGGGCCACAGAGCAGTGAGGCATTTATTCAGAGGAAAAAAACAACTTCAAAAAGTTCTAAGAAAAAAAAAAAAGAATCAAACAAAGAGAACTGACGCCCAACCGGTACCATTAAACATCAAAGAACTCGTTAGTTTATCCTTAGCTTTATTCTACATATTTTTGACAGGGACGAAATGGGGCAACGAGAAAAAAGAAACGACAGGTTTTTAATTTAGGGAAGCATAAAAGAACAATTCAAGAATTACAATGTATATGAAAGAGTGAAAAGAAGAAGAAGAAGAAGACGAGTTACCTGACGAAAGTGGGAATGAGAAGGGGAGGAGAAGCAAAGAAAGGCCGGCGGGGATGAGGACGTCGCCAAGAATGCAGCCATTTGGAGTCGTACGGACTGGCGGTGGCGCGCGCGAGAGAGAGGGGCCACTGAAAGAGTAATGACCGTTCAAGTTTTCCAACCAAATCTTCGTTGGTAATAGTATTCACTCTTTGCTTTGCATCTGCAGAGATGAACGGATACCAAATCCAAAGAAACCATGGGCCTAAAAGCCCAATCATACTTATTGGACCAAAATCAACCAGCCCAATACCCTTTTATTGGGCCAAGAAGAAGTGAAATGGGCTTGTCCATTGTGCAGTAGTGTTTACTACTTTCAAAACGTTGTTGCAAAGGCGGAGTTCAGAGAGAGAAGTAAGCACGTAAGAAAATGTGAAGTCGACCGTTCACGGCATCTTTCTTCTTCTTCTTTTTTTTCAATAACATATTTATTACCCGTAAATCCACGTGTTAGCCGAGGCTATAAATCAAACTATTAAATTCACACAAAACAAAAATAAAAATAAAAATCTGTATACTGAGGGCAAGCAAGTGCTACCACGGGTCATAGTGATAGAAGTGTCAGATTTTAAATATTTTTATTTTTTTAAATAAAAGATAATTCAAAAGTGATAAAATTATCATATTTTATATTTTAAAATCTAGATCTTACAAATCAAATTATAACATATAGATGATGTATGGTGTAAAAACATTCAAATAGAATTATTCTTTATATAACATAACAAAAAGAGTTATTCTATTCGGCACTCCTATATCACACACCTGCTAAACAAAATAACTCTTTTATTTTAACTTTTCTCTCAATAAGTGTGAGGTGTAGGGGTGTTGAATATAATTTTTCGAGTAGTGCTACATCTTTCGAGAGATGTAGCCCGAAAATCCACCGAAGAGGTAAAAAAATATTTTTTTTTATTTCATGTATTTTTTTAATCATCATAAATTTTTAAAAAAATAATAAAAAATTCATAATATTATTAAAAATTACTTCCTTAATCACTAAATAAAAAAAAACACAACATTTGGGACAATTTTTACATTCCGAATTCGGGGACGTTCAGCATTTCCCTAATTTTTCGGACAGAAAAGTTGTTAATACTCGAACAAAATAGTACAAGGTTACTCTCTAATCTGCTTACCATATCTGACGAGGACCGACCACTTGCATATCTCTATATTTAATGTTTTGGGTTGTATACGGGAACCCTAAATAATAAATATAATCGGTAACAAGGACTGTTATTTGTCGTGTAGCGTTGGAGGGAGACCACATTCTCCTCAAATTATCCAAGCTTTCCCCCATATATCATATTGAGTAATTCTATATACAACCGTGAAGTGCATAACCGCCGCGTAATCGCTTTGAAAAAGAGTGAGGTCCACTATTAAAAAATTAATTTTTTTCATGTGAGTCCCATGCTTTATTCATTTTTTTCAAAGCGATTACGCGACGGTTACGCAATTCACGGTTGTAAGTATATTTTCTCTATCATATTTGCTTTGAAAGTGGTTTACTCACAAAGTATCATGTGATGAATAACTACCACGTACAAGTCAAAGGAATTAAAAGACAATTTGATGAAATGTAACATCATTTTATACGACGCAAGGAATTATACCCACCGGTTTTGAACGATTTGATGGCCTCATTTTCCTTTTGCAACTCCAGTCATCTTTCCCTTGCACTAATGTCAGTCTGAAACAATTGGTAAGCCACACAAGATTTAACATTATGGACCTAAATCACACGACAGACAGAAAGGTTCGACAGTTCCCTCGAACAATTCAATTCCCACAAACATAATGAGATTTCTCTTTTCTTTGATTACCCTCTGATGTCTGGTTTGAAAATAATAAGATGTGATAATCTGTAAATAATAATGATATAGTTTGTAAATAGTAATAAAATTATTTGAATTGAGATGTTTTATAAAATTTAAGAAAATATAAGAGACAAAATTGAATAAAAATATTATAGAGTTAAACTATTGTTATAACATAATTTTTTAATATATTTTTTTATTTTGAGAATTAAAAAAATTGAATTATTTTTTATATTTTATTTAAAAATTTTAAAAAATTATAATGATTATATGAAAAGTTGAAAATTTAAAATTAAAAAATATTTATATTTATAATATTTAGATATTGAAATAAGATAGAAAGAAGTGATACGATATGAGATGATAAAGAGGCTTCAACATCGGAACCTGGCCTAAATGTTGGAGAATTTTTCCAAACAAAAAATAAGGTAATGATTTGAACAATTCTCGAATAGATAAATTCTATACACAAAAAGTAGACTCCACAAAGTGTAAAGAAAAATATTCTCATTTTTTTTATTTACTTTTTTATAAGAGAAATATTATGTATTAATTACTATTTACTCTTATATTTCATATTTATTATTTTTTTTCTTTAAAATATGTGAATGTATTTTTCATAAAATGTAGAATATAAAATAATAAATAATAACTTATGTGAAGAATTTTTATTTTTATAAAACACATGCTCGAAATTTACACCCTTTAAATTTTTACTGTCATTATTTTAAAAAGAAAAAGAAGAAGAAGAAAAAGGACGGTATATTAAATTAAATTAAATTATTTATGCAAATCGTTATTAATTGGCATAAATGTGGAAACCCAAAAAATACAAATGAATTTTGTTGTTATACGTAGAGACAAAGAGCCACTTGGTTTGTTGACACGCCAGGGACACGCTCAGAAAATAATGATGGGAATGGCAAACGCCAAGGACACCTTTCTGCACCATAGTAATTCGAGTCCAAGATGTACACGCTTTATGCCCTTTCAAACCACGGTTAACCTAAAATCAGAGGAGTGGCTCCAAAACAAATTGCCAACTTTATTCTGACATCTTGACTTTGGAAACGGTAACGATATTCTTTTATTTTTTTATTATTGTTTTATTTTTTTTTCTTTTAAATTTAGATTAAAAATCTCATAACATCTAATTGCATAATCTATAAAAAAATAAATTTAATTTTATAAAAATATCTAGATAATAAATCAATAATAAATGAGGTATAAGGATATTATTACCCTTTAGAAATAGATTAAAGAGTTACTAAAATGTCAACCTCCCTCTGTTGTTTCATATGCATACTTAATGAAATGTGCAATGCAAATTATAGCATGTGATTTCCCATAGCACAGGAATGAAAGACAAGACCGTGTATATACCCATATGAGGCCATAGCAAACCTTTGAATTGGCATCAGACATGTCTATTTTTTTTTATGCAAAAACTGCAGCTGATTATATAGCATTTAAAATGCCAATTTAGGTCATCAAATGACAGCAAAAGCAATAGAAAATACCAAAAAAAAAAAAGAAAGAAATGAGAAAACCGGATTTCAGATCACAGAGAAGAATATAGTGAGAGTGCAGTTTTGGCCCATCCCTGGTCTCCGAAATAAAATTAATTTAATATTCTGATCTGAAAGCACAAAGGCTTGGGGGTGTTCAAAAGTAGGTATAGCTAGATAAATATGCTTGCAATTGCCATGCCTCCTCCAACTTCAGATATACTCAGACGGATCGAGAGTGATGGCTTTATAGCCCAGAAAGCCTAGTTGCAGCCTCTCTTTACTAAAAGAAAGCGATATACAAACAAGAGAGAGAGAGGGCTGGGGTATGGCCTATGGCATATATCCAGAGTTTTCTTAAAGTCAGAGAGAGTTAAGAGACCTCTGAGCTTGGCAGCAAATTGCCCATAATACTGTGTCTCTTCCTTCGTACCTCCCAAAAAGTCATTTTTTTTGTTTCCCTGATCAGCCAAGAGTTACTCTTGGGTGTAGAAATAGAGAAAGAAAGAGGGTTGGGGGTTGAAAGAGAATGAAGATCCAATGCGACGTGTGTAACAAAGGGGAGGCCACGGTATTCTGCCCTGCAGATGAAGCTGCTCTTTGTGATGGGTGTGATGGCAGCATTCACCACGCAAATAAACTCGCCGGCAAGCACACACGCTTCTCTTTGATCCACCCCTCCAAACAAGCTCCTCTCTGCGATATCTGTCAGGTGTTCTTTCTTGCCTCATCCATATCTTTCATACGAAAACCAAATGAATCACTTTCTTTTTAAAATCCTAACTTGCAAAACAATACAATAGAATACGAACTTGATGGTTGTTCTTTCTATTATTATTATTTTTTTTTTGGCAGGAGAGGCGTGCCTTTCTCTTCTGCAAAGAAGATAGAGCAATTCTTTGTAGAGAATGTGACCTCCCCATTCACAAAGCCAATGAACATACCCAGAAACATGACAGATTTCTTCTCACGGGTGTCAAACTCCATGATTATTCTTCCTCTTCTTTATACCCAACCTCATCATCCTCTAATGGCTATGAATCAAATAACATTGATACTGATGTTAGAAGCTCGCAGTCATCAAGAAAGAGATCACCAAACATGGTTTGTAATGAAGTATTTGTCTCTCCTTCAAGTGGGAAGAGTACAATACCACCACTAGGTTACAGGTCGGGTACTGAAGGAAATCAGATTGGAGACACTGATCCTATTTCAACCAGCAGCATATCAGAGTATTTGATAGAAACCTTGCCGGGTTGGCGTGTTGAAGACTTTCTTGACCCTGCATTTGCTGCCAATGGTTTCTTTAAGGTTTGCACCACACTTCAAATATGAAAAATTGTTTTTTATTGAGATTGTTTTTTTAAAGTTTCAGAAAGGCATGGAGTTTATTTGCTGATATTAGTTGTAGTTGCAATAAGTGCAGACCAATGATCAATCACTCCCGTTTTTGGATCGAGTCTTTCTTGAGAAAGATATGACTTCATTTTCATCAGAAGATTTGGTTAGCTGGGTTTCACATCAACTCCCTCAATTACCTCTCTTTCCCCGTACTGACTTTCTGACTGGATTCAAGGAATCAGAAAAGGCAAATGACATGAAAATGAGCAACCGAAAGTGGAGTGACGATGGTTTCACAGTACCCCAAATCATTCCTCTCAAGAAATCCAGACGTTTCAGATAGAAGTTTGCTTTTGAAGTTTCTTTCTTTCCCCCGTTTTTTTTTTTTTTTCTTGGCAATCCTTGTTTAATCTGTTAGTAATCCCTGGATCTTTCACACTCCGTGTGGTTTATTAATCCGGGGTCAGTTTTTGTTTTGTTCTTCTTGATCACTTGGATTGCTTTTTAATCCATCTCAAACGCCACAAATAAATGAAGAAAAAGGGATTACATTTATTTTCTATCATTTTCTTTTCCTTTGCAAATACTGTATTGTATGCCTGTGGTCAATGAGGAGAGAACAAAAGGTACTTTCTTTGGAAAGTACAACAACCGCTGTTATTCAAGATGACCATCTAATTATTATTTTCTCGATTCATTCCAAGTAACACATAAATCAAGAAAAACACAACCGATTGTTACCAAGTTAATTACAATTAATAAGAATGATGTATCCTAGTTGTTTATTCTCATATTTTATATTTATAATTTTTTTTATAATATGTGAAGTAATAAATAATACATGAGGAGAAGAATTTTTCATACAATAAAAGAGTGATATAGCCAACCGTATAACATTCTAAAAAAAAGTTTAAAATTATTGATAGTAAGTCCAATACTTATAAAGAAATTTTATAAAAATAAATTTATAAATTGATGAGATTTGTGATATATTATATTTATAAAATCAAGTTAAATTGTAAATTTATTTTAATAAAGTTACTTTATGACTAAAATATTTATCATAATTGAATGTCTCGGATTAGCACTTATGTCCCAACTCAATTTCGAAATCAATATAATAAAGTACTTATTTATTTGAAGAAACCCGATTAAAAGTAGTGGTAAAAATAAATTTTCTAAAATTTAAATCTGCTCACTCAATGACAAGAAAAGGTTGGAAAGAGTGGGGGACCAGACACCAAGAAACATGAAGACGGTTCGAGATAAATATCTCAAATAAATAAGAATTTGGTGAACAGCTTTTTGGGACAGAACCAAGTGACATGTTTCGAGGAACAGTACAAAAACCTCGCCTAGATCTTTAGATCCAACTGACAAATTTCCGATGCTGGTTGGCTTTAGCCTTTCGCTTGGCAATATCAGGCTTCTCGTGGACTTTGCCTAAACGCTCCGCAATCTATTATTCAATTAATAACGTCATTCATACATTTTTTTTAAAAAAAGATTAAACCACTGATGTTATTATTTTATCAGCCAATCAAATGATCGCCAAAAGTTTTAAATTTCCCACTTAATTTAAAATTTCAAATAATTACAAAAAATTGTAAAAAGAGTAACATTGCTCTTTTTGCCTTTTTTTTTTTTTTTTAAAAAACCCCACTCTCAAATAATCTTAATACAATATAGATTTCATTTTTTTTTTTGGCAAAAGCCCGATATCTAGATTTCAAAAATCAATACATCCGGGTACCAACCCATCATAACATGAGTTAATCCAAACAAGTAACTGAACCGTATTTGACACCCAAGTCCGGTCCGTAGCCAGATCCAGACCAACTTTAATCATGCCACCCATGAATTACTCCGTTGAATTCAAAGATGGGATAAGGATTTTAAATGAAAGATAAAAGTTGAAAAAAATATTATTTTTTAATATTATTATTATTTGAAATTTTAAAAAAGTTAAATTATTTATTATATTTTATATAAAAAATTATAATGATGATATAAAATGACATGAAATGAAATAAAATACTTTTTAAATCCAAACGGTACAATCTCACAGGTCCATTTGCTTTGTAAGTTTTTATTTGCGGAGTGAATTAAGCGAAAGCAAAATAAGAAAATATTAGCGAAGGCAATGCAGAGATGAAAAAAATGCTTCTTATGGAAGCTTACATTGTTTATATATACATGGAAGTGAGTTTAGACAGATAACACCATTCCGCAGCTTGCTGTAAGAACAAAGCAAGCTCTTGCATCTGAAAACTTAAAATTTACCGTTCTCATCTCCTTTTTGTCTTTCTTTTCAACTGTTTTCCCCCCTCTTATTTTACAGATTCTAGAGGTTGGATTCAGAAACAAAATATTCATATACCTTTTGTGGCAGTTACAAACAAGGCAAAGTAATAAAAGAATTCGCACCGCTGTTGCATGTAGAATCACAATCATATATTTGATGACAAACCTGCAAATAAAAGACAGAATATGTGCAGCAAAACAAACACTTATTATTTAACTGGTTTGCTATTTAAAGGAACTAACGTGATAAAAATGGCTTATGATGACTTTATTCCTTGTTTTTAAAACTAGTTCTTGATTTCTTTAAGCTAATCGATAAAATGGAAAGACAAAATGAAAATCGTATTTAGTTCAAATAGGTCCACTTTTCAGGATTTATTAGAAGATAAAACAGAGCAAATTCGAGTTACCTTCATTTGGAGGCTTAAAAAGCAGTGTGTCAAGAAGTAAATGCAAAAAGTCTATCTGCAATTTTTGTGCGGCAAAGTGGGCACTCAGAACAAGCAAGCGAACAAGATTTACACACTGCAAAAAAGGGTAGACTGGGGGTTACTATGAAAAATTACAAGCATTTGGGAGGGTGGAACTTGGGGGAGGTTCGAACCACTTACAACAAAAGTGTCGACAGGGGAGAAGAATTGCTGCTGTTGGTGATTCAAAACATACTTTACATATATGGGAATTGGCATCTCCATTTCCTAGGTACTTGAGTTCCTTTTCCTTCATCTCTTGCATCCGTGCCTGAAAGCATAAAAATCGGCCCAAAAAATTATCATTCAAAGCAACCACTTTCTTTCAGAAAGTGGAGACAGTGACGACAGTCAAATATCTTTGCAGCTCAAGTGGATTCCGCTTCGACAGGCTCTATAGAACAACCTCAGAAAGTTTCATTAGAAGTTATTACTTTGAATATCTATTGACGAGTATTGCTAGGAACAAAGCTCCAAATCTTTTGTAAAAATGTGGACTCCATCAAGAAAAAAAAAGAGTTTTTTACACTTTTTCACGATGAGTTCCACTTTTTTACAAAAATCTTGCGCCAGACTTATATTTCACGGGGGCACAGTATTGCTCTTGGTTTAGGTAACAATTATACTCAAATAGATTTTCAAGTTTGAATTTCAAGGCAATGTCACAAAGAAATGTAGAATGCTGTTACCTTAAGGCGAACAACCAGGGGTTCTTCCCTTGGAATTTCATCAGCTTGATTTGAAACATCCAAAACTTCACTCTCTTTAAGAACCGTGTTAGTTTCCGGTACATTTGTTTTTGGATCACTAATGAATTCAGTTCCCCCACCATTCCTCTCATCAGTGTTCAACTCAGAGATAGCTCCCCCCTCCTTCTTCAATTTAGCAACAAGCACCCACATGTTTGCTAAATCATTTTCAAGAGCCTCCTCCCTTTTCTTCGCCTCTTCAATCTTTTTCCTAAACTCATCTTCAATGAACTCCTTTTCAGTTAAGGCAGCCTCAAGAACTGCCTCCCTTTGTTTCCTTGCTTGCAGTTCCATCTTTAAATCTTCTGGATCAAGATTCCATGACTCAAACTCATCACAGACCGCTCCAGAAATCTCATAAGCACGGCCAGATAGCTTCCCCTTCCTTCCATTTTTTGTTCCATCATTGAACTTGCGGTTGACACCATTCACGGTTTGCATAGCAGCACTTCTAGAATGTGCCAAATCTCGTGCAGCCAACAACTCTTTTTCTAGTTTTGCATTCTGTAATGAGAGCTTTGTCACCTCACCAGCCAAATTCTTCAGCTCAACAGCAGCAGCAGAGGCCAGCTCTTTAGCATAGGAAGCTTCTTCAGCCAATTTCTGGTTCTGGACGCGTAAGCCACTATTATCCTCCGAAAGCTGAACATGTTCCAGCTTAAGTTTCTCGTTCTCAATTTCCTGTCCAAATAAACAAAGGCAGAATGACTTCTAAAAGTGCAAGCCCTTGCAAATATGTAGACTAAAAGATAAAGAAAGTGCTTTGATACAAGAAGTCATGTTTAATATGTTGAATAAAACTTTTTTATGGTTTAGCTCTAACCATTAAGATCAAAGAAAAATAAGATGCGGCACAATCTTGGCAGGCAACTTGTCGAAAAGTGATGGTTTGGGATACAAATTGAAGGTTTTAGTAATTTTGGCTGCAAATTGAGAAAACGACAATAGTTTAAGGAGGCAAGCTGTATTTCCCCTTTTCATGCAGTAAGTAGGCACAAACTACTAATCCTTTAAAAGTTGGCATAAAATCAAGTGCCTGAAATTTCAAGTCAGTCCACAAGTGATCATATGGATTCTATAAATTAGCAAAATGAAAAGTACACAAGAAAGAATTTATCATGCGAGTTGCGACCATTACATACATACATACATACATACATACATACATATATATATATTGGAAAAAACTATACATCAATGTGATTTCAATTATAGCAGGATAATTAAAAGATTCCAAACCATCAACAGCCAAAACAATTGAATCTATTTAGCCATTCTGATCCAAAACAGGCCAAATGATCACCTGAGACTGAATTTTCCTTTTCAATTCATCAGTATATTCTCCAGATACATACTGTTCTGAAGACATTGATGACTTATCACCCGTAAATGAGACCAAGTGCTGCTCAAGGCTATTCACTCTTTCTTGTAATTCCTTGTTCTCTGAACACTGAAAATAACCAGATAATTAACCTTGATAAGTTGAACTCAATTCACTAAAAGGATTAGCAGCATCTCCAAACAAAGGAAAATAAAGCTGCTAAAGATTGTGATGAAGTGATAATAAATCAACTAAAATAACTAAAAGAAATGGAGTGACATTCTGACCTTATTCTGCAGCTGCTCCTGAAGGATACGGTTGTCTGCTGATTTAATCTGCAGGACCAATTACAAATCATCTTAATTAGGTGTTACAGATGAAATATTATGCTTCATGATATTCCATTCATACAATTCAAATATATCCGAGGAACAAAAACTGCACTCTATACAATAAAAAAAAAATGCTGTAAACAAGGGAAGAAAGGGCACTACTAGAACTCAAACACCCCATAAAGTTGCAAAAATACTGACCTCCAGTTCAAAACCTTTCTCGTTGCACTGTGTCATCAATCTCATAAGCGTCTGTCACAAAATGGAAGGAATAATACATAATTGACTATACTTTAGCAACAATAAAATAACAAACAATAACCATGTACAATGAAAGGGTATTTGACATTAAAATTATAGCCATACAGAGGAAGAGACTTGAGACTTGCCTGCTGCATTTCAACCAAGGATGCATTAGCAATTGAAGCCTCACCATTCTCAATAATACGCTGTTCTAAGACCCTCATTTGCCTCTTCTTTTCTTGGATCTCATGTTCCAAGTTTTGAATCTGTATGAAAGAAAGCACAAGAGCTTTTATCAGGCTCTTTCGGGGGGAAATATTCTCTTAGACGCTTACATACAAAGATTTGGTTACATTACAATTTGCTTTTCATTAGTTATCTTTTAGACAGCCTAGGAATGTTTATGTAGGGATTACAATAAACAAGCCAAGAAAATGAGGCAGCTTCTGGCCATTAAATAAAACAATGAACAACTAATGGACATAATGAACCAGATAGATTATACGTATTACTTACTATATTTAATGGGATACATCCAGCAAAATAAAATTTAAGTAACACTAATAATCAGTTAACCACCAAAATATCAAGGTAGCAATAATTGGAGATCCTTATGGTCATTGCTAAATGCAAAATTAGCTATATCCTTTTTTTGATCGGTAAACAAAATCAAAAGAGTGATATAGGAATCAGAACGCCAAAACGCAGCCAACAAACAGGCTTTTCATTTATTTGGTGCCACACGTTTTTTTAATTAGTCAGTAGAACTTTTTTTTTTTTTTTTTGATAAGTAGTCAGTAGAACTTTTCAGTGAACTTAATTGCACTAAGATGTAGTGTGGCTCTAAAACAGAATAGAAGAAGGATTTACCTGGGTTTTTGAGCTATCAGGGTCATTTACAGACTGCTCCACCAGGCGCTTAAGGGTGCTGGTGCTAAATGCAATTTCTCCAGCAAGCATTTTAACTTGCTCAACAAAAAGGTCCATCTGATCTGACATCGTCATCCCTCCCTGTAATACTAAGCCGTAAGCAGCCATATTTATGCACCATCTTCAAAGAATACAAATTCAAGACAAATATGAAATCCCCATAATCAAAACAAGCATATGCAACATAGGCCCATTAAATTATACATTAGGAAATCAATATCATCTAGAGATATCACTTTTTGCATCAGGAGATAGAATCAATGGCAAAATGTGCATACTAAATACTTAAGAATAAAAATGAAAGAAAGCAAATGTGTAGGCTAAAGACTTCAGAACACAAGGATGTGGAAAGCCAATATACAGTAGGGCAACATAAAGAAATCATAACAAAATGCAATGTGATTCCAACCAAAGGCTAGAGGGGGAATATTTTAACCTTTGCAAGCAAGAACCAAAAGAAATATACAGACCTCTTAATTCCAACTCAAAACCTGCCAAGATGAAATAAATATGTTGCCAAAGTTTGGCCCTACAGAAACAGATTGCAAGCTCCAGTTGCCCGTCTTGCATAAGCATAGAAATTGAAAAAACTATACATATAGAAAAGTAATTTGTAAACAAGATTATATGGTACATGTTTTTAAATAGATAAGCATGAAAGAAACAGTACATACTGTTGGCAGTTTTGAATCACTAATAAGTTCACCAGCATGAGTCGATTCAGTAATTGCACTGCCAGAAGGTGACAGATCTTCACTCCACTTGCTAGAAGATCTTCTGTGTTTAAAATCAAAAGGTGCATCTGCTGGAGCTGCTGAGGCAGATGACAATGAATCCTTCTGATTCTCACCTTCTAAAAGCAAAGAATCCTAAAAAGAAAAATACAGGAAAGATGAGCAATGGATTCATATTTTCAAACTGGAGAAAAGAACTAGAAAATCTACATTGAAACAGAACGAATGGATTTTTTTATAAAGGGGTGGGTGGGGATTATTGATCTGGAAAGAACACAGCCGCACATAACAAGACTGAAAGAAAAACAAGAGAGAAATAAAATTGATATCTCTACTGAGCTAAGTTGAGCAATCAACTACTGGTTATCATAGACTTGATTTGTTATATCACACACGGTTCAAAAACTTCAAGGCAACTTGCAAAAATTTCAACAAAAATGGTCAAATTTGGTTTCTTTGTACTTGAAAAGAGCATTCTTCAGATCAAATAGAACAAACAAGAGAGGGGGGAGAGAGGGAGAGAAGGAACTCACGTCATCCTCACCAACTGAATGACTTTGTTGATGACTGGGAATATCGCTCAAATATCCAGGAATTGTATTCTTTGAAGAGACAAGTATGAGCTTCGTTAGTTTCTGGATTCTACTCATTAGAGCAGCCTTGGCTTCCTCCTCTTCTTCCAATCTCGACTGCATTTTCACTTGACCTTCTTCCAACTATTCAATCAACAATAGAATATAGTTGGTAAACATTAGTCACAAATCATACTTTTCAGTGCCCATCATATAAAACTGATTGTGTAAAGGAAGAGGGGTGGGAAAGAAACCTTTTGCTTTAATGTCAAAATCTCCTCATGACTAACACCAACAAGCATCCCCCTCCTGAGCTGATCAAGTTCTTCTTTGAGGCTTGAAATTTCTCTTTGATACTTTTTAATCAAAGATTTTTCATCGATAATCTGAAACATTATTTTTAAAAACACGTAAGAGCTTGAATTGCTTCTAAGAGCAAGCTTTAATTGCTTATGACCGGACATTGCTTGTAACTGAAATAATTAAATTGCAACGCACCTTATTACGTGAGGCATAGATTTCCACTCGCTTTGCTCTGCTTGCAAATTTCAATGTATTATGAGTTTCCTCCATGTTGCTTGACGCAGGAGTAACTGTACATATAAGCTGGGAGAATACAATAATGATGGTAGAAAAGATCCTATTAGTGTCATTACAGGATGATCCAGGATAAGGGATGGGCAATATGCATTCCATGGTGACTTCACTCTTAGTATACAAGCAACCATCTAATGAGAAATATGTATAACACAATTCAAATCATATAATGGCGTTTTGAAACTTAAGTAGAATTGAAAAGGGAATTGTTTCAATAGCATAACCTATGTTGCATCTGAAACTCACCGAGACATGTCCATGCCCACTCAGTGAAGATTGCAGAAGGCGGGTAAGCTTGGAATCTCGGTAGGGAACATGAGATGCCTTCCCCTCACTCAGTTTTCCAATTACCTTCACATTGAAACCATTCAAGCACATTAAAAACTATAAATTTCAATGCATATGTATGGAAAATTAACAATGGAATAGTTGAAACTTCTAAGCAAAAAGTCAAAGAGCAAACTACTTTTGGCGCTCACACGTAAAAGTATATCTAATATGTTTACAATAGTTTAACAGTATGTTCAATCAAATCTCTACAACACCTACTGTTCCAAGAGTTAAAAGGCTTTTATTGATGTAAGATCCTTCCTTCCTCCGCAGTCCAGTTGTTTCTGTTTTCGAGCTCTCAGATCCGGCTAGATCAATCAAATTCTATAAAACCACACAAAAACCAACCAATGAGCCAAACCATGCGCGTAAGAATAACATTTTGTGTTTGTCAAATTACAAATGATTTGATCATACAAGTTGCGAGAAGATCACTCCATCATATTCATCACCATCTGCACTACTTTCAATCATCTGCAAATGCATCAATGAGTTAGAGAAATCTTGTGACAGAAAGTATTGCACCAAATATGTTGTAAACAAGTACAAATATATTTGCTTCAATACTTGAATGTGGTGACTGCTTTCACTACACAATACCGGTTGTATTTTCAAAATAAGTGTCCACCAAATCATGACCAAATTTACATGAACGATATATCAGATACTGTATGAAAAATTGTACTAATTTCCCTTTCAAATCAGAATAAAACAAAAATTATTATTAAAGAATCAATTTGCGAGCATGGTATATCAAAATAGACTATTGATAGAGAAAACTAAAGCAATCTACCATTAAAAATGCTAACTGTTACCATCCAATTGGCAAACCAATATTTGAAAAAACGATCATACCGGCCCATTGATCCGTTACTTCATAACAAACTATCATGCATTTGGGCTTGATGGATCATAATGCACTTGCAACTTTTACATACAAGGACCTTTAGCCACCTCAAGATTTTTTTTTTTGATCGGTAAACAAAATTTGATTGATCATAAGAATAGGAAAAAGCCCAGGTATATGGGACATATACAAGAGCGTCACCTTAGCATGCTAGTTCAGCAATACAAGAAATTCATGGAAACTCATTCCATTGAAATCAATTACAATGGAATAAGTCAACCACTAGCACTCAATTACAATGAAATTCAACCTCAAGATTTTACAACCACTAGCACTCATTTATGAATGATACTTCAGATTTTAGAACATGTCACAACGCCCCTTTTTAAACAACGAACCTCAGTATTATCCACATTCACATAAGTAAGAGTATGAATGAGTTGGTCCTTTGACATCTGAAACTAATGATATGAAATACCAAAGTTGTACATGATCTTTAGCTCAATTAATACCCTCATCCCTCACGGGTTCAAGACCCACTAGATGCATGTGTAACTTACCCATAAAAAATGAGATTTGAAGTAAAAAAGAGACGATGAAGAGAGCAACTTGTTCCTGTTAAGTTGAAATAAAAACTGATAAAGCAAAAGAGGTCATTCCTCTACATATAGAATGTTTACCAGTGTAAATATTGTGTGACTTCGGCTACTCAACAGATTGAAATTATTTGATCCAACATGACGATGCTCTGCCATTACCAGAAGTGAACTTAAAGTTCAATAAAGAATACCATAACCAGACACTCATGAACAGATCAACAACAAATGAAAAGGTGATGAACAGAGCAGGAATAATTGGTACAAGTACCTTCCCCAGCAGCAATAAAAGAAAGTGCATGCCCAGGAGAAAGAACAACTTCTTCCTTTATACCCTCAACATAGGTTCCCTGAATAGATCACACTCAAATGAGATCAGCATATGAAACTTGGCAAGTTGTTGACAAGTAAGAAACTTTAAGAATAGAAGTGGGAAACCTGTGCGTCTTCTCTGACACGCAAATTCTGACCAGTGGGATCAAGCAAGTCATTTATCACCTGATACAATAAGCACAAATGGCACCATAATAAATAAATTTCACATATGAAAATCAAGTTACTAACCAATCACTCCCATCCAATGATGATTATCGTTTCCAAGTTAAGAATTCCCAAACTTACAACAGTAGAGTTATAACCATAAACTTAAAAATTACAGGGGAGGACTAAACGAAGCATAAGAGAAATATGTTGACTGTTCAGGCCCAAAACCCAAAAGTAAAATGCCGCTCCATGTCTCAAACTGGGAAACTCATCTTAGTGCTACTAACCTCGTTATAGATTTCAAGATATGACACACGGAGTAAGAACTCTCTTCCTGGAGTCTGAAAAGATAATTCAGTTAGCCAACCATGCAGATATCCTCCATCACAAAAACGTAAAAGCAAAGATCTAACAAAAAGGTTAGTTAAGTCAATTGATAATAAATGCCAACCAGAAGAAAATAATAACGCATCCATGACCCTGCAAAGACAGCCAGTGACTATGTAAAACAAACATAAGTATTTCCTATTCTAAAAAGATCAAAATTTCACACAGGCGGAACAGAATGCAGTTATTTAGTTAAGTGGTAAGAGGATAATTGTAGAAAGCCACCTTTCAGTTAAAAGATATATTTCAAAGTTTAACCCTATAATATGATGCACATCACTACGATGGACCTATATTTCAAAGAAACCAATAAAGGGGGAAAATGCCATATTAAAAGTAATAGTAACATGAAAGCTTCAACAAAAGGAGTTAAAGAACAAAAGGAATGGTACTGATTGTTATAAAACACTTACATCTTGGATAATGCTGAAAACGTCCTTTATAGCTAGGGGTATAATACCAGGGGAATTTTGATCTCCCTGTACAAATTGTATAAGAGAAATGTCAAATACTGCATAGTTGAAATTTAGCATATATTGCATGGTACAAGTGGGAATAAGTGCTCAGAGCATTAAAGGGTGAAAACATAGGTTGAAAACCCTTGATATTAAAAATAGTAACTTCAACAGAATGTGTTGTGGCAGTAGCATACTGCGGCACCACAACAACAGAAATGCTAAGCATGAAACTTACCCACACTGTAAAGCATATTATAGACGGATCTATATATTAAAGAATATCTTCAGTTTTTTGCTGTTTTAAGCTTTATTCAGACGTAGATTCTACCTCACCTCCTCCCAAGACTTCTAATAATCCATCAAAGTGGTCCTGGTAGGACTAGCAATAACTTTATTGATGGTAAGCACAAGACCAGAAAAGAACTCTAGCGGTTAACATTCCTCTGCGTGTAAACTCAAGGGATTTTAAGCTTTGACAGATAAAATAATAATAACACTGATCAGTTTTTAGAACATATTTACTCCTGCGAATCTTTGCCATGTAAAATAACATATTATATTTAATTGGCAAATTTCTTTCCCTGCTCATTCAATCAAGCCATCTCAAATTGAACGCTAAAGTTGAATTCATGGACAAAGGATTAATATGGTCAACAAAAGCCATTAGCGAGGGCATAATTACTCAATAAGATTGGGCAGCACTTGGAGTTGAACACAGCTAGAGTTTAAACATTTCGTTGAGTTAAACGTTGACACTTACGTGCATAGTGTGCGTCTTCCCGCTACTTGTAACACCATACGCGAATACAGTTCCTGCATCACCAGAGCGCAATGATTAAGACAAGATATTTTCTGTATCCATCAGTACAACTAAGTGTTGACTGGAATTAAACTCACCGCTTATTTTAAGCACCTTTTTACCGGATTCATTTAAATGTTTCAATACAAATTCGTTTTCGCACGCAAGCAAATCCAGTAAACTCGCTTTTCAGAGTCCTAGAAGTATTACATACCATTAACACCTTCCATTGCAGCCTTGACGACCGGCTGAGCCGCCACTTCATATACTTCCGGCGAAGTCGTGTGTGGTCCAAAAACTCTATCTGACACAAGAAACCGAAATCAAAATCCACAAACTCCTACGTGAAATGAAACTTAATTTAAGCAAAGTAACTAGCATTTTCAATTGTACTAAATAGGTTCAGATTCTAAATTGCAAAAACGAAAAACCAGTACCAAATGCATAAGTCGTAGCTGGATTATACTCGTTCCTCACAATTTTATCGCCGTCCGCGTACCACGCGATCTCGTCCCCTCTCTGGTACTCCCTCTCACTGCAACCACAGGTCTCAAAACAGAACCATATCAATCACATTGTTTACAATATCAAAACTCTGAAAACCAACTGATTATGTTTCTTCGAATCGAAAGTACATGGATCTGATCCAATACGCCTAGATCTATCGTTACCTCAACGGCCTGAACCGAATTGTCACCGAAATGCTATCACCGGAGCCCGGCGAACCGAGAGGCTCTGAAATTAAGTCTTCCGAAGCAAACCCGACCGGAGAGCGATTATTGTATGCACGTGGACCAGAGTACATTGAATCTGAGCGGCTGCGACTCGGGGTGATGGATCGGGAGCCAAGCCCACCGCTGGTGTTGAAGAACGAAGCCGCGGAGGAGGAGCATGAGCGAGGCACGATTCGACTATTCATGAAGGAGGAGGAGGACGAAGCGGAAGAGTACGGAGTGGAGGGCTTGCGGTAGGAGAATGGCGAGCTGCTCCGTGCTCGGGAGGACGAGGCCATTGAGTCGGTGACTCGGAGGAAGAAATATAAAAACAAATAGAAGAACAAGCAGAGAATGTGTCAGATAGCCCACATAGTTTGGGAATCAAAAGCTAAGAAAATCATGTTTGTTGTTTCCTCTTTAAGCTTGTTTCTGTTTTTTTCTAATTATTTACTTTGACGCTCAGCAGTTTCTATGTCTGCACAGCGAGAGAGAGAGAGAGAGAGAGAGAGAGAGGGTGTTTCGTCTTCTTTCAGACAAAAGAGTTGCAGAGAGAGTGATAGGGAGAGGTGAAAGGTTGGAGTAATGAAGAAAGCTTAAGCACGTTACATGGTGGCCTTTTGATTGTTTTGGGTTTGTTTGACTGTTAAAATTTCGGATTTTCTTTTCTTTTTCTTTTTTTTCTTTTTTTTACGCAGGTTTTTTAACTTTTTAAAAATTTGGGTGGAACTGCCTGACCCCGCGCCCCATACTGATACAGTGAGCGAGGGAGTGGGAGAAAGTAGCTTTGAAAAATAAACCTGAAATTGAGCGGGAATAACAGTGGCCGCCGTTCCTGACAAAATTAAAAAATAAATTTGGGGCCATTTACGACAAAAAAATATATATTTCACGTCGTTTTTTTTTTTCTTTCTTTTGTACTACTCTATGCAGCAGGTGAATTACCTACTCTCCGGGTAAAAACTAAAAAGGGTTGCATTGTCTCAACGACAACGGAGTATCGCATTGGCACTCTTTATAAATTAAAATTAAAAATCCATGCAAGACAATTTGCGATTATGTCAGTCGTACAAAATTTAAAAAATAAATTTATTTTACTTTAATATAATATATTTTCATCACCCATTTTATATGAATTACATGCATTGTTATTAAATAGGAATAATCATTCTCATAAGCATTTATTTACTATCTCGTGTCTCACATTCTATGAAAAATATCTCATACCCTATAAAAAAACTATCAGGTCTGGATATAAAAATGAATAATGATTGATGTATAGCAAAAACTCATTAACAAGTGTAGTCTTCACGTGGTTTTGTAGCTTGTCTTCAAATCTTTAAATGTTTTTTTTTATGAGAAATATACTTCATTCATTCATGAAAATAAAGTTTCAGTTGTAACTAATAATGTAGGTAAAGCCCCATATAACAAGCCAACTATTTACGGTTTGGAATCCACCAGTACACAAATTCATTTGTGACTGGTATTATCTTAACTTTTATAATTCTTTACAGACAAATCATCTCTCAAACCACACTCTACCTAAAACAGAGATTTCAAACTACACCCTCCAAATGAGGAAATGACTTTCACTCTATGGACAAAATATCCAATAAACTATTTCTTTTTTTATTATTACCTAAAATAAATGAAATAAAAAAAAACGTAAATGATACATAGGAAAATAGCGAAATACAGCTTGGTAAGCTATAGATCCACATTTTCAACCTTAGAGGAAATCAAAAAAGCAAACACAAGGACTGTGGTATCGCGTGAGGGACACACACCACCCTAGAAGTATACCAGACAGTCGAGTTTGAATAAACCAATGGCCTTGATCCCATAAATGCCTCCTGTGACGGTGGTAGAGCTCCCTTTGTAGTAGCTCCTGGATGTTGTGAGCGCACTTTAGACCGTGCATGTAGCTCATGCGCCACTCTGTTCGACGAGATTCTTCACTCGTTTGAATGATTGGTGCCTTAGTAATCTTACGGTGGGGGTGTGGTGGTCGTCGGGCTCTGAAGAACAACAAATCATCATTTTCACCCTACTTTGAAAAAATAAACGCACAAAAAAAAAAAAAAAACTATAGATAATAGGGAGGAGGGAGGAGTCGAAACTCCAACCCCCCTCTATCTTTGACTTCTATCTTCTTTTTTATACGAGGTAAATCACATTTTTTATGGATAAAATGAAAATGAATTTAAGAGCTAAAAAATTGTCATTATAGTTGCTATTAATTAACGTCAAATTGTTAGGAACGATAACAATAAAAGTAAAACATAAATAATAATCAATCACATATGATTCAAGATTTATGCGGTTCGATAATGTGTCTATTTTTTCAAAATTGTATATAATTTTATTTCGGTAGATTACATATTGTTAATTAATTAATGTTAGATTACATATATTGTTGGGGTACCCATCTCATCGTTTGGATCCTTTATTTAATACTTGTCAATTTCATTACGAAACCATTAAATGAACATGATTTACTTCGAAACCAATTTAAAAACAAACAAAAAAATGAAAATAAATCTCAATTTCTAACCAATCTTATTTGCTCGTTTATTATCTTAAATGAAAAGTAATGTTGAAATTGCATCGTCTGAATTAAAATTGAATCTAAATAGCGTCGTTTCAAAAGATTAATTATTTATTAAAAAAAAAAAACCGAGTTGTATGAAATGACTTAATTTCAATTTTGCTCCCCAAATGGATTTAAACGGCGCCGTCTAAGTCCAATTTTATACTAAATAGCGCCGTTTCTTGTTTCTCAAATGAGGTATATTTTTAGCTTATGATTCTTTTATCTTTTTAGCACATAAATTAATTAAAAAAATTAGTTAAATTAGAAAAATTAAAATTAAGTAAACTATTAAATGTGGATTATTTAATTAACTCATTTAAAAATTAATTATTTATAATTATATTTACGACATTAATTGCTAATTTATTACTAATTTAAAGTATGTCAATGTGTTATGAATCTATGATAATTTTCACTATATTAAAATTTTTTGTTTTTACATTTTGTATGTGATTAATAAATAATTGTATTAGTAAATGTAGATGTTAGTAATTAGTTAGTGATAAATTGGTGATAGGTTAGTTAATTGATATTCATATCATACATTAGTTAATTACATTAATATTTGTAATTGTTTTATACTCACTTGCAAGTTGCAACTTAGGTATTTTACAAAAATTTATCTAATAGAAATGTATTTATCAAAATTAATATATATTATAATACTAAATAACTATGGATTATACCAATGCTAATAGTAATACTGATATTATATACCATACTAATAGTGATATTAATATTAACATATTAAGTTAACTATACTATTACATATATATCATGTTATAACTCTTATAGTATATTCATCTATACTAATAATATATATTATACTATTATAGTGTTACTACTACATATATTATAGTGATATAGTGATACTAATACTATATGTTATACATTATGGAATATATATTATATATTATATAATAACACATTGATACTAAATTATTATCAATATTATATATTATACTAATAGTGATATTAATACTATATATAGTTATAATGATTTAGTTATAGTGAATCGGTGATTAGTATAACTATATAATAGTATCCGTATTAGTATAACTTTATATTAGTATAAGTTATAATGATTTAGTATAACTATATTAGTATTCGTATAAATATTAGTTAAAGTTACAATGGTTGCTAATTAGTATAACTGTATATTAGTATTTGTTATAGTGATTTTAATTTAGTATAACTATATAATAGTATTAGTATAACTATCAATATAACTATATCACTGATAGTTATGCCAATACTACTAGTATTAGTATTACTATATCACTATAGTATCTTATAGTGATATAGTATTAATATAACTACGAATACTAGAATGATTTATATAGTTTTTTATATATAGACTTAAAGTGAATTACTATTACTAATAGTAGTAGTATTAGGGCATAAAATATAATTAATATACTAGCATACGTTAATATACTAATTAATCAAAGTAAAATGTAATTAATATACTAATGTATATTAGTATTACTAGTGTATTACGTATTTATCAAAATGAATATATTGAGAATTTATTAGGCCATAAAATGTTGTTAATATATATATTTTATGTTTAAAGCATATGATCAAATAAGTTTTCATGTTTAAGATTAAAATTTTATGTTATAAATTATAATAACATTATCTTATACATAATTATAATTTATGTTATTATATATTATATATAAATTTTATATAATATAAAAATATTATAAATGATATTAACAAATTAATCTAAAACATATAATACGATGAATCGGTCTGGTCCGGTCCTAAAAAACATAGAACCGGAATCGGACCGGTTCCAGTCGGTTTTGTAACTAAGGGAACCGTTCCCAGACTAGTTCCATCGGTTCGGGCCTGTCCGATCCGATTTTTCGGTTAATTTTTTTCACCCTAATTCTTAATCAAATTTTTTTTTTCAATCTTCCTAATTTACTAAAAGACTCTGGCTATGGTTTATTTGCAAGCTACAATTAGTGCAATAAATTAATAAACAAACAATTCAACAATATAAGTTAATAACCACATAATCAATGCATAGAACAATGGCCAAAATAGATGGATTATTAAAGAAACAGACGTGGCCATTAAAAAATCATAAATCAATAGCCTCCATTATATCTTTCTGTTTGTTTGTTTGTTTGTTTGTGGCCGTAACAACACCTATATAGTTTAAATTAATGTTTATTGGGTGAAGTTATGAAAGTAATCATTGACAAATACTCCCTTGTTTGGAATCTTGCACATGAGGGTGATGAAGACATTTTCCCTTGCTATCCATAATCATATTATTAAAATTAAAAATTAAAAATTAAAAAACTCTGTCGTTATTGGGTCCAACCTGATATATATATTAATTATCATAGAAATCAGGAAGCATGAAAATAAATTCGGTGGGGGAGGATTACTTGATTAGAGATACTGATCTCCCATGTGAGCCATGGAAATGAGACAGACACCTTTACTGATGATCGCTCTTTACACGTAGGACACCGGTGCCGGCGGGAGAGGGGGTGGTAATACGATTAAACGACGTAGTAGGAGGTGGGAATCACGGAGATTCTGATCCGTGGGTGCATGTATTGCACAGGTGGACATGATTCGACCTGGAGAGTTGATTGATGGAGCAACTACCATCTTTGCTTGCCATTGGTGAGTTTAGCATTACCCATGTATGCGATTGCTTGGCTCAGGGGGCACAACAATTTAATTTGCACCTTTTTGAGATTTGATTAGTTGCATATATATAAAAAGAGTGTCTTTTACGTAGTCTAATGAGCGAAAGGATCGAAGGGATTCTTAAAACGTGAGAGATGGATAACCTTTTACTCCTCCTCGCTGTTTTTCCTTCGATTATTTTCACTCATGTTGAGCACTCATATAGATTCCACCATTAAAAATTATAAAAAAAAAAAAAAATCATTTTTTTTACTAATAAAATCATTTTTTTTTTAAAATAATTTGTGCGAAAACGTACGTACCTAAAATTTGTATCTAAAGACATTAAGATATATTTAAATATGATGCTAATAAATAATAATCTTATCCAGAGTTGTATATATGTGGTCGTCGTCGTTATTATTATTAAGAGAACCGAATTGTCAGGGCCTTTCTTACATAATTTTTACTAGTAGAGTCGATACCTAACTGCTACCTATTGTCATTTATTTAATCAACCAAACCAAAGTCATTATCTTCTTCTGCCATATATCTACGAGTTATTTATTATTTATAGAGCAAAGAGCAAGGCCACTTATTTTGAGTTTTTATATCAACGTTCCAAAAATTTAAAAAATAGATGAAGCTATGTCTTTGCACACATGCATTTGGCTAGTTAGGGTTCATAGGCAATGTATTTTTCACGATTTTCTAGGAGAAACTTGGGAGTCAAAATGAAAATTATCATAAGATCGGTCCATAGTGCTGCATACGAATCGAGTTGAGTCGAATTCGAATGAGGATACTCAAGCTCGATTAACATGTATGCTCGTTCGAATTCGGCTCAAACTCAAATAAAACTCGAATATTCCTGTTCGAACTCGGTTCGTTAACCATTAATGTTGTTCCAATTCAACTCGAGCTCAATTAAAAATAAACAAACAACTCGAGCTCGAGCTTGATTTTTTATTTTGAAAATTTTGAATTAGTGAATCTTATCTTTTGATCTTTAAATTTGTTTTAAATTTTACAAAAAAAAAAAACTCAAACTATTTAATTATTTAACCAAATAATCTTGATTCAAAATTCTTATGGTATAACTTTTTTATTAAAAAAAACTTATAGTTATGCATTAAAAGAATAATACACAAGATAAATGTAATAAACTAAACTATTTAATACATATAAATAATATAATAAATCAATAGTTGTAGTTATATGATATATTATTATACAAATTATCTTATACATATTTTGGGAGCATAACATATATATATATATATATATTAAATAAGGTAAACTAAATAAATTAATAATATATAATTAAGTATATGAAATATAACTAACATGTAATATATATAACGCATATATATATATAAAACATATTACGAGCTTCGAAACGAGCTCAAACGAGTTTAGTCTCGTTTATACGAATTTTGTTCACGAGTCTTGGTTTATACAAGTTTTGCTAGTTTAATATTTCGACATATATTAGTTTTTATGAACATCTCATTTATTAAATGAACCGAATTCGAACTGAGTATACGCAAGTCGAGTTCAAACTGTTCATAAGCTACTCAATTCATAAGCTACTCAATTAATTAGCAACCCTAAGATCGGATGAAAAATTTGGAACTCAGATCCATAATAAATCTCAAATTATTCATAACCTTAAGCCAGCTAATATAAATGGTTAAAATATTTATCATTTATTTTATATTCGACCAACTAATCTCATTTTGCGTAGTCTCCTATAGAAAGCCTCAAAAGAACCAACCTTTTGTAAATTGGGAAAAAAATATATTAAATTCCATTAAATATACTGTTTCACCAATGGATCTGTAAATGATACGGCTTCAACAAACACAAACATTTTTTTTTTGTCTTAACTTGCACGATAAATGACTGACAATGCGTCTTATGATCTCAGCCGTTCATCTATTCACTCTTTTCCTATTGGCCCACCATTTTCTAAAAAAATATTATATTTAAAGTAGTTCACCTTTCTTGTTTTTACTACAAAAACAGAATTATATCGTACCGTTGCAATACATTAGAAGAGACTTGATTTCATTTATAACTGCAAAATTACAATTTCACCACACAATTTTTGGGAAAAAAAAAAGGGGAAAGAAAAACTTAGGGTCTGTATGAAAACGTAACTGTTCTCAGATATTTTCATATTATTTTAATACTATTAATAAATTATTCATATGCTATTTTACTATATTATTCATAAATTATGTAAAATATTCTTAATATCCAAACGTAACCTTAATTGACGAACGAGCAAGGTTTGATGATTCAGCTACCTTATAAGTTTCTATCGATTATGTTACTTTCCAATGATATTGTACCTGGAAAAAGAAGTTGAGGGGGCAAATGAAACGTACATGGCCTCATTTTTACTTGTCAGTTTTCATTCCCCTCGGCTTTATGAGCTATCAATTAGCTGTCCAATTTCCACCCAAAATGATGCAGACAAAGGACCTTAAAATAGATAAGGAAAAACAAGGTAAGAGATGAAATTGTGGGTCCTAAAACAACACAATCCCAAAGGATACTTATGTCTTAACCGATAATTGATCAAACGGCCCACAAGAACAAAATCTAATGGGAAAAGAGATGCAAAAAGCCCATTTGCAGCTTCTGTTTTGTAGTGAAATGGCACTTTTTTCATGCAACTTCATATTCAGTGTGTGAAGGTGGAGGAGTAAGAGTAAAGAATACATATACTGCCATTGAATCATTGGGAAGGCTTGATTGGCACATGCGACCCCTTTATAATGTAAGTGGTCCTACTCTACTACTCGTGATATTGGATTGTGACTGTGACCCGAAGCTACTTAGCTGTAGCCTCTGCTTGGTGCTGTGTCCAGTGGCTCATATTACAACCGAACATGATGTGGGGCTCCCATTCAATCATATCTTTCTAGTTTTTGGTCAGGTTCCAATTTGCAGGCTCGAGGTTGTCCCTCACTAAGAGCATCGTGCCAATGCGTCTTCGTACTTCGGTCAGGCATTAGTAAAATCTTTTATATTGAACTACAGGAAATTAAGCTCTCTAGTCATCTTTGACTAGATTATATTCACTCACCAAAATAATATTTTAATCATTTTAAAAAATTATTATACTATCTAATTATTTTAAAATCTAATTTAATATATAATTCTATTTTCTACCTTATTTTAAGTAAAACATTTAAATTATTAATTAATATATGAAGTGTATTTGTAAAATATTATAATTTTGTTTTTGTAAAATATTATTAAAATATATAATATAATATTATTATTTTAATTTTAAGATGACTAATCCAATACAGATTTACCTAACTAAATATTAATGTTATAGTTAAATTTAAAATTCTAACTAAAATTTAGACTTGGCAATGACCTATCAATGCTCTCGTGAGCTTATGGTTGTACAATTTCTTAGCACAATTCAAGTTTTTTTTTTTTTTTAAAGTCATGTTTGGACACTTTGAAATGAGATGAGATTTTAAAAAAATTTCATATTTTTTTTTAAAACATCATTTAAATAAAAAATATTTTTTAATTTCAAATTTTTTACTTTTTATCGAATCATTACATAATCAATACAAATTTTCAAACTTCTAAACAAAATATTTTTTTTCAAATTTAAAAAATATTAAAAAATTATATCCAAACAATATTTTAATTTTATAATATTTTTATTCAACTTTTTCATTTTTATTTTTCAAAATCTAATAAAACATATCAACTCGAATAATTTCACTACTATGAATAAAATTTCTATCTTATCTCGTTATTCAAGCATATATGTGTTATGAATTTTGCAAAGTTAAGCCTCAAAAAATTTGAATCCTACAACGAACGTCTAAGTAAATCCTCGGATGAAATGCAATTATTGACATTCCAAATAGATCAATCACATCAACTAGCATAAAAATAATAATTTGATAATTTCTTCTAATGGACCTTATAATTTCGTATAATAAGGTTGCGTTTGGATGTTGAATTAAACTGATAAGCTTAATTCTTTATAAATAATAGTGACTTGAGTATTGAAGGGAGTTATGTGGGATCCATCTAAGTTAAGTTTAAAGTATGTTTGGATGTTAATATGAGTTTATTACTTTTTATGGAAAGTTGAAAAAGATTGTAAATCTCACGAATAAAAATGTGTTAAATTAAAAAAGGTTGTGGATCTTACGTGTAAGGAAATTTTGAATTGAGATGAGTTTATTAATTTGAGAGTTGAATGTTTGGATATTAGACTCAATTGAGTCTTGTAACCAAACGTAGCTAGTCTTCGTTTGGAAAGTAAACTTATCTTAACTCATTTCAATTTATCATTATAATTTTTTCAAATCTCAATATAAAATATAATAAATAATTTAACTTTTTCAAATTTTAAAATAATAATAAAAATAAAAAATAATAATATAATAATATTTTATCATCTCAATCCGATTCAATTCAACTCAATTTAGGATGAGTTTGGATTCCAAACTCATTTCAATTCATTTCAACTCATTATTAATTTATTACAACTTTTTCAAATCCCAACATAAAATATAATAAACAATTCAATATTTTCAAATCTCAAAATAATAATAATATTAAAAAATAATATTTTAATAATATTTTATCATCTCAATTCAACTCAACATCTAAACACATTCCTAACGTTCAAACGTACTCAGTTTTGAATATTCAAACCAACTTGAGCTCAAGATGGTTAGAACGTACCCGTATTCTCGCATTCTCGAAATCAGTACATGCAGCAGTGTACAGATCCATGCAGCATTACCTCATTTTCTGTGCGTAATAATGGACCAATGGAAACAATTTGAACTAGGGAAACGTTTGGGCCAAATCCATGATGGTATAGTATTGTTTTTCTTCCTTCGTTAGTATTTGGGCTTCTCCTGGTATATAATAGATCCACACCAGTTTTAAGTGGCAGGTCTTACCGCTTACGTCAAGATAGAGCTCGATCCTTGCAGTTTCTCACCCGTTTCTGTGTGAGTCGTCCGCAGCGGAAGTGACTGAGAAGAAAGAAGCAGTTCAGAGCATGGCAGCGTCATCTCAACTGCTCCACCACCTCTTCCGCCCACCTCAATTGCAGCCACCGCCTCCTTCCTCCTCCTCCTTTTCTCTCTTTCTCAGATTCAAACCCCTCTTCCGCACAACAGCCTCCACCACAACCACACTATCCAAATCCTCTCTCCCCCAACTTCTACTCTACACTACAACTCATTTCACTAATTTTCAGCCAACTCCTTCATTCTCTCAATCTTTTGCCACTCTTACTCCCTCTCCTCTTCCTGTTCATAGTGCATCTTCGGCTTTACAAGAAGGACAAGAAATAGAAGAAGAAGATGATGATGAAGAGGATTTTGACGACGGGATTGAAGAATGTGACGGTGAGGTTGAGAGTGGAAGTGAAGACCCGGATTTGGGAGGGACTGATGGAGAGACTTCCCAAGCGATGATTGTGAATTCTTCGTCTTTGTCGCCTTTGAAATTGCCGGGTCTCAGTGTAAAGGAGAAGAAGGAGCTAGCCTCGTACGCACACAGCTTGGGGAAGAAGCTCAAGTCTCAGTTGGTGGGCAAGTCTGGTGTTACTGCTAGCGTTGCTACCTCGTTCGTCGAGACCCTTGAAGCCAACGAACTTCTAAAGGTACCCATTAATAAAAGAATTTATTTTCTTTCATTTTGGCTCACGTGGATTGGATGGTAGTTTGGTTATAGGGACCCTGATAACTTTGAGTTTTCTACTCTTCACGGTGCTGGAAATCAAAATGAAAAAAGATTTCGTTTGCTTCAACCTTTCCGTCTGAAATTTTATATCTCCAAGATGTGGGGAAAATGGCAGGTTTGGAGCATAAATCCTAAATACGGAAGAAAGTGAACACTTGGTATTTGTGAAAATGTCTCTTCATTGGTATTTGTTAAGAACACTTGTATTCTTAACAAATAGCAATCTATTACTAATCGCAATCTTTTGAATTTGTGACTGGTGTTCTGTATAGTCTGAAATCAATTATCTTCAAGTGACGTTCTATCGAACAACCGTAGTCCAGGGCCAAGGTGCTTTTGATTGATGAGAATCCATGGTTGAGCTCTTGAAGCATTGTCTTCGCTGTAGCAGCTGTGGCAACTATTTCCGTTTTAAAACACTCAATTTCTTTTTGTTTTGCATAGGGAATGTTGGATTGATGAGAGTGATAGTTGTAGGATGCTTTAGCTCTCTAAAGGGATCATGAACATGAGAAACAATTATTATAGGCTGGGAATACACCTTGAAGCCGAACTTATTGCTTTTTGGGAACATAAACTTTCGAATCTCAAATTCTGATCCTTGAAGCCATCATCTTAAAACGGGTATGGAGCTTGGCTGGGCCAGGCCGAAATCGGTGCATCATCTACTTTGCTTTATTTTTTATCACTATAAGTTTAAACTGTTAAGCCCTGGTAGGGTTGGAGATTTTACTTAAAATCTTGTTACTCTGATTGTTAAATTTCTCGTTTCTGGATTTAAAAAAAAAAAAAAAAAAAAAGAGATGGAAGTCACCTGTACATGAGTGACTTCCTCTCAATTTTATTAAAAAACCCTAATTTATGGCGGAGGAATACCGTGGTAACAAAAAAAACCAAACTCCATTACATGTCTACAGTGTATGCTATCGTTATGAGCCTCTTATTAAATTTCCATAGCCATAACAAGCGATGGGACTCTTTGGAACTCAGAGAGTTGAGCTAGATGTATTAAAGTTGGATGTAATGCCATAGTGGCTTACCAATATGCCAAACTCCCTGAAACCCATCTTGTTTGAAAAATTGATGTTGTTGCCTATTTTGTTCTATTTACTATGTAATAAACTATACTCTGTTTCCTTTTACGTGCTTTATCTTCTGAAGAACCTAGTCATATTTGGTCTACTGAACGAAAACATACTGCCAATGTCAACAGATTAAAATACACAGGACCTGTCCGGGGGAGCTAGATGATGTGGTTAAGCAATTAGAGGAAGCAACTGGTTCGGTGGTGGTTGGTCAAATTGGTCGAACGGTGATTATTTACCGACCTAGCCTTTCCAAGTTGAAGGCAGAGGAGAAAAAGAAGCAGGCTCGGAAAGTTTTTGTGAGAGGAGGGCCAAAACTGAAACCCACATTGCAGGTAAAAGATATAAACACAAAGAAAAAGGACTTTATTTGTTCTATATAAAACTGGTCTGGTCTTTTTTGCTGACCTCCCTAACCATCACCTGTGGAAACACAGAGTAAAGGACAGGTATCAAGACTATCTGGGCATGGTCGCCGGGGAAGCAGCAGGTTCTAGCTCTAAAATAACCTTTGTGGCAATGTGCATGCACTTGCATTTTTGGTGCCACATTTGATTTCCAACAAATTCAAGGAAGCCTGTGGCCTTCTCAAGCAATAGGAGGGTGCATGAAGCAAAGAGCTAGATGTCTGTGTTTCACCATACTTGGAACGTAAGTTAGAGAACAATGGGGTAGCTTGGGGAGCAAATACTTTATAGTTGATACCAAGATGAGACTATTTCTAGATTTTCACTTGCTTCCGACTTTTGAGGATGAGACTAGTTGCCACGCATGTATTCTTGCAATCTCACCATTTTATCTAAATTAATGATTATCTCTATATCTCTATGCGATTCTTCAGAAAAATCCTTTTGTAGTTGGAATATGAACTCCCCTGCGTTTTTCTTCCCTTCATTTTTTCACTCTAGATGACAGATTTTTTTTCTTTTTGTCAAGAAAATTGAAAACCCAAGACAAATTAGGTAATTAACAATGCTTTCTTTGTCAGAGACAAAACAATACAACAAATGGCAAGCAAGTGCTTGCCGTTTTGAAATAGATATCTAAGCTCGAGGAGGTACATTGCTTTTGCATTTAGCCCCGTTGAAACTTGAGGCAAAGAATGAAAATTATTCTTCGGCCAAAAGGCAATAATGAAATGCTCAAATTTTTCTATAATTCGGCTAGAACTACCGAGTTTCGTTCCTGACAAATTTAACTATGATCAGCGTGTTTATATGGATTCCTAAACTAGGCTGCCCTCAGCTTTTCCAATTTAACCTGACTTAAATCGTCTGAGTGAAGTACGCCGTTTGAAGAAAGAAGGCGCTGAAGAGAGAGGAAAAATCGAGCCTGAAAAAGAAAAACCTTGGGCTGTCAGTGAAGTTCAGATAGTGCTTGCAAATACGCAAGCAAGGGATGCTTTTTTTCTGAGCAATCAATGTTTACTCGTACCCATTGAAACCCTACAAGTCCGAACCAGCAGCCAGACAGACCATATCCTCTACTGCTTATAAGCTGGTGAAAAGAAAGATAAAATCTCGTTAATTTTATATATATATATATATATATATATATATGTAAAAAGGACACCGGATAAGCAAGAACAGATCTCTACCAGCAGGAGTAGTGCCCCCACACATAAGCATCCGCTCATCGATAAGCTAATGAATTTGAGATCCCGTCCAGCCTGCAGAAGCAGAGTAGACAAATTCATATTGGTATACAAAGTTGTCCATATTCTTATGCGAGTAACTGCAATACAGTAAATAAAAGAGTAATAATACAGTTGACTGTACAAGGGCAGTGCACTCATTTAAAAAAAAAATGGGTCTATCATTAAAAAATTAATTCTTTTTACGTGAGTTCCATATTTACTCACATTTTTCAAAAGGAATGCGTGGCACTTGCATACTCTATGACTGCAAATTACATTTCTCTAAATAAAATTATCTTAAACAGGGTTTTTAAGTTCCCAAGCCCAGCAGAGACTCTTTTCATTATGAGGTTTTGGCTCACATTTCAGGCGTGGCAAAGGTTAGGCAAGTTATGCCATCATATAACCAATTAGCCATGGAATGTAACCTTGTTTCTTTTGATGATCCATACTTGCATCAAGATTCCCTACATTAAGTGATATTATCCCTTTCGGTGAGCAGCAAATGCAACCAAATTCATAGTTGGGAGAAAAGATCTAGTGGTATATGAATTCCCAATGACAAAACAAAAGCATGATATAAAGGTAATGGGCATTCAAGTACTGCTTGTTGTGAATAACTTATCTGCTAATTATGGCGACACCTTGTGAGTACAAATGTCCATCTGTTAATTGAAAATAATATTAATACAGAGCAGGAACAACCCCTCTAATCTCTCTCACCCTCCATTTTATTTTTGGGTTCACAACTTTGAGATCAAGAGGCCCACCCGTCCTGCATGTGCAACCCTTAATATTTCTTGGCAAGGGGACCATGATAGCCAACGAGATGGGAGGAAAGAGCGATTGCAAATCTGACAAATCAATTCAAGAGAAAACGTATGTGCGTTGTCTCCTAAAGGAACTTCTCTCCTACATCTGATCGCAACCAGTCATGTCTAGCTGTTTTCTCAATAGTAAGGGGAAGGAAACCTTAAATTATGTTGACTCTAGAGTACTCTGGAATTTCTAGTTGAATCAGTAGTCTTTTATGTGCTTTATCAAGTCCTTTATTTATTAGTCAAATTATTAGCAGATTAGCAAAGAGCCAATTTCAAATTTCTCCATTATGTTCAAATAAACTCAAGCTTTGATTAATGAAATATTGAGTATTGTGGCATTTTGCTTTGTACGCACGTAGACAGTTACAATAAATCAATCATAAACCAGTACTTCCACGGGACCCCAAAATACACACGACTGTTATATCAAGTTTCAGGACCTATGGTCCAAAAATATGCATATGACATCCCTTTTTATTTTGGGGCGACATAACTCATCCAAAAGAAAAATGCACATGACGTGCCAGATTAAGACTCAAAAGGAAAACATGATCGAAACTTTATATTGAAGTAAAAAGAAAGCATACCAGCAATGTTCCCTCGAGGCTGAGAGTTGGAGGTGTGACAGCTAATGCAAGAAAGAATGGAATCATAACTTTGTGCATCTGTATGGAAACAAGATAAAATATAAAAAGGAATACGATTATATTTACTTTTTCATCTGCACAAGACAATGAAAATGCTAATGTTTCCATAGAATATCTGCACCTTAATTAATTTCCTCCAACTTTGTCTAAGAACTCAAATAAGATTTATAAGGTAAGTCGGCCCATGAGAGATATAATATATATATATATATATATATATTTAAATGCGATCCCAATGAAACAGCACAACAGCGCAGATAAGATAATCTGTCCTCATGTAATAGATATAGGTAAAACAATGGCAATTTAATTAAAAAATCCCCTATTATTTGTCACTTCATTAACCTTTCAAATGATATAGAAAAGCACCTTAAGTGGCCTCAAAATCAACTGACCGGGCCACTAGGAGCCCAAAAATTTTAAAACATTAAAAATATGAAAAATTTTGTATAAAAGAAATAGTCATGGAACATTTAATGCAATATGGTAAGGCACAATGTGACAGAGCTCCAGAGATTATAAATGGAATGACACTACTCACAACAGGGAAGCTCAAAATGTAAGCACAAACCTCCTGTATGACACTCTGATCATGTGTAAAGATTTTAGGGAACCACAGAAGAACAGATGTTGAAACAATCCCTAATAGCAAGCCAAGTATTGCTCCAATGATGACAAGGGACTTTAGTAGCATTTGGGCCTGTTTTATTTGATTAAACACTCAGGAAATTTTCAACAAACTGAAATTCATAGAAAGACGGATGATGTGGAATATTAAGTCAAAAGAGACAGAATATGGAGGGTAGCAGGCTGTAGCATCATCAAAATAACCACCATTCTACTTATAAAAAAAAAAAATCACCATTCTAACCTTTTCCAAATTTCTACGGACTCCATATATTAACTCAGGCATAAATGACTGTGCAGTCTGAGATAGAGGTTCACCCCATACTGTACACATAAAGAATGTTTGGACCATGACCTAGAATAAAGGTAAGATTTTGATCCAAATGACCAATTAGTTTTCAAAAGATAGGAAGCTGAAGAAGGTAAGATTTAAACTGAAATTACAAGTTTGAGCAAAACTAACCTGGTGAGCAGCCATTGAGTATGTGCCCATAGATGTAGCAAGATATGTAATGAGGGAAAAGAAAGCAACCTAAAGCATCGAATTGTCACAGATAAATAAAGATAGAACGGGAGACCAGAAACAGCTACAGAATTGAGTGATACTATAATTTGACCTTTGATATCATTGTCACAAAAACTGGAGCAGCAAGCCCAAACACTGTCCGAAGTTCTTCAAGTGATGGAACAGATATGGCAAATGCATCGTATCCTTTCTTGTTCAGAGATTCAATCATCATATAACCTGCAATAACCTAGAATGAATGCTGATGAGTGGCAATGGAAAAAAGAAAGTGCAAGCATATCTGCTTAGCCACATTGAGAATGAACCAATCGGCACATCATATAGGTTAAAGTCAACCTGCATGAAATCAATATTGAATTTTCATTCAGCACACCTGAGAGGCTGCTGTTGCCCATGCTGCACCAGCAATACCATAGCCTAAGAAGCTGCACAGGACTATATCACCAACGGCATTTACAGCACTGGCAACCGCCAAAGCCTTCAATGGTCCCCATGAATCTTTCATACCAAGACTGGGAAATGGAAGAGAATATCAGATAGAAACCAATTCAGGTAAATAAATGTTCCAATTCCATTAAACCGGCCAATGTCTCATTTGAGACGGGCAAATCAATCGTTTCATAATCAAACACCAAGTTGCCTCAAGACCATACAAACACATACGATAAAGTGCATGTAGCAATTGGCTAAGAAATTGCAGATTTAACAAATTTTTCTAGTAGTTCTTTCATTACTAACACATGCATGCATTAGCAGATCAAGAATAAGGATAAACAACCATACTATGGTGCACAAGAGAACAAAAAACTGAGCTCATTCAGTGCATAACGAATGGGAAGAGGTATACACACCTTGCACTCTGAGTAACCCATCCAATGAGAACTGCAGGCCATGCTAAGCCTCGAATCTACCATCAAAAAAGATTTTTTTTTCAAACAAATCAAGAAGAGAACATTAATAGTGCAGATCCTGCCAGAACCCCACAGATGTTTTTTGTCATGAGCACAAGTTAGGGGAGATTGTATGCCAAAGCATATGACCAGTCATCAAAGACAAAAGCTTCTGCAAGCCAGTATACAGATGTTGATCACAAATGCACACCCACACACATATTGGCACCATATTGCCTGGTGAACTCAAGGGTTACTGCAAAGATTATTCTCAGGTATATCAAGACTTCCAAAGTGTAGAACAACATAAAATGTATATTCCTTTCTCATTGTTGATTCACTGTTTACACGAGTTCTTTTATAGATGAATTACAGGGTAGTTTTGACATTTTGTCAAGCACATGGTGTGCGTGTTTCCTACAGCTATATGCAGGTACAGTTGTAACCGAAAGCATTCCATTTACAGAGGAATACCAGAGCAACCAATCCAAAGAATTACAGAGAGAGAGAACTATAATATTCTAGAAGAATCTTGAGGCTGAGATGGCATGACTGGTGCGTGTGTGTCTGAGGTGGATGTTTCCAGTTGAGGCTGAGATGATTCGGATCCTTGTTTGGCTGAGCTGTTGATATCCTCCCGCAAGTCCATGATGGGTACCATTGTGAGACTTGTACGCAATTGGAGAAACCGAGATGAGTGAAGTGGCTTGGTGAATATATCTGCTACTTGATCTTGAGAGGCAGTGAAAGCAACTTGTAGAGATTTTGATCTTACACGGTCACGCACAAAGTGGAAGTCAATTTCCATGTGTTTTGTTCTTGAGTGAAGGACTGGATTGGTGGAAAGGTAAGTGGCTCCCAAGTTGTCACACCAGAGGGTAGGAGGCTGAGAGAGAAAGATGCTGAGTTCCTTGAGCAGGGACTGAAGCCAGGTAATTCGGCAGTGGTGTTGGCCAGTGATTTGTATTCGGCCTCTGTGCTAGATCGAGCAACTGTGGGCTGCTTCTTTGAACTCCAGGAAAGTAAATTTGAGCCAAGAAATACACAAAAGCCGCCAGTTGAGCGACGGTCATCAGGGCATCCTGCCCAGTCCGCATCAGAGAAGGCATGTAATTTGTAAGAGGATGATGGGCGGATAAGAAGGCCGTAGTGAGCTGTGTGCTTGAGATATCTTAAGATGCGCTTGACCGCTTGCCAGTGAGGTAGTTTGGGACAATGCATAAACTGACAAATTTTGTTGACAGCAAAGGCAATGTCTGGTCGGGTAAGAGAGAGATATTGGAGACTACCTACTGTGCTACGGTAGAGACTGGGGTTAGAAAATTCAGGTCCATCTGTGAGTGAAAGCCGAGTAGAGGAGGCCATTGGAGTTTTGACGGGTTTAGCTAGGTCCATTTTGGTCCGTTTGAGCATGTCACAAACATATTTTGTTTGTGATAAATGTAGACCTTGCGAGTGATGGTGAATTTCTAGACCTAGAAAGAAACGAAGGGGTCCGAGATCCTTAACTGGGAAAAAAGAGTTCAGGGAACGGATCACAGAGTTGATGGCATCCAAACTAGACCCAGTGAGGATGATATCATCTACGTAAACCAGGAAAAAGAGGGAGACTGAGGAATGTTTGTAAAAGAACAAAGATGGATCAGCTAGAGACTGTGTGAAGCCGAATTCAAGGAGCTTGGTACTCAGCTTGGAGAACCAGGCGCGGGGTGCTTGTTTGAGGCCATAGATGGCCTTATTCAAGCGGCAAACATGGGCTGGGTGATGAGGATGGACGAACCCAGTAGGTTGGGTCATAAAAACTTCTTCTTGGAGGTCCCCATGCAGAAAGGCATTATTGATGTCTAACTGTCGTAGGGACCATCCTTCGGTGATAGCTATGGAAAGTATGGTGCGGATTGTGGTGGGCTTCACAACTGGACTAAAAGTTTCAGAGAAGTCAATACCTGCCTGTTGATGGAAGCCCTTGGCGACAAGTCGCGCTTTGTGTCTGTCGATGGTGCCGTCCGAGCGTCGCTTGGTGCGAAAGACCCATTTGCAGCCCACTAAATTTTTGATACCTGAAGAGGGCACTAGAGTCCACGTGTTAGTGTTGAGTAAGGCGTGAAATTCTTCTGCCATGGCTGTCCGCCAAACATGGTGTTTGGAGGCTTCGGTAAAGGAGGTAGGGTCATCTGGAAGTTGGGAGGTGATGGTAAGGAAGCTTCGGGGAGGCGGCCAGAGGATGGTTCCATCAGTGTATGTCTTTGGGTGAAGGGAATTTGTTTTGGATCTTGTGATGATTTTAGAGGAAGAGGGCGCAGCAGATGTTAGGGTTGGGAGAGAGAAGTCGAGGGTAGAAGATGAGGGAGAGAGGTGTTGAGGGCTATCGGGTTGACGAGAGGGTGATCTGGGCTCGATTTGTGGGTGATCTGGGCTGAGGGTTACAATGGGCTCGATTTGTGGGTGATCTGGGCTTTCGTGGGGTCGACCAAGATTGGGTGAGGGTGTGGTTTCGGAAGTCATTTCTGAGGGAGACCGTGGAGGTGTGGGCTGGGTCATTCGGGTGGGGCTTGGAGGGTTATTTGCAGATGGAGTTGGGTTTAAGGAATGGGCGGGAATAGGCCCGAGGATAGAGGGAAGGCTTGTTGAAGATGGGCTGGGAACAGAGCTGTTGAGATGATGAAACGGGAAGAGTTGTTCATCAAAAACATCTCTTGAGATGTAAAGGCGTTCGGTGGGAAGATGTAGACAGCGATAACCATGATGAGAATCACTGTATCCAATGAATAGACATTGTGAAGAACGAAGATCAAGTTTGTGACGATTGTATGGCCGTAAGTGAGGCCAACAAGCTGTGCCAAAAACTTTGAGAAATGTGTAATTTGGAGGTTTTGAGAACAATTTTTCATAAGGACTAAGATGATGAAGTAAGGGAGTGGGAAGACGATTTATTAAGTAGACAGCAGTGTGAAAAGAGTCAGCCCAGAAATGTTGAGGAAGAGAGGCGTGAGCCATGAGTGCTAGGCCAGTTTCGACAATATGTCGGTGTTTTCGCTCTACTGCACCATTTTGTTGGTGAGTATGAGGGCAAGAGAGACGGTGTGAAATTCCTTTTGATTTGAGAATGTGATTTAGGGAGCGAAATTCACCGCCCCAATCACTTTGAATTGATTTTATTTTGGAATTAAAAAGAGTTTCAACTGAGGTTTGAAAGGTGAGAAAAGTAGAGACGACATCAGATTTTTGTATTAATGGAAACCACCAGGTAAATCTTGTATAATCATCGAGGAAAGCAACATAATAACGATATCCTTCACGAGAAAGGACTGGGGCAGGACCCCATACATCTGTGTAAAGAAGTTCTAAGGGCTGGGTAGCCCGTTGATGATGAGAAATAAAAGGTAATTGATGACTCTTTGCTTGGCAGCAAGCTGGACAAGGAGAGGTGAAGTCTCGAGTGGAAACTGGAAGACAGTGTTGTGACAATATGCACTGCACAACTTGAAGAGAGGGATGCCCAAGTCTGGAGTGCCACCGAGAGGATGTGGTGCGCTCGCCAACTAGAGCTTGAAGGGGTGATGAAGTGGCTGGAAAAGTGTATAGACCATCACGTACTAGGCCACGAAGGAGAGATGTCCCCGTTTTGGTGTCCTTGACAATAAAATGAGAGGAATGAAACTCAATATAAGCATGATTGTCATGACAAAATTGTCGCACAGAAACCAAGTTTTTGGTTATGTGAGGAACATGTAAAATTTTCTTGAGCTGAAAAACACGAGAAGCAGAGTGTAAGAGAGAGTCACCGATATTTGAAATTGGTAGAGCAGTGCCGTCACCGACACGAATCTGATTTGAGCCGTTGTAGGGAGTGGAGTTGAGGTTCAAGTGGGCAAGGTCTGAGGTGATGTGATTTGTTGCTGCAGTGTCGGGGTACCAAGTGTTGTCGGTGGTGGAGTTGGATGAGGTGTAGTTGGCGGCAAGTGACCGAGGTGGACCATTTTCATATGCATGATCATAGCGATAGTAGCATCGCAAGGCAAGATGACCAACCTTGCCACAGACTTGGCAAGTTGGCTTGGAGTGTGGCAGAGGAGATGGATTTGGAGAGAAATTTGGAGGTGAAGGATGTTGCGATCGGCCCCTTCCACGGCCACGATAACTACCTCGAGAAAAACCCCGAGTGTTGCCACGGCCACGAGAGGAGTTGTTGGAGGTAAAATGAGCAGATATTTCAGTGGTTGGGGGAAGATGAGTTGAGTGAGCAAGGCGGCTTTCATGGGTAAGAAGAAGGCCAAAAAGTTCTTCAGGGGTCATAGGTTCAAGGCGAGCTGTGATGGAGGTAACGACAGCATCGAAATCGTTATTTAAACCAGCAAGAAGATATGAAGTAAACTCAGCAGAGGAGAGAGGGCTACCAGCAGCAGCCATGGTGTCGGAAAGATGCTTGACCTTCCGGAAATAATCTGAGATGGAGCTGGATCCTTTGGATACAGTAGCTAGTTGATAGCGAAGCTGGATGATGCGGGCATGAGATTGGGTCATGAAAAATTTTTCCAAGGCAGTCCATACTTGATGAGCAGTTGTGTAACCAACAACTTGAGCAATGAGATTTTCGGAGAGGGAGGAGATGATGGCACTTAAAATCATTTGATCAGTATGTGACCATTCAAGATATTCTGGGTTCGGGTTATGAGAGTTAGGAAGAAAACGTGGGGGAGGGGGATGGGTGCCATCAACGAAGTGATATAAACGCTGACCTCTCAGATATGGAACCATCTGAGCTCGCCAGAGAAGGAAGTTATCATTGGTTAATTTGACTGAGACAAGGTGGGAGAGAAACGGAAGAGAGGTAGGGGTAGCAGGAGGAGGGCTGGAAAGTTTTTCCATGTTGGTTTCAGCCATGGAGACGTTTGTCTATTTTGGCTCTGATGCCATGTAGAACAACATAAAATGTATATTCCTTTCTCATTGTTGATTCACTGTTTACACGAGTTCTTTTATAGATGAATTACAGGGTAGTTTTGACATTTTGTCAAGCACATGGTGTGCGTGTTTCCTACAGCTATATGCAGGTATAGTTGTAACCGAAAGCATTCCATTTACAGAGGAATACCAGAGCAACCAATCCAAAGAATTACAGAGAGAGAGAACTATAATATTCTAGAAGAATCTTGAGGCTAAGATGGCATGACTGGTGCGTGTGTGTCTGAGGTGGATGTTTCCAGTTGAGGCTGAGATGATTCGGATCCTTGTTTGGCTGAGCTGTTGATACAAAGCAAATGCTCTTTTTTTCCTTCTCTCTTTTTCAGAAAAGCAAGGGTTTTTTTGCTATTTATTTTACTTTCTTTTATTCTCCGCCTTTCCCTTCCAATAACTTGGTTTTAAGCTTAGAAGTAAGAAAGGAAGAAAATTTGCACAACAGTCAACAGGAACAACCGGCAGGGCATATAGGAAAAGATATGAAGGTTAGAAAGAAATGTACCTGAACATATGTGTTTGCTGCAGGTATGACGTGTGCGCTCTTTGGCCCAGTAAAAGCTAAAAAGGTGAAAGTAACCAATTCATCAGTCATAGGATTGCGTCTGCAATTCATTTGGTATAAAAACTTGCTGCTTTAAAAGAAGTGGTGAAAAAATACAACTATGACTACCCAAAAGCAATCAACACTCGGCTTAGAAATAACCAAAAGCTGCTCCAATAGTTATTACCTGTTAGTGCCCACGAACCAAAAAACTTCGTAAACAAAAGCATTAAGCAGCCACAAGTTAACCCAACAAACAGCAAGTTAGATATGTGATGCTGCACTTCATTTTTATCCTGCGCGCCAATGCCAAATTGTGTGAAAAACAAAATCAGCGTCGAAACATTGAAGAGCAAAGAGGAATTGATCATTAAAGATTATCTAACCACCACATAGTTCATAATCAAAAGCTAAGAGTAACGCATCTAAGCGTGCTTTTGCCAAAAATCCAGCAAAGGGCTTCACCAGTTAAAGAACTAACCTTTTTGGCAAGGGAAGTGGCAACCATATTCGAAGTAGCAATCGAAAGGAACATGAACACATAACTCAAACTATCACACATAACTGTTGCCGGACCTGTCAAAACAAATTGACGCACATACCTCAACAATAGGCACGGGTGAGCGAGAGTTCCTTCTAATCTAAAATGAAAAAACTAAAAGCAGCCAAGCAGAGAAGTAAATGTATAATACAAGTTCCCAAGAGAACACACCCAAAGCAGCGAGCTCAATTGAGCTACCCTGACCGATGACCGCGGTGTCAATCAGGCTCATCAACGGCCCGCAAATCCAGAGACCAGTGGCTGGCCCCGTGAACTTCACAATCTCCTTCATTTGATGCCATATAGTCTGTCTGTCTCCACTACCCGCTCCGTCTCCCTCGACCTCCAACACTTGTTCGGAGACCGAAACGGTACCACTATCGCTTTCGTCGGAGATCTCGGAGTCCTTTTCGAAGAGCTCTCGAGCTGGGCTAATGCAAGCGGTTTTTATACAATTGCGACGAGCTTTCGGCGCCGACGTGATCAACAGATTTGAAGGAAAAAGGGAGATTTTAAAGCGAGGAAAAAGAGAGAGTGGTCTTTGGTGTGTATGGTTTTGGAAGAGATGGGTGCAGGGAGGGCGAGCTATTAGGATTCTGGATTGCATTTTCTCTCTCGCCCTTTTCCGTTGGAAAATGGGGCCTCATAAAATCTGGGGATGGGGGAAAAAAAAAAAAAACGAAAGAAGAAGCGGTGACAGAAGGGTGGGTGAAGATACCAGGGTCCAGGAAGAAGGAAACGAACGACGGTTGTATATAGACTTGAGAAAAAGAGAGCACGTGGTTTAATTTTGTAATAATTTTACATATATTAAAAGAGAAAACTGAAATTTGCCTGCACGGCGCCGCCTTGAATGTGATGATGTAATGCTGACGGGAACATTTTGATCTTTGACCAGTTTACCGCTGAAACGACAAAGCACCCTCGTCCGGATGCCTAAACTTTCGTTTACGATTTACATTTGAGGAAAACCCAAATGGATTTTTCATCCACTTACCCATTTTAGAATTTGAGTTTGGGAATGCTACAGTAGCTTCTCATATATCGGAAGTTACTGTACATTTTCAATCCTCTGTTCCGGTTGTTCATTTCGTGCAATTTCTCTCTTTTTTGTGTCTTATCGGCAATCATCATTTGTATCTCCATTCGGCAACCCCTTGGTCATCGTCTATAGTAAGGCTATACATCTCTGACATACACAGCCTATACACACACACACTCTCTCGTTGGAATGCTCTGTGCGGTTGTGTCTATTCATTTTCATGTGTTCACCTATATTGCTTCATTGTTTTCAGATTCCTTGTGATTTACATCCATTTGTGTTCATCCATATTACTATGTGATTTATTCGAATGGGTATTTATAATTTACTTGAATGGGTATTTTTTATTTACGGCTTGTATTGGCTTGCAATTTACCCGAATTTTGTTGTGATTATATCTTATAGTTTACATTTGGGTATCTGATTATGGAGATGTAGTTGTGAATTTCAAACCTCTCTATTTTGTAAAATTGAGGCTCGATCTATAGTTCACTCGGATTGTTGGTCTCTGATTCGATCTATTTAGAATTTTACATTTGAGTTTGTGATTTTATTACTATAGATGTGGTTTTGCAGGCTGTGATTTACATTTTCTTACATTTGGGTTTTGGATTATATGTTACGATAGCTCTTATGCATGCACTTGTTATTTCTGCAGCATTGGACAATGTACATGTTTTCATTTGGGTCTCTGATTCGATTATTCCTTGGGATTTATTATATTTTGGTCTATGATTTATATGTTATTATAGCTGTGAATTTGGAACTTCTCATTTCTCCAGTGTTGGAGAGTTATACATGTTTCTATTTTGGTAGATTCAATTATTTCTTGTTATTTACATTTAGGTCTTTGATTTACATGTTACTATAGCTGTGAATTTCGCCAAAGTCTTTTCTACAACATTGGGGCCATGATTTACCATTATTATGGTTGTGATTGGGGTTTTGTGTAATTTTCAGGTTCTATGGTTGGCATTCGATTGTGGCTCTCGTTTGAACTATATATGTAAGTGCAGGGGCTATGATGATGGTTAGATTGTTGTGTACCTGAGTGTAATATCAACAAGTCTAATGAATGTTCATTGATCGGTATGGCAGGGAAACTTGGATGACTATCTTAATTGTGAAATTTTCACAAATGCAACCGGAATTTGCAACCATCCTATCTTGTGCCCTTGTTATTTCATTTTGTACTATCTTGTGTTCTCTTATCTTATTTGGTTGGATATGCATGAAGGGTTAACCCTTGTTGGATCATGTGGAACATGTTTTCTGCTTTGACTTGTGCCTTATATCCTGTTTGTGAGTTTGGTTTTGTGATTTCTTGGCAGTGCTTGGTTGGTTGTGCTGCAAGTTATTGTTCATTATTAAAGTTGCTGTTCAGTTTTGTGAAACTTGGCTCTGAGATATATACATGCATGTTGTTCATAGTGTCATTTCAAAAAATGGTGTTTGTAACTAACATAGACGGTATCCTTTTGATTTCTCATTAACTGGCCTTGGGGCACAAGTTTTGCGATTTGTATTCTACTACACTACATGCATGCTGTTCAATTTTATGAAATAGAGACTACTTTGATGAGTTTGTTGTTTAGTTGTGATTGGCCTGTGATATTTAGTTTTTTAGGAAGTATCAGTTTCTTATTTCACTAGTTTTTAAGTGAGATATCTATTCTAAACATAATTTCATATTCTTCAAAGCTACATCCTTTTTTGCAGTTGTGTTGTGATACCACCCTTTTGTACTTTGTTAGATTATTTATTACTTTTTAGACACTTGTTGTGTTGTGATACCATTCTCTTTTGCGATAGGAAATATATATTTTCCTTGGATGCTTTTCTTGTTTGGTATGATTTTGATTGGGCATTTTTGTTTGTGATGTGTTATCTTACTTGTAAAACAAAATTATCTTTAAGTGCTTGGCCTTGGGTTAATTAGCAATGAAGATGGCCCACCTTTTAAGTGCTTGCCCTTGACACTATCCTTTTTGCTAATTTCATTTTAATAAGTACCTGTTTTGTATCTCTAGCATGCCATTATTCTTGTCGACTAGAATGTGGAAGGACCTGGAAATCCTTTTGTTTTGTGAAATGGAATTTGAAACAAAGTGTACTTCTGACTTTGAATTTGAAAGCTTTCTTTAGAAATGTATAATTTCTTTGAAAATACATCTTGTCCTTGTGTTGGATTTTGGCATGCTTCTATACTGGATTTTGTTGGTTGGGTTATTTTAGTACCCCTTGCGGATTTGTTGTGCTCCACCCCATGTTCTTTACTTTTGTTTGGTGGATTAGTTTGTTCATTTAGTTGTTTATCCTTGTCTATTCCTCTCAGTTGCGCTGATGATAAAGTTGAGTAGGGATAAATGAAAGTTGGGACATACTCTATGGCATTCATCAAAGCCAGATGGGGTCTAGCGAACCAACCGATTGTTTCATCCATGAGTAAGCCGCATAATGTCTTCGTGCAACTGGCGTTGGAGGAAGATTTTGTTAATGCATTTGCTCGTGAGAATTGTGAAATCAATGGAGTACCGTATAGAGTATTCCATTGGACTACTGAATTCTAAGAAGATCAAGAACCTGTCCGTGTGCCGGTGTGGATCACGTTGCCAGGTCTTCCACCAAACTATTATCACGAGTCTTTCCTTCGCAGCATTACGGCTCCAATTGGAAGATTTATAAAGCGAGACAATCCCACTCGATGCGCTACTCATACAGATGGTGCAAGACTCTGTTTAGAGATGGATATATCTAAAGAGCCTATTCAGGCTTTGTGGATTGGTACCCCCCGAAACCCTCAAAGTCTTTATCAAATTATTGAGTTTGAGACATTGTCGGCATACTGTCCAAAGTGTCATGTTCAAGGCCATAACTCCAAGACTTGTAAAGGTGAAGGCAAGAAACGTAATGTGAAGATGAAGGAACCAAAAGAGAAGGTAACGATAAAACAGGTCTGGGTTATCAAGGAAACTAAGGGTGGGAGTCTTGTTCAGAAGGGTGAGTCTAGCAAGGTGGAAGAGAGGCCGTTGAATGAGGAGGAATTTATTCCACATGATCAGGTATTGGAGAGTTCGGAAACGGACCGAATGAATGGTGTTGAAGGCAGAGGAATGGAAGTAGTTCCAACACTAGAGCAGGAAGAGGCTGTTAATGATGGAGAGCTTGGTTCCACAACTCAGTTGCTTAATAGGGGCAATCCAGTTATTGACCAGGTTGGGCATGGTACATCAATGGATGCAGAACTGGCTACTACCGAGGTGGTGGTTCTAGAGAAGGGGAAGTTGGTGACACCTGAGTCATTAGAAGGAAATGATGGTTTGCGTTTGGGTATAGTCCAAGAAGAGTTGGCATCGGGTCTTAATACTAATATGGCAAGTTTGCAAACTGGGGGCATGCTTGCACCCATTATGGAGGATATTCATACAGAAGCCCATGATCGACGGACGCTGGATGAGGTCTTTACCCAAGAAGGATATGATCCAGTTTGTGAGGAGGTTGCGCGTACGAATTATTGCTCAGATAGTCACACCTGCTCAGATTCGGATTCGGAAGGGGCTTTAGAACACTTAGCTAAAGAAAATCTTGTGGCCTCGGATTCAGATTCTCAATTGAACAAGAAATGGAAAGGGAAAGGTATTAAGTTAAGAAGTTCTTCCAGGGTCATAAATAAGCCCACCCGGCTTAATTTATGAAGTCATCTTTATTGTATTGGAATGCTCAGGGGATAGGAACGTCAAGAAAGCGCCTTAAAAAATTGGTATCAAAATTTCTTCCTAAAATTATTGTTATTGCTGAACCAATGGTAAGTAATTCTCGTTTAGATTTGTGGCGTGATTGTTTGCGTTTTGATTGTTGTTGCTCTAATGTTGATGACGAAGGTAAGTTATGGATGTTTTGGGTTCAGGAATTAAATCTTATTGTTGAGTATATGGGTGATCAATTCTTGACAGTTCATATTGATAATCCTAATATTGTCCGATTTACATTTGTATATGCGAAATGTTCCTATTTGGAGCGTAGAAGACTGTGGGATGCTTTGATGGCGGCTAATATTCACCAGTTACCATGGATGGTGATGAGAGATTTTAATATTATCAGAAATGATTCAGAGCGCAGAGGGGGCCGGCCAAGACTAGCTTTGGCTATGGAGGAGTTTAATGATTGGGTGGGTGCTTGTGGTCTTCTTGATATGCCTTTTTGTGGGAATTCCTTGTCCTGGTGTAATGGTCACTTGGGAAGATCTAGGCAATGGGCGAGGCTGGATCGCTGCTTTCTTAATACAGCGGCTCTTGATATTTTTCCGGCTGCTAATTTGGAATATTTAACACGTACTTCTTCTGATCATGCACCGATGTCGATTTCGTTGGAGAATTCGTTTGTTACTTATGGCTATCATTCTTTTAAATTTCAGCAAATGTGGGTATCTCATGCCCAATTTTTTGACTGTGTTTTGACCTCTTGGAATGAGGATGTTGTTGGAGGCTCAAGTTTATATGTGCTTATGAATAAACTTAAAAGACTCGGAATTGCATTGAGAGAGTGGAACAAGCACATTTTTGGGAGGACGGAAATCCATATAGCAGAGCTTGAGGCTCGGATAAAGGGTTTGGAGGCCAGGCTGCAATCTGAATATATAAAAGATGTAGATGATGATCTCGTGGTTTCACAATTGGAGCTTTCAGTTTGGTTGGATAGGGAAGAAAAACGTTTAGCCCAACAAGTTAAACAAGGTTGGATTCAGAAGGGAGAAGCGACCTCTACGTTCTTCTGTGCGGTCAGTCGTCGTAATCATAAAGTGGTGAAAGAATGAAACTTGCAGACGGTACTATTCTTTCCTCACCAGAACAGATCCATGACGGGGCTATTTCTTATTTCTCATAATTCCTAGAGGTTGGTTCTTGCTGTGAAGAGCCGAACCTGGGGGGTTTGGTCCAACCGATTATTTCACGGGGTGAAAATGACTTTCTTTCTCGTACTCCTTCATCCCATGAAGTTTATGATACTTTTTGCTCCATTCCGGAAGATAGTAGTCCGGGTCCTGATGGGTTTGGATTGGGATTCTATTGATCTTGTTGGCACATAGTGGGCAATGAGACTGTTGATGCGGTGTCAGAGTTTTTTCGAGATAAGAATTTTCCGAGGTTTTTCAATGCTACTTTATTGGTTTTAATTCCGAAAGTGGATAATCCGACGAGTTTTGATAAGTTCAGGCCGATTAGTCTGTGTAACGTGTTTTACAAAATGTGCACTAAAATTATGGTTAATCGCCTCTCCCCCATGTTGGCAAAAATTATTTCTCCTGAACAAGGAGCTTTTCTTCCGGGTCAAAGCATCTTTGAGAATATTAGTGTTACACAAGAAATGATCCATTCTATTAACAAACCGGCACATGGTGGAAATGTAGTTTTGAAGATTGACATGGCTAAAGTATATGATAGTGTGGACTGGTCCTTTCTTTTGCATGTTCTTAAAGCATTCGGGTTCTCACAATTTTTTTGTATGTTGATTCAACAATGCATCACTAATCCTTGGTTCTCTGTGGTCATGAACGGGGTACCCAAAGGTTTTTTCAAAGGAGGTCGTGGGTTGAGACAAGGTGATCCTATCTCTCCTTATTTATTTATTATTATTGAGGAAATTTTTACAAGGATGATAAAAAAGCAGGTGGAAATGGGTAAGATTACTCAGTTTTACCATCCAATGGGTACCCCCAATATTTCTCATTTACTCTATGTGGATGATATGGTGCTATTTTGTAATGGGGACAAAACTTCATTAAAACTATTTCTGATGTGTTGAAGACGTACGAACAATGGTCGGGGCAAGTAGTTAGCAAAAACAAGTCCTCTATATTTTTCTCTTCGCAGGTTCCTATCTCTAAACGTCGGGCTCTTCTTCGCTTCACGTGTTTTACGGAAGGGACTTTCCCTTTAAATATCTGGGAGTTCTTATTATTTCAGGAAGACTGAAAATAACTCATTTTGATGACTTGATGGCTAAAGTTCAATTCAGATTGGAGGAATGGCAAGCCAGAATGTTATCCAGTGGGGCGCGTCTGATTCTCATTAAACATGTGCTTCAAAGTATTCCCGTTCACAGTCTTTCTATCTTAAGGACGCCTAAAACTGTTCTTGAGAAACTTCAAAAAATCGTCAGTACCTTTTTCTGGGGTGTAAAAGATGGGAAAACTAAGAAAAAATGGCGTTCTTGGGTGGATATTTGTAAGCCTGTCTCGGAAGGTGGGATGGGTATTCGGAGTCTTCAAGATGTGCAAACATCTCTACATATGAAGTTAGCTTGGAATCTAATGCAAGGTACATCTCTTTGGTCTAATTTTTTTCATGCTAAATATGTTGGTGATAGACATATTTCTATGGTGGATCCTAAGAAAGGGTCTATTTTTTGGAAGATGATCTGACAAAATATTCATTTAGTGCAAGCTAATTCTAAATGGAGAGTTCGAGAGGGTAAGCTTCTTTTTTGGCATGATAAGTGGGCTGATGATGGCCCTCTTTGCGATAATATTCAGATTTCGGGTATGCCAAATCTTAAGTTGGAAGATTGTAAAACTGGGTTGGGTTGGAATATGGAGATTTTTGCTCGGTTGGTTGGGCATCAAAAAGCTGAAAATATTATTTTGCAGTTGGGTAGGGTTAAACATGGGAAAGATATATTGATATGGCTACCTAATGATGACGGAAATTTCTCTACTAAGAGTGCTTGGAATTGTATCCATTTGAGGGGACCAGATTTCCCTTGGGCAAAATGGATTTGGCATTCTGCTCTTCCAAAAAAAATTTCAATCACTATGTGGAAGGCCATACATGATTGTCTTCCTGTGGACGACAGAATTTGCAGAATTGGTATTCCTATCGTTTCCCGTTGTGATTGTTGTTCCAATTATACTTATGAAGATCTTAATCATATTCTTGTGGGAGGAGATTTTGCTGCAAAAATTTGGTGTATCTGTTCGGTGGTTCTTGGAATTCCTTGGGTGGAAGGTTGCTCGTGGAGACAGAGGGTGGAGTGTTGGTATAGGAGGGCTAAGAATTCTAATCGCCCTGGTCAACTGTTGGGACTTCTTCCGGCGATCATTACTTGGCGGCTATGGGGGCGTCGCTGTAAGACCCGGATGGAAGGAGTAATGGAATCGGTCCAACAGGTTTGGTGTTCCATAAAATATTGGGTTTCTTGGATTGCAGTTAAACTAAATAATGTTAATTTGCTCAATCGGCGTGATAAATGTATTTTAAAATGTTTTAATATGCCTTTAAATGTCATGAGGAAAGAGATTGTCATCTCGGTCAGGTGGAAGCAGCCTAAGCAAGATTGGGTAAAGCTGAATGTTGATGGTTGTTGTCTAGGTAATCCAGGCCCTTCAGGTGCTGGAGGAATTATTCGAGATGAAAAAAGTAATCTGGTTTGTGGGTTTGCAATAGCAATAGGGCATCATTTGTTATTCAGAGCTGATGGGTTTACTTCATGGGCTTCGACATATTGACTTGATGGATTTTTATTTGTGGAGATTGAACTAGATTCCATGTTAGTACTAAACTGGTTGAAGAATAAGATATGTGGCTTGTGGTACATGGAAGATTATTAGGATGAAATTCAGAGTCGACTAGCTGAGATTAATGTTTCATTTGTTCACTGTTATAGAGAATGTAACTCGGTTGCGGATGGCTTAGCTAAAATGGGTGCTAATGGTCTTACGGGATCATGGGTTTCTCTTCCTGAATTGCCTCCTTCTATTAGAGGGAACATTAGGCTGGATAGATGGGGTTTCCCTTACATACAGAAAACCCGAAGTAGTTGATAGAAAGCTATGTGCGCTGATCTTACGAGAGGTATGTCTTTTTTGCATTTGATCATTTTATTTCTTACTCTATGTTCGTGCAGATTTTGTCTTGCAGGTTGTTATATTGAAGGTTTTTTTGGAGGTATTTGTATAGTGGTTGAGATTATTTGGTTTTTTGAGGCTTGGGTTTTGGTTTTATTATAATATTTGTAGCCCCCATGCCTCGGGTTGTAACCACGGTTTTCCTCCGCCACAAGTGAGGGGCTGATCAATAAAATTTGGGACGGAGTCACAAATGGACATGTGACCTTCGACTCTTCTGTAAAAAAAAAAAGAAACTGCTTTACGGGGTTTGTATTCAGTAAAATCTGATGTGTTCAGCTTTTGAGTATTACTGTTAGAGATTGTGAGTGGCAAGAAGAATACATGCTTCTATAACGAGTCGCTCTACCTTCTGAGCCATGTGCGTAGTGTCTATTACCACACAAGTTCTTAGTTTCTTCACATTAATCATTTATAAACTGAGATTCTCTTAGTTTTAGCAAAAAATTCCACTGATTTGAAATGAAAACAGGCATGAGAGTTGTGGAGAGATGGTAGGAGTATGGAGCTAACGGACTCAACAATAGGGTATCCTTCTTGCACTTCCATCATGGTGAGATACATTAACATCGGGCTACTTTGCGTTCAAAAAAGCCCACCTGATCGACCTACCATGTATGATATGGTCTCCATGCTTAGTAATGAACATGCACCTCTGCCTATACCCAACCAGCCTGCTTTTATCACATGCCGGAATTTGATGATGCGCACAAATTCAGCAATTAATTTTGCAGAAGATCGCTCAATAAACAGTACTACTGTTTCAGTAATAGAAGCTCGATGAATGGCACTGTTTCATTTATCAAAAGGTTTTTTTTTTTTTTTTTTTTAATTATTTAATTTTTCTCCAAGAAAGGACCTTTTTTTTTTTTAATCTAATATTTATGCAGATTGATATGTTACGAACTTATCACCGTCCTCCATCTTAATTTGCCGCTACTTTTGTTTACAATAATAGGAGACGGGAGCTGCTCACCTCCGATTGTCAATAATACTACACATAATAATATAATATATAAATACATAATCATTTAAAAAAAAAGGTAAAATTGACTATTAAAAAATTAGTTATTTTATATAAGTCTCGTATTTATTTATTTTTCTCAAAAAATTTATAAAGTATTTACACATTCTACGACTATAAATATAATTTCTCTTAATAAAACTTTCTTCTGAATTCAAACGGATCTTTGACTTTAACAGAGTTTTTGTTTTCAAATATAAAATATAATGTAATACTACTTGTTTGAATATTTATGCAGGCTATGCCTTTTAAATAATGACTTTAACAGATCAACAATGTGTTTAACGCGTCTATAAATAAGTTATTGACAGCGTTCAAGACACTTTTAATAAAATATATAATTCTCCAGAATTATTTAGCCACATTATTCAATTTGTCGAACACGAGTTTAAACTTTTAAAATAATTTGTAAAATAATATTTCATATAGTCGTAGAGTGTGCAAGCACAATGCAGTCGATTTATAAAATAGTAGATTCCACTATTAAAAAATTAAATTTCTTTTTATATGAGTCCCGTAATTATTCACTTTTTTTCAAAGTAATTGTGCGACGCTTACATACTTTCTAAAAAAAGCCTTCTTATTCCTACAAACTACACTTATTTTAATTTATTTTAATTTTATTTTTACTCTATTCTTCTTAAACTAGTTAAATTTTTCTACTCATTATCCATACATTACACATTTGATAAGAAAATAAAAAATAAAAAATAAAAAATAAATTATAATGTGTGATGTGAAGATGATAAGTTGAATATTTTCATTTGGATTAGGAATTGATTAAAAACTAAAAAAATTATACTCATAATCCCACACCACATATCATACACTACACTTTTTTTTCTCTTACCAAATATATGGTGTATGAAGGATAAGTAGAATAATTCAATTAGATTAAAAATAATAAAACAATTAAATTAAAAGAAATAAAAATAAATTTAGTGTGTAATGTGTGTGAATGATGAGTAGCAAAGTTTTAAAAAATAACTTAGAAAAGTTAAAAAAATTAAGGGCTCGTTTGGATAGTGAGATGAGATAAATAAAATATTATTAGAATATTATTTTTTAATATTATTATTATTTTGATATTTCAAAAAGTTAAATTGTTTATTATATTTTATGTGGTATTTTGAAAAAGTTATAATGTTGAGATGAGATGAAACCGTTTATGTATCCAAACGGACCTAACTTAAAAAATTTATATGTACATTATTAGACTGCATTTGGATGTTGAGCCGAGTTGAACTTTTTATGAATAGTAGTGAGTTAAGATGGTTGAGTGAGTTTTGTGGGACTCATTTAAGATGAGTTTAGGTGTGTTTCGATGTTAAGATGAGTTTAGATGTATTTTGAGAAGTTGTTAAATAAATGGGCCCACCATTAAATTTCACTATTCATCTGACATAGTTTGAGCAACTGCTGGCGCCAAAACCTGCAAATTTTTTTTTTTTTTTTTTTTTCTGACAAGTTGCACTTGCAACCAGTAGAAAAGTGATAAACAATTGAGTTGGGTCTCACGAGAGATGGAAAAGTTGTACATAATTGAGAGAAAAGTAAACTGACAGAGATGAAAAAGTAAAACTGGAAATTAATGTTTGTCAGTTGTGGGCCCTACAGATGAGTTCAATTTTGGACTCTATTTAACCTATGTAAAAACCTGCGTTTGAATGTTCAACTTAGTCTAAAAATAAAGTACACTGGACTGAATTGTGCATCCAAACAAGGCTAGTCTGTGTATTAAAAGATAGTTCATCGCAACACCCAATTCACTGAACTAGTCTTCTAAGATCGAGTTAACTCTGTAATTCGAGTAGGGATGTAAAAAACAAGGCTATTAGCCTGTTGATTTAGGGTTTGTTTGGATATTTAGAATATCTAATAATTTTATAAATAATAGTAAAATAATTTGTGATTAGTAATAAAATGGTTTGAATTAAAATGATTAATTGAATTTTGGAAAAAAATAGAGAAAAAGTTGAATAAAAATATTAAAAAGTTAAAAATTTGTTTGAATATAATTTTTATTTCAAAATTTGAAAAAATTGTCTTTTTTTTGTATTTTATTGGAAAGTTTGGAAAAGTTTTATTGGCTTTTGTATTTAGATGATGATTAGATGAAAAAATTAAAAATTTGAAAGTTAAAAGTATTTTTTGTTTGAATAATATTTAGGAATGAAATTATGAGAAATTTTGAAAATATTTGAAAATACCTCATTGCCCAAACAAAGCCTTAAACTTAAATTTGGATTTAACTATGTTCATTTGTGAATATAAATTAATCTTAATTATTAACACCTCCAATCGAGCTCTAACTTAGTTTTTGTGAAATCACCACTTATTCTAAGTTTAAACGGTTGAAAATATGTAAATTTTAATTACTTAAATTATTCTTAGCATTCTCTCATACATGTAGCCTAATCTTAGCATTCTCTCATACATGTAGCCTAAACTCATTTTCAATAAGTAGTAGAACACATGAAACATTTAATTTAATTAAATATGATGGAGTGTAGAGTATAAATTTAAATTCATGACTTCTATTTGAAATCATTATTTATTCCAAAAACTTAAAAGAAATAATTAGATTTAATTATTCATATTATATTGAGTTTTAATATAAACAAGCCGAGCTTAATCAACCATTGCTCGCCTATACTTTGCTCATTTATAGTTCTAATTATATCTTCTTGAACTAAAATTTCATTGTCATCACACGATGTTGTGTTCTTTCTTTTTCCCAAATAATGACGCGAACACTATTATCTGACGATATGTTTTGTTTGTTAAAAAAAAATATAAAAATAATGACATAAATTGATATTATTTATTGTGATATATTAGATTTATTTTATAATAAAAATAATTTAAATCGCATTAATTTGTAATGAGATATCTCTGTTAACCTGTTAATTCTCCAATTTTACCGTTGATTATACTACAGATTAATGTCATAGTACCACTTCATTGAAAAAAAACTAAATTATCTTTTTGTAACTTTAAAATTGTCACGACTTTTTATTCTTATATAAAGTTGTAAAAGAATTATAAAACCCATCTTTTTTGTCTTTCCAGATATCTGGCACCAAGGCTGGCGTGCACGGGGCCTTCCCCTTCACGCCTGCGAACAGAGTGCCTTCCCCCTTCACGCCTGCGAATAGACTTTTTCTATTACAGGTTGCGGTCTAATTGTCTTGGACAGAATATCTCGTCCACGCGAAGAGGAAAATAATTTTTTTTTATAATGAATTTTAGTTTTTTATAAAATAATTGTACGGTGCTCGACTCCACGAATATAGCATTGCTCAAAGTTTTATTGTACACTCGATTATTTCTAGCATCCTCATTCTTAAGGCATCTTTCTGTAACTACAATTTGCAGTGCTAGTTGCTGCATGTTAGTGAGGGATATGGGTATGGATGGTATCAGGTCATTCCTCTTATTTGTTCTGCTTCTACTCCTCAGAGCATGCTTCACCATTAGTGCAGATGATACCCTTTCGAAAGGTCAGTCCCTTTCGGCGATGAAAACCGACAGCATCTCATCTAATGGCGGCCAATTTGAACTCGGATTCTTCGAACGAGGTACTCCTCCAAAATTCTACCTGGGGATATGGGTTAAACGTTTAGTGGGCCAGAGGACCGTTTGGGTAGCAAATAGAGAAAACCATTTGTCCGACCCTTATACTTCAAGACTCGAATTCTCAGAGGATGGCAATCTTGTCCTTCTTGAAGCTTCCTCCAAGAAACCATTTTGGTCCACAAGTTTGCCGAATCTTCCCTCAAATTCAACTGAAGCAGCACTTCTTGATAATGGAAATCTTGTTTTAAGAGATAGATCGGACCCTTCTACTCTATTTTGGGAGAGTTTCGACTACCCAACTGATACATGGCTGCCAGGTGGAGCGCTTGGGATCGATAAAACTGGAAAAGTACCGAAGCAACTTATTTCATGGAAAAATTCAGAAGATCCATCACCGGGTCTGTTCTCATTATCGTTGAGGATAGACCCAAATGGAAGCAGTGAATATATCTTGGAGTGGAACAGGTCCCAAGTTTATTGGAGTAGTGGAGTTTGGGATGGAAAAGCTTTCAGCTTGGTTCCTGAGATGAGCTTGAATTATATATATAACTTCAGTTTTGTGTCAAATGAAAATGAAACCTATTTCACTTACTCTCTTTATAATGCTTCTATCATGTCGATATTTTTGGTTTCTTCTACCGGACAGATCCAGCAACTTGCGTGGGTGTCCTCCGTTCAGTCCGTTCAGCCGTGGTCTGTATTTTGGGCTCGACCAAATTCACTATCTGATGTCTATGCTTTGTGTGGCCAATTTGGCATATATCAGGGTAATACATCTCAGCCTTGCGATTGTCCAAAAGGTTTCGAACCATTTTCAGATAATCAGACCAGACTAAACGACTGGTCCGGTGGTTGTTTGAGGAGACAGCCTTTGCAATGTGAAAATCGTAATGCCAAAAACGATTGGTTCCAAAAAATACCCAACATCACATTGCCAATTAGCTGGAAAGCATATTCGGCAATGAGTGTCCGGAGATGTAAATTAGTTTGCATGAATAATTGTTCTTGCACAGCTTATACTCATAACAGCAGCGGGTGTCTGATATGGGAAGGAGCTCTTTTGAACATGCAACGACCCTCGGATGGTGGAAAGGTTGGACAAGATATATATTTCAGACTAGCTGCTGACGAGCATCAAATTAGTACCAAAGGTAGGATGAAAAAGATGAAACCTACATAAGTTTACATTATCTTCTTAATGAATCGAAATGCAATTCTGTTCTACAGAGCTAATGGTCATTCTTATCATCATAATCAGGAACCAAATGGAAAGTATGGGTGATTGTAGCTGTGCTGGTAGCTTCGACAGGGCTAATCTTATGCCTATCCGTTTGTTTCTCAATCAAGAGAAAATTCAAACACAAAGGTAAGTTCGAACCTGACATACAAATCCTTAAAAAGTTCCAATTTTTTATTTTTTGTTTATGGGTGAGTGGATCACTAGCAACAACAAAATGCTCCACCAAAATCTAGGACAAGAAAGCTGTGACATTTGTTTGTTCTTAGGAGTGTTTCTCAACGTATTGTCTCGTCAATTGGTGAAGATATTCTTCATGCTTTTGAAATCATCTGAACCAAGTTTCCAAGAGAAATCCTGCAAGTCTCTCCAGCATATTTCAAAACTTCTTTAATTGATTTTATCAGAGCAAACACTTGATTCTCCATTAAAATGAAAAAACTTGTATCATTCTGTGCAAAACAGGAGAGATGGCAACTTCAAGCAATGATCTAATGTTATTTGATCTTAGTACTGAAACTCATGCAATCAATGTTGGAACAAACATCCAAGATAATGATAAGAAAAGAGGAAAGAAGGATGTTGAGTTACCGCTATTCAGTTATGAAAGCGTATTAGCTGCAACCGATAATTTCTCAACTGCAAATAAGCTTGGAGAAGGAGGTTTTGGACCTGTCTACAAGGTATGTATGTTCCATTCTGCTAAATGAATCTGCTTCAAAAAATATGGTAAACATTGAAGGAAGTCTAAAGAGTTTATGGTTCTGTTTCACAGGGAAAGTTACTTAAAGGGAAGGAAATTGCTGTGAAAATGCTTTCAAAAAGATCTGGACAGGGGCTTGAGGAGTTTAGAAATGAGACAACACTAATTGCAAAACTTCAACATAGAAATCTTGTCAAACTCTTGGGTTGCTGTATTGAAGGAGATGAGAAAATACTAATATACGAGTACATGCCCAATAAAAGTTTGGATTTCTACCTTTTTGGTGCGTCCTTATTTTAGTCATCTTGATTCTTATTATATACATACAAATGTATAAAAATTATTCACGCACATACACACGCGCGCGCACATACAGATATATATATATATAATTCTAGGTTCTTGAATGCTGATTTCCTTTGTGGCATCATTTAAACAGATCTAGCTAAGAAAAAAATGTTAGATTGGGGGACACGCATTCACATTATTGAAGGGATTGCTCAAGGACTTTTGTATCTTCATCGGTATTCAAGATTAAGAATTATACATAGAGATATGAAACCCAGTAACATTCTCTTGGATAGTGAAATGAACCCGAGAATATCAGATTTTGGCATGGCTCGAATAGTTGGAGATAATGAAATACAAGCAAACACAAATCGGATTGTTGGAACTTTGTAAGTATGCAATCTATTCCACATGCATCCCATATTTGCCACTGCTACCTAAATTTACTTAGCAAACTACCAAGTACTGAATTTTGGAATCCAGCGGCTACATGTCTCCCGAATATGCCATGGAGGGTCTGTATTCGATAAAGTCTGATGTGTTTAGCTTTGGAGTATTGCTACTCGAGATTGTGAGTGGGAAGAAAAACACGGGCTTTTATAACCATGGGTCACTCAATCTTCTTAGATATGTATGTAGCTTTCTTACTCTATTACGTTTTTCATGTTTTTACATTAATAATTTATCTAAATTAGGATTCTCTTTAATTGTCCAAATGTATTGGATGAACCAATGCAAAAAGAGATGAGACACAACTTTAAATGTGCATGCGTGGTCAACATTGCTCGAAAATCCTACAATGCTTTCGTTAAAAGTTGTAAAGCCCACATAATGTGCTATCTATTTCTAGAATCAGACCATCCAATTTGGTCAGGCAATTGTAGAGAATCTTTATTGTAAGTTATAAACTGAATTACTCTTAATTTTTAATGAAATTTACATTGACTTGAAATGAATACAGGCTTGGGAGTTGTGGAGAGATGGTCAAAGCTTGGAGTTGATGGATTCATCGATAGGGTATCCATCTTCCACTTCTATTCTGGTGAGATACATTAACATCGGGCTACTTTGTGTTCAAGAAAGTCCAGATGATCGACCTACCATGCTTGATGTGGTCTCAATGATGAGTAATGAATATGCACCTCTGCCTACATCCAAGCAACCTGCTTTTACAGCTGGCCGGAAATTGATGCACACGAATCCAACAGTTAACTCTGTAGAGAATTGCTCAATAAATAGTGTAACTGTTTCAGTAATGGAGGCTTGATGAGTACTACCATATCGTTTATTAATTAATTGTGAAAGCTGCCACGTCAACCCGTCTTGAATGTTTGGCTAAAAGTTCAATCGTGGCTGCTTATATCTAACGATGTAATGCTCTCGAGAACATTTTGTTGTTTGACCAATTTAGAGCTGCAACAGCTTAAGAGCTCCAGCACTGAATTTCTTGTCTTTATGCATTGGTAAAGCATCCATAAAGTAATTTTCTTGGTCACAAGAGCTCAAACATGCTGCAGAGTACAGACATATAGTATTGTAATTTTAGGAATTAGTGGGCTAGGATAATAATAATTTCTACAAGTTGTGTAGGCTATTACTGTGAGCTTGATGCTTCACAAGTTGTGTAATAAACAGCATGTTGTTCATGTCAATTCCCAAATAGGCAGCCCTCAGCTTTTCCAATCTATAATGATTCAAGTCTGTTTAGATTCAGAGATGAGATGAAATAGTTTGAGATGAAAAATGAAAGTTGAAAAAATATTATTAGAATACTATTTTTTAATATTATCATTATTTTAGAATTTGAAAAAATTGAATTGAAATTTAAAAAAGTTGAATTATTTTTTATATTTTACGTGGAAATTTGAAAAAATTGTAATGATGAGATAAGATGGGATGAAACACTTTCAGAATCCAAATGAGCATTTAATTACCCTATAATATAAATATATTGAAAAATATTGTGTCGGATGAGTAGGTTTGGGGGTGAGATGAGACACAAAATTCTCATCTTATCTCTTTTGTGAGTAACGAGAAATGTTATTTCTTCTATCTTTGTTCTCTTTGTCCTCTTCAATATTCTAGCGTTTTGAGTAAACTCACTCTGTAAATAGGAATTATGCCATTTATAATTCTAGTGTGTTAACAAATCATTTAGTCCGGACTTGTTATATTCATCAAAAGAGTCAAAATACTAATATTGTTTTTTTTACATAAATTGATCTTGTAGGCTTTCACATCAGCAATGTGTTCATTGTGTCTATAAAAAAGTTATTACACCGTTCAAGACACTTTTAATAATATATATAATTCTCCAAATTTATTTAGCCACATTATTCAATTTGTCGATCAAGAGTTTAATCATTTAAGTTTAAAATAATTTGTAAGGGAACAAATTTAATTATAAGTTGGTGTAGATAACACATATAATAAAATGCTTATATGATATAATTTGATTTGAGTATTACAAATTAAATATTATGTACCATTTAATTTATTATAATTAGTAATCAAAGAATAACAAATGATAAGTTTTATCTAAAGTCCCACTGATAAGTTTTATGGATAATTTTCATGTGTTGTTGCATTTGGCAAACGAAAAAGACTACCTTCATGCTTGGGCAAGAGAAGGAAGTATGGTGGCAAGGTGCTAGTTTCGTATGTTTAATTGGTCCGTGAACTTTGACGTCAACAAGGAGCCATCAATCGCACCACAGTGGATATATTTACCAGGTTTGCCTTTACATTTATATAGATTGGACTGTTTATAGAGTTTTGCCACTAGATTTGATAGATTTTTGGGTACGGATAATGCCACATTATATAGAACAAAAGCCACTGGTGCAAGATTGTGTGTTGAAGTGGATTTGCAGAAGGATCCTGTTGAGGGTTCTCTCTTAGTTGTAGGACAAAAGCAAAGTTGGCAAAATGCCATATATGAGAAAATGGGTTTTTATTATAATAAATGTTTTAGGCAAGGCCATACTGAAGTGGTATGCCGCGATGGAGAGAAGCCTAAGGCTAAAAGGAATGAAGGCTCGGGGAAGGAAGGAGATGAGAAGGTATGGAAAGAAGTGGGTAGAAAAGAAAATGTGAGAGTTGAAGAGGAAGGTCCTGTTTTGTTCATTCAAGATCAGAGGGAGGAGGAGAAAAATAATGGAGCTGTCAATGTTCCTTTGAATGTGAATGAGAAAAATAAATAAATTGTGACTGAGGTTAATAGTGCAGGTATTGCTAATATGGAAGAAGATAACTTGATAGATAAAAGTATTGAAGAGGAAGGCGAAATATGTCAAGATAATAATTCGAGTGTTATAAAGGTGCAGGTTGAAATGGGTGGTTGTTTTAGGACTGCCCATGACAACAGAATTGAAAATTGAAAATCACAATATCTCAAAAAAATATAAAACTAACTATATAAATCTAAAATTATAATCCAACATTAAAAATACCAAAATTACAATCCATAAGAAGTGTGGGAGATGTTCGTGACTCGTGAGAACTGACACAACTAAGAACCAAGAGAGAGACTCAATATATATGAAGATGAATGTGAGTTTGTGAGGGAGTCTAAGTTAGAGTGCGGCAAGAGTAGGGTTTTTTAGTTTTTAGGTATAAAGGTAAAAATGTAAATTTAATTTTCTTAACGGGTTGACCCATTAAGCAATCATGTCTTAACGGGTCAACCTGTTTTGACCCAAACCCATTAAGGCCAAACCTAAATCTGCTTTTATCGTGTCGTGTTCGTGTTGAGTTAACGGATTGTGTCACATATTGCTACACCTAATTTTAGTATTGAACTTCAAGCAATCAACGATGGAACAAACACTAAAGATAATGTGAAGAAAAGAGGAAAGAAGGATGCTGAGTTACCACTATTCAGCTATGAGAGCGTATCAGCTACAACTAATAATAAGGTTCCCGGCCTTGGTAGTAAGGCGAGATTGGATCATGAAGAAATTCCCACCGTACTCGTTTGGTAAGAATTAACGAGGTAATTGTAAGAGAATTTTCCTCACAAGGCCTAAGAAGCCAATAAATGAAAGGAAGCAAGATCAAAAGCCCGGCTTGGAGTAACGAGCCCCTAATCCAGCCCACAGGAAAACTCCTCTGTACACAACCTGCAAGAGGGATGGTGCTGTAAAGGATGAGACTCGTCGATCTAAGGCCCATTCGAGTAGGGTCCATTCCTCGAGTGCCTGCCCTCACAGTAGGCATATATACAGGAGTCCTTGATCTACTGACATAAAGAGGATGGAAGGACTAGAAGGGAGACAAACTGAGAGAATGAGGTCGGATAACCACACCGCATTAATAGCTCCATCACCTGGACAACACGCCACATTAATGACGTCGTTGTAAAGCCATGCCGCATTTAAAGACTCTAAAACAAGGAAGCAGTAGGCACTATCTGCTCCTGAGGCATGTAGTATAAATATCAGATCATAGGTACGAGAATCTCTCTCTGATTCCTAGACTCTCTGATTACTTATTTGCTACTCTCTAAAAATATTTACTAACTTTGGCATCGGAGGTTACCTGGCCCCTAGACCGTCCTCTCAAAACTGCAATCTTTTCTATCTTGTTTAGGGTCCGTTTTCGAATACTTGAGTTGTCGGATCTTAGCCCAAATGTGTGCGAAATACGACGTTAATAGAACTAATATTTCTTCATTACTATTGTCTACTTACATATAATGACATAAATTATCACATGATTTATGATATATTATTTAATATTTTATATGGTCAATGATAATAAATTAGATAAGAATTACATCATTAACTTATATAATTATTATATAAAATAATATATTAAATTATTAAAAATATTTTTAACATATATATAGTTCACTTTGGTCTGATCCAAAATTTATAGACCCTGGGACCAGACCGAACTTATTCAATCCACAATTTTCGAGATCGAGACTAGCCCCTCCAGTATTCAATTCGGTCCAGTTGAGACCGAAATTTTCGGTCCTGTCAATTTTTCCGATCCGAACCAAATTTTGTACACCCCTAACTTCACCGTTGGAATAAGAAATGCTGCAGAGTATTCTATGGTCATTACATTAAAAACAACACTCAAAATAATGGCCCAAAACAATTAAATTATAAAAAAACAAGAGATATGCTGCTCTTCAAAATGGGGGCAATGATAATTTTTTTTCAACTTAATAATTAAAGAAGTATTTTTTAATGATGTTATGATTTTTTTTTATTAAAGAAGTTTTTTTTTTATGAAGATTTATTGACATTTAGCTAGTCCAATGTCAATCACAACCATAATGTCTGCAAAAAGAGGCTATTGGTTGGGCCTAATCTTACATTTATCATTGATGGGCTTGTGGCTCTAAGTCACCAATCAAAGACCACTTAGCATTAGACTATGGTGAGAACTAGGCTTCGTTTGAATTTAAAATTTACATCAATTTATCTCATATCATTATTATAATTTTTTTAAATTTTTACACAAAATATAATAAATAATTTAACTTTTATTTTATTATTTACAAACTATTTCCACTAATCTCTAAATTCAAACTACTCTAATATGTATCAATCGTGTGAAAAGCATTGTAATGATGTTAGCTAAATGAATAAGATTGGTTTTTGTTTGATTTAAAAAAAAAAAAGAAGATCCCTTAGCTTCTACGACCACTCATTCTCAAACATAAATTATATTTACAAACCAACGTTGAAAGTGTATTATCCATGTTGTTTGCAGACTGAACCCTCTTTCAAAAGAACCCAATAACAAAAAATTGATTGCAAATTAATTAGTAAAAAAAAATGATGACATGTTACCCTTTTTGTATAATTAATTAAAGAATAGTCATACTAACTCTATAATTAAATTATTAAAAAAATTAAAAAATAATGGCCCCAAAATATGTTGACCGACAATCTTATATGCGTTTGGTAATGATGTGACAATGATAATTTACACCGTCTCCGCAACATTATTGGCGCGCGCTAATATTCGCGTTGAATATAATCAGCCACGGACCCACTAGCTCGGAAATGATATTTGTTATTCTTAAACTACACATGAGTATGTAATTTATTATTCTTATTTTTATATTTACTAGTAAAGGGCAAACACGTGCATTGCACGTGTGCCCAATTGTCAATATATAAAAAATATTTTAAAAAATAATATTTATGAAATTTAAGAATATGTAATAATAAAAAAAATGCTTAATATTAAAACCAAATTACTTAATATAATATTGAACTGTTTACAATAAAATCTTTTATGATAGACAGAACAAATATTGAGCAATTCTAATTAATAGTCACAAGTTCACATATTTGCAAGCTGCCTTGTAGAAATAAATGTATTAAATATTATAAAATATAACAAATGACATTTATTTGTATAAACAATATTAATACATACCTGGAGATAAGGGTAAATAAAAGATCAGTGAGAATAGAGTCAAACAACGAACAGGAAGACAAGCACAAAGTGCCAAAACCGAAGTCTCTGTTGTAAAGAAATATATTATATAAGATCACATAATTATTTCATTAATACACTGTTATTTGCTAAATAAAGTTACACTAAAATATTAAAAGATTATTTGTTAATATTTTTTTATTTAAATTAAATTATAATAAGTCATTATCTAACTATAACAAACAAAAATAACTAAATAATAAGAGTCATAAGAAAAAAGTAGTAAAAAGTAAAGTAGATGATAAATAAAAGCACATTGGTTACTGTTAACTAATTTAATTATATAGAAATAATTTTATACAGGTTATATTAAATGAATCAGACGACATAATATATCTTAAAACAAAACAAATATATTAGAAGAGATTAATATGATCAAGAAAAGAAATATTCACAAAGCAAAAATACAATGTGAATAATTTATTTTGAGTACAGGTGCATTTATATAAATTTTAAAAAAAAATTAAATAACATTTTATTAAATAATGTAGAAGGGACATACCAGAAAGTAGAATGAAAATAGAAGAAATTGACAACAACAGTAACAAGGGATAGTAAAGTAAGAACAAGCAGCAAACCTGTAAAAAAAAATACATTAAAAAATATTAGATCTATATTAATAAAATATATATTTTATTAATAAAATATTCATTCAAAACGCCAGCGTTGTAGACTATCATAAAGAAAGTAAACTATTACGCTCAACAGAGAAACGGCGCCGTTTCGATCAAGAGAGAAACCTAATTTTACACCAACCACACGAGTAATTTTATATACAATCGTGAAGTGCGTAATTGTCGCGTAATCGTTTTGAAAAAGAGTGGAGTCTACTATTAAAAAATTAATTTTTTTCATGTAGATCCTATATTTTATTTATTTTTTTCAAAACGATTACACGACGATTACGCACTTCATGGTTGTAAGTATCTTTTCTCTAAAAGCATCGTTATCCGCATGCGCCTCCGTTTCGTCCACTCCAGATTAACCTTCCCGTCTCGCCCTCTCTCTTTTTTCCTTCTTTTTCTGAGCTTTCTTCATCTCCTTCCCTCGTCTCTTCCGTTTCCGTCCCATCTTTCTCTCACAAATCCTCTCTCTTGTTCTTCTCGCTCACTGCCTCTTCTCTCAAGACGGAAATAAAAAACAACAGGTCTATCTTTATTTGTATTTTATGATATTTTACAAGTTTTTTTTTTCCAAATGCTACAAATCTGAAGTTTCATGTTTCAGTCCTTTTTTTTTTTTTTTCCGCTCCTTCCTCTGATATCTGTAGGTTTGTTCTTTGCTCCCTTGTTTATTTCGCATAAATAATTTCTTGCGAACCCAGATCTGGCATTTATTTTTTAGATTTTTTTTTCCTATTTTTTTGTTGTTTTTAATTTTGCTTGCAGGTTTATTTGTCTTCAAATGTAGATAGATTTGTAGATCTTTTCTTTGGATGTTCTCCTGCGATTTTTTGTTTCCCTCGTAAGTATTTTCCTTCTCAATAGATATAAGAATTTAATGATTTCATTTCGGTTTTTTTTTTTTGCAATTTTGTTTTTTTTTTTCTGGGTTCCAGTGGCGATTTGTTTCGTTCAAGGGACATCTGAGAATTTTTTCTCAGATATGAATTTTTGTTTCGTTTTCTATTTTTTTTGTTTTTTTGACTATTATAACTTTTTTCTAACAAATCTGACATGTTTGTGATTGTGTTTAATTTTTTTTTCCTATAGCTGATTATTAAGGCTGAAACTATGGAGTTGTAAAATATCAAGCGTATATTTGTAATTTGTGTAAGTCAGAATCTTATTTTACACCTTTTAATGATGTGCATATATAGTTTTATCTTTTCAGTTTATAGTTTCTAATTTTTTTACTTGCATATGTAACAACCATTTGATAAGCAGGTTGTAGTTTGCATTTTAGCACATTTTTTTTTATCTCAAAGTGTTATTCTGCAGCTTTTAGGCACGAGTATATGTAATTTTATTGTTTGAGTTTGTAATGTTCAATTTTTTAACTTGCATGTGTACCAACTATCTGGAAAACACTTTGTAATTTGCATTTCAGCATATGTGTTTAGATGAGAATTTTATTCTACAACTTTTAGACATGACAGTAAGAACTTTTAATCTTTTAGTTTGTAGTGTGAAATTTTTTTACGTGCATATGTACCAACCATACCATCTGATAAAACACTTCTTGGCTTGTGTTTTAGCATATATGTTTAGATAAGAAGCTTATTTTACAGCTTTTAAGGACTGATCGTATATACTATATTTTAAGCATCATCATGTATACACTATCTCTTCTTGTTTGTACTCTATAGTTTTCGAAACTGCTAGTGTAGCAACTATTTGATAAAGAGTTTGTCACTTGGATTTTAGCATCTCTCTTTACATGGTAGCTGCATTTTTATACATTTTAGGTAGTTTCCAGCTTGTAGTTTTATAAACTGGATGTGTATGAACCACATGATAAAAACAGATAGAATACATAATGTTATCGAGAACAAAAATTAACTGATAAGAAAACCTAAACAATTACATAGAGTATTTTTTGGAAGTAAAAACCATATATCATATATTTTCAGATGGTAATTTTGTTCTAAGTTTAGTCTTCATTTTGTGAACTTTTGTGTATCAACTATGTGATAAATGGTCTAGAGTCTGCAATTTTTTTTTTTAATTTACGTCCATAAACATGCCACAAGAGCAGATATTCTATATGACAGAATTGAAAGGAGAACAAACAGACCCATATAATAGACCTAAAAATAGAGGAAAAATTAACCGTAGAAGGAAAATAATTACATACCTACTTATCTTTGGAACTTCAAAACGAGGAACTAATCTATCAACACTGAACCACTGAAAGTTTGTGCGATGTGAGTGAGAGGATTTTGATTTTGAAGGTGTAGGACGTAACAGGAAATGGAGTAGAAAGTAAAAATGAGTTTTGCTTTTATATGAATCGAGAAAGGGTGAAATCAGCAGAACGGAAGGATAAGAACAAAAAAAAAAAAAAATTATTTAACTTTTTCGAATCTGATAATAATACTGCGAACGGTGGAACCGGTGGTACACGTGCAGAGAACGTGAAAGACTATCCAATTTCTACAAATCCGAGATTAACAAATGCCAAACAATCCAAGCGGTGACTGCTTCGTCAGCCATGCGATAAAACCATATCCAAAAGTAAAAGAAAGTATATCCAATAAGTAAATAAAACAGATTAAAAAAATATGTAGATAAAATGGTAGAATTTATGTGAAGGCCAGAAGAACTGAAAAAGAAAATAAAATTAAAATATTTTGCAGAACCGACATAGTTTGCGGGAACATTCCCGTAAAGAAAAAGTGATTTTACACAAAATTCATTAAACACACACATGACAGCAGATATCAGTAAAATGAATTGAAATACAGGGACAAATTTGGAAGAAATATTAGACAACACCTGCCTGCTTATTGGCGTTTATTATATATAAGAAATATACACGTTATATATATATATATATATATATATGTTTAAATATGTAAATGCTATGGAGATTTTTTAGAAAACAGTTTTTTTTCCTACTACACTTCCACGTTAATATATATTAAATTGTTAATTAATATAACTTAAAATTTTAATCTTATTATTTAATTTATTAATCTTATAACATAAAATTAATATAATATTTGATATAAGTTAGATATTACTTAACTATACTAATATGATTAAACACTAATTATATTATTTTAATTTTATTATTCAAGTCTATTTATCTCACTAATAAGTTAGATATTATTTATATTGTATTAGTATAATTAGGCACTAATGAGTTAATAATTGCTCAAAATAAATTTTAAGAGTCTGTTTGGGATTGTCTTAGGAGTAATAAAAATTATTTAAATAGTCTTAAAAACTTTTTAATAGAAAAATTAAATTATTTGAGTGTTAAATATTAAAATAATTTTTAATTTCAAATAAATCAAAAAGTATGTTTGAGAAAAATATATTTTTTCTAAACGTATTTTATGAAAAATTAGACCCGACCAAAATCGAGAAAATAAAAAATTTTGATTTTAACACCAAAATTTATGAAAAAGGAAAAATCTACTCTTTCCGTGTCAGGAGGAATTTTTTTTAGTGATTAAAAAACTATTTTTTAATAAAATTATGATTTTTTTATTTCCAAAAAAAGAAAAAGAAAAGAAGCGTTGGCTGTAGAGCCACCATTATGAAAATCGTGCATGGCGGTTTTCAACCTTGAGCAGCGCTTGTTTCGGTCCAGTTGAGTCAAGTCAATGGGCTGTCGGCGAACTCTGCCATGATCCAAAGTTTTCTTGTTCACTCGATTATTTCTAGCATCTTCATTTATGGCATCTCGCTGCAAGTGCAATCTGTGATGCCACATGGTAGTGAGGGATGGGTATAACTAATACTACCAAGCCATTCCTCTTCTTTGTTCTGCTTCTACTCCTCAGAACATGCTTCTCCATTGATGGCGATACCCTTTCGATAGGCCAGTCCCTTTCAGCCGTGAATACCGACAGCATATCATCTCCAGGTGGCAAGTTTGAACTCGGATTCTTCAAACGAGGCATTCCTTCAAAAATCTACTTGGGGATATGGTACAAACGGTTCGAGGGCCAGAGGATTGTTTGGGTAGCGAATAGAGAGAACCATTTGTCTGACCCATCTACTTCAAGACTCGAATTCTCAGAAGATGGCAATCTAGTCCTTCTTGAAGGTTCCTCCAATAAACCATTTTGGTCCACAAATTCGAGGTATCTCCCCTCAAATTTAACTGAAGCAGCACTTCTAGACGATGGAAATTTTGTTTTAAGAGAAAAATCGAACATTTCTACTACATTTTGGGAGAGTTTCGACCATCCAACTGATACATGGTTGCCAGGTGCAAAGCTTGGGGTCGATATAGCTGGAAAGGTATCGAAGCAGCTTATTTCATGGACAGATTCAGAAGATCCATCACCGGGTCTGTTCTCATTCTCGTTGAGGCTAGACCCAAATGGAAGCAGTGAATATATCTTGGAGTGGAACAGGTCCCAAGTTTATTGGAGTAGTGGTGTTTGGGATGGAAATACTTTCGGCTTCGTTCCTGAATTGAAGTTGAATAATGTCTTCAACTTCAGTTTCGTTTCAAATGAAAATGAAACCTATTTTACTTATTCTCGTTTTGATACTTCTCTCATGTCACATTTTGTGATTAATTCTACCGGACAGATCCAGCAACTTACATGGCTGTCCTCCGTTCAGCCATGGGGTCTATTCTGGGCTCAACCGGCATCACTATCCAATGTCTACGCTTTCTGTGGTCCATTTGGCATATATGATGATAATTCATCTAACCTTTGTGATTGTCCAAAAGGTTTTGAACCATTTTCAGATACCCAGACCAGACTAAACGTATGGTCCAGTGGTTGTTTGTGGAAACACCCTTTGCAATGTGGAAATCTAAATAGCAAAAGAGATTGGTTCCTGAAAATACCAAACATTAAATTTCCTGTTAACTCGAACGCATATTTGGCAGTGAGTGCTCGAAGATGTGAATTGGCTTGTATGAATAATTGTTCTTGCACAGCTTATGCTCATAACAGCAGTGGGTGTCTGATATGGGAAGGAGCTCTTTTGAACTTGCAGCGACCCTCAGATGGTGGTGAGGCTGGACAAGATATCTCTCTTAGACTTGCTGCTGATGAGCGTCAAATTAGTACCGAAGGCAGGATGAATAAGATGAAATCTACTTAAGTTTTCATTCACTGAATTTATACGTAATTTTGTTCTGATATAGCTAATAATCATTCTTATCATCATAATCAGGAAACAAATGGAAAGTATGGGTGATTGTAGCTGTACTGGTCGCTGCAGGGCTAATCTTATGCCTCTCCGTTTGTTTCTCAAGCAAGAGAAAGCTCAAACGCAAAGGTAAGTGTAAGTTCTAACGTTACATAGAAATCCTTAGAAAGTTTCATTTTTCTATTTTTTTGTTTCTGGGTTTGGTGGATCACTAGCAACAACAAAATGCTCCACCAAAATTTTGGACAAGAAATCTGTGACATTACTTTGTTGAATTGTTCTTGAGAGTGTTGCTCAAGGCTTTGTCTAATCAATTGATGAATATATTCTTCATGCTCTTGAAATCATTTGAACCATGTTTTCGGGAGAAATCCCACAAGCCTCACCAACACATTGAAAAACTCCTTGAATTGATTTTATCGTAGCAAACACTGGATTTTCCACTAAAAGACAACAATCGCATCATTCTGTACCAAACAGGAGATGAGGCACCCTCAAGCAATGATCTAATGCTATTTGATCTTAGTACTGAAATTCATGCAATCAGTGAAGGAACAAACACTAAAGAAAATGATAAGAAAAGAGGAAAGAAGGATGTTGAGTTACCACTATTTAGTTATGAGAGCGTATCAGCTGCAACCGATAATTTCTCAATTGCAAATAAGCTTGGAGAAGGAGGTTTTGGACCTGTCTACAAGGTATGTATGTTCCATTTTGCTAAATGGGTATACTTAAAAAAAAAAAAATTAAGACAACTGACAATGGTAAACGTTGAAGAAATTTAAAGTATTTATGGTTCTATTTCATAGGGAAAGTTACTTAAGGGGCGGGAAATTGCAGTGAAAATGCTTTCAAAAAGATCTGGACAGGGGCTTGAGGAGTTCAGAAATGAGACAATACTGATTGCAAAACTTCAGCATAGAAATCTTGTCAAACTCTTGGGTTGTTGTATTGAAGGAGATGAGAAAATACTAATATATGAGTACATGCCCAATAAAAGTTTGGACTTCTACCTTTTTGGTGTGTCCTTGTTTCGTCATCTTGATGCTTATTATATACATATATCTATATAAGCTAAATGTATACATATATGTATAATTCTGGATTCTTGAGTGCTAATTTCCTTTGCTGCACCCTTTAAACAGATCCAATCATGAAAAAGATGTTAGATTGGGGGACACGCATTCACATTATTGAAGGGATTGCTCAAGGACTTCTCTATCTTCAAGTATTCAAGGTTAAGAATTATACATAGAGATATGAAACCCAGTAACATTCTCTTAGATAGTGAAATGAACCCGAAAATTTCAGATTTTGGCATGGCTCGAATATTTGGAGATAATGAAATACAAGCAAACACTAATCGGATTGTTGGAACTTTGTAAGTATGCAATCTATTCCACATGCATCCCATATTTACAAGTGCCACCTAAATTTACTAAGCGAGCTACTAAACGCTGAGTTTTGGAATCCAGTGGCTACATGTCTCCTGAATATGCCATGGAGGGTTTGTATTCAATAAAATCCGATGTGTTTAGCTTTGGAGTATTGCTACTCGAGATTGTGAGTGGAAAGAAGAACACTGGCTTTTATAACCACCGGTCACTCAATCTTCTTAGATATGTGTGTAGCTTTTATACCCTATTACGTCTTTCATGGTTTTACATTAATAGTTTATGAATTAGGATCCTCTTTAATTGTCCGAATGTATTGAATGGTCCAATGCAAAGAGAGATAGACACAACTTTAAATGAGCATGTGTGGTCAACATTGCTTGAAAATCCTATGCTGTTAGCATTAAAATTTGTAGAGCCCACATGATGGGCTATCTATCTCTAGAAATGGACCGTCCAATTTGGTTGGACAATTGTAGATGATCTATATTATAAGTTATAATCTGAATTTCTCTTAATTTTTAACGAAATTTACATTGATTTGTAATGAATACAGGCTTGGGAGTTGTGGAGAGATGGTCAGAGTTTGGAGTTGATAGATTCAACGATAGGGTATCCATCTTCCACTTCTACTCTGGTGAGATACATTAACATCGGCCTACTTTGTGTTCAAGAAAGTCCAGCTGATCGACCTACCATGCTTGATGTGGTTTCAATGATTAGTAATGAATATGCACCTCTGCCTACACCCAAGCAACCTGCTTTTACAGCAGGCCGGAATTTGATGCACACGAATCCAACAATTAACTCTGCAGAGAATTGCTCAATAAACAGTGTGACTATTTCGTTAATGGAGGCTCGATGAGTGCTACCATTTCGTTTATTAATTAATTGTGCAGGCTGCCTCGTGAACCCATTGTAAATGGGTCCAACAATGAATTTCTCGTTTTTATGCACAGGCAAAGCATCCAGAAAGTAATTTTCTGGGTTACAGGAGCTCAAACATGTTGCAGAGTATAGACAAATAATATTGTAATTTCAAGAAGTCGGATAGGAACTTCGTAGTAATTCTCTCTTGGATCCGATTATTTAATTTCAGGTGAAGAGTCTGTAATACAACAAGTGCATGGTGAAATACATATAAACTCACTCTGGAAATAGTATAAAAGAATTATGCCATTTAAGGATGTTAAAAAATATTTTAAAAAAATTACACAATCGGTAAAACCTGATCGGCCGACTAACACTGCCCTTTTTTAAAAGTAAACTAATTCGGTAAGCTTCCACATCTTCAATATTTTTGTGTCGATAAAGAAGTTATTGATAATAGAAATAGCCAAGATATCTAGCACCGATCAAAACACATTTAATAATATATATATTTATATAATATATATATATATATATATATATACACGTACATTCTAGTTCGGGAGCAATGTGCAAATCACGTTTGTCTAGTTTTGTGAAACAATTTTTTTACATAAATAATATGATTTTTTACAGAAAAAAATGATTAATGAATAATTTAATGCATAGAAACAAAAAGTAAATTGTAACAAATATCTTTGGATGATGATAGGTTAGTGAAGTATAATAATTACATGTTTAGATAGATTAGAAAACAAAAAGATTGCTAAACTTTTTTAATACAAGTTTAATACAACTATTTGCTCATCTAGATATCTCAATCTTGATTCCAAAGTATCACCACCACCACCACCACCACTTAGACCAGTAAAGAGTGAAACTACCTCAAAGAGGTCATTAATGGCAAGCTTGTCAATATCATCACTCCATAACCATCTAAGCGTTATAAATTATGAGGAATACTATACATCAACTATTATTCACTCTCATATCTTATACTTATAATTTTTTTTATACGGTGTGAGGATTTTTTCTTAAGGTGTGGGGTGATGAATAATATTTGATGAGAATAATTTTTTATAAACTATTGGCTACAGAGTAAAGCATCAATAAGTCACACAAGACAACAGAAAACTACACCAAATAGAAAGCCAGGATTCAAAATTAAGGAAATAGAGGAAATTTGGATCAAAGGAATCACCAGAACAAAAGAAATCATGGTCATCTTCACAAAGGCCACCGAGATTGTTGCCATCTGGAATTGATTTATCACATCTCCCCAATTTTTGAATTACCATTTTCTTCACAAGTAGGAACAACTTTGCCACGACAACCAGCTGTTGGTCCCCTGCTTAGGGATAAACTAAATGCAAATAAATAAATTTGCAACAAGAAAATAGGTGTTTTACACAAAATACCATTAACTTTGCATCAAGGTATAAATTAATTCAAAAAATCACTAATCATTCCCTCAATATAAGAATTAGTGCCAGATCCTTGTACGTCAATGAAATGAACCCAAAAATATCAAATTTTGGCATGGCTCTAATAGTTGGAGATAATGAAATACAAGCAAACACCAATCAAATTGTTGGAACTTAATCTATCCCAAGTGCATCCCATATTTGCAAGTGCCACCCAAATATACTAAGCACTGAATTTTGGAATCCAGCAGCACATGTCTCACGAATATATCATGGAGGGTCTGTATTTGATAAAGTCTGATGTGCTTAGCTTTGAAATATTGCTTCTCGAGATTGTGAGCAATGCTAGGTACAGTCCCTAAAAGGGGATTGCAATGCAAATTTAGGTTATTTTAACTTTAAAATTTTTTAAAATTACAAAATTATCCCTCTTAAAATGATATTTTCTCTCACATTTAATAATGTGTCTGCACATGCAGTCCCCATTTGAGGACTGTAAATATAATTTCTCTTTGATAAAGTCTGATGTGCTTAGCTTTGAAATATTGCTTCTCTGAGATTGTGAGTGGGAAGAAGAATAAAGACTTTTATAATCACGGATCACTAATTTTCTTAGATATGTGCGTTACTTTTATACCCTAATACGTTTTCGTGTTTTTACAATAATAATTCATAAATTAGGACCCTCTTTAATTGTCCTAGTGTAGTGGATGATCTACTAAATAGACAACTTTAAATGCCCACGTGTGGTCAACATTGCTAAAAAATTCTATGTTGCTAGTGCATTAAAAGTTGAAGAGCCCACATGATGTGCTATCTATTTCTAGAATTGGACCATCCAATTTGGCAGTTAATTAAAAATGATCTATATTATAATTTATAAACTAAATGACGCTTAATTTCTAACGAAATTGACATTGATTTGAAATGAATACAGGCTTGGGAGTTGTGGAGAGATGGTCATAAACATTTAATTATCATAAACATTTATAAAAAAAAATAAAAAATTCACAACATCATTAAAAAACACTTCCTTAATTATTAAGTAAAAAAAAAAAAAAATTTCGGGACACATCTAAGGGTCATAACCCGTATGTACGTACTAAGGGTTTATGACCCATTTTGGCTTAAAAGTTCAATTGTGGCTGCCTCATATCCGATGATCATGTAATGCTATCGGCCGGGAACATGATTTAGAGGTGCATGCAACAGCTTAAGAGCTCCCGCACTGAATTTATCATCTTTATGCATTGGCAAAGCATCCATGTTGGAAGTAGTTTGTGGGTCACAAGATGGGTTCAAACAAGCTGTAGAGTACATACAGATACATGCATTGTAATTTCATGAAGTCGGCTAGGAAGAAACTTCGAAGTAATTCTCCCTTGGAACCGATTCTTTTATTTCGGGTGAAGAGTGATCTACAATACAACAAGTGCATGGTGATCAAATACATATAACTATTGAGGTAGATATATATTGCCTTTTTATTCAAGTGATATTTAGCCACGACAAGGGCAAAAATAATTCCTGCATCCCTGCATGTAACTAAGATTTTCTTCCTTCACAAATACGAGGACTATCAATAAATTTGAAATAGCATCCTCGATCTTCTCAGAAAAAAAAAGGCAAAAATAATTCCTAGAAATTGTGTTAGATAGAACCTTGAGCTTGATGCTTCACAAATTGATCAGTAATAAACGGCATGTTGTTCATGTTGTCAATTCCTGAAGTAGTTGGTAGCCCCAGCTTTCCCTATCTATGATGACTCAAGCCCGGAATTTTTAGCTCAAGTGCATTTTCACTTTCATATGGTTAATCTAGTGTGAAACATATATAACGATAGAATTAATTACCCTATAATATAAATATATAATTGAAAAATATTGTGTCGGATTGAATTGATGCCCATTTCGATTTCTTACTGGCTTTCTTTTGTAAGTAACAATATTCTAGCGTTTTGAATAAACTAACTCTGGAAATATGCTTGACATAATATTGTAAGAACACAGAAACTGAATGGAAAAGATGGTAAGAATCACAAGGCCAACTTGCCTTTTTCCTTCTGCTATATTCCTTTAAATAGTACATCTTTACAAGAGTTAAACATGGTAACGTAGTAACGTACAAAACAAGAATTAAATATGGTAATGTACAAGATGGAAAGTATGACTAATTAGCATGATACACGTAAAAGAGAAAATCAAGGAATCAAGGAAAATTGTTCACGCTGATTCTGGAGGAGATTGAGTTGCAGATTCACTTTTGGAAGGTTCAGGGATACTTGGTCTAACACCCCTCAAAGTGATGGGGAGCAAAATCACCATTAGTTTGGACCTTAAGAAAGTGAACCTTGGAGCTGTTTGATCCTTGGTGAATAGATTTGCAATCTGATCTTGTGTAGAGATATGTTTCACTTGAATGTCTTTGTTTAGAACTTTTTCTCTGATGAAGTGATAATCTATCTCAATATGTTTGGTCCGAGCATGAAACACCGGTTTAGATGCCAAGGCAATGACTCCAATATTGTCACACCAAATTGTTGGAGTTGAAGGTAGGAACAATCCTAGTTATTTCATGAGCATCCAGATCCAATATATTTCAGCAGTAGCATGGCCAAGCTTCGATACTCTGCTTCTGTACTACTCTTGGAGACTATTGGTTGTTTCTTAGCTGTCCAGGTGATGAGATTTTGTCCTAGAAATATGCCATAGCCTGTTGTGCTTCTACGGTCATCCGGATTGCCCGCCCAATTGAAGTCATAATAGGCTTGTAAATTGACATCACCAGGAGTAAAGTAAAGGCCATAGTCAATACTATCCTTAAGGTAGCAAAGCACACGCTTAATAGCAATCCAATGGGGCTCACGGGGATTGTGCATGAATTGGCACAATTGGTTGACGGCATATGCAATATCAGGGGGTGAGATGGTATAGTATTGAAGAGCCCCAACTACACGACGATATTCAGTAGGGTCAGACAATAACTCACTGTCTTCAGAGGAGAGTTTCGGACCTGAGGTTGTTGGACAGCTAAGTGGCTTAGCACCCACCATTTTGGTGCTTTCCAGTAGATCAGTTATGTATCGTGCTTGGTGAAGGTGAAGCCCATGTTGGTCACGGCAAGCCTATACACCTAGAAAAAAACTCAACTCACCCAGGTCTTTAACAAGAAATGAATCCTTAAGAGATGAGACAAATGAGTCAATTGCATTCTTACTAGAACCAGTGACCAATATGTCATCAACGTACACCAACACATACAATTTTACAGAACCAGTAGCATAGATAAAAAGGGAATAATCAGCAGTAGACTCAATGAATCCGTAATCCAATAGCGATTGTGAGAGGCGTCAAAACCAAGCACGTGGTGCTTGTTTGAGACCGTACAGAGACTTATGCAATCGGCAAACATAGTCTGGATGATTCGCATCAACAAACCCTTGAGGTTGTTCCATAAAAACCTCTTCATCTAAAGACCCATGCAGAAAAGCATTTGAAATATCTAATTGGCGTATATTCCAATTGAGAGAAACTGCTAAAGCAAGAATCATACGAACTGTTGTGTGTTTCACTACTGGTGAAAAAGTCTCAGCATAATCAACTCCATACTTTTGATCAAACCCTTTTGCAACTAGACACCCTTTATAGCGCTCAACATTGCCGTCAGAGAACTGTTTTATCTTAAAAACCCATTTATTTCAAACAAACAATATGCTTGCCTGGTGGGCGAGGGCAGAGCGACCAAGTCCCATTTACCATCAATGCATCAAATTCATTCCCCATCGTAGCACGTCATTCTGGAGAAGAAATGGCTTGTGTGTAGGTGGAAGGCTCATTATTGGTAATGACCGTGGAGAGTACCTGGAGGGGATGCCAAGTCGAGTGGAAGACGTTAAAATCAGGAAAGACTCTGGATTTGGAGTTGCCGGTCATCGATTTGGTTGTGATTCGGCGTTGGCCATTTGCTTGGTTGGTGGGTGGATTTAAGGCAGATAAAAGTGGTGGTGTGGGGATTTCAGTTGCAGATGGAATGCCAGAGGAAATCGATGGTGTGGGGATTTCAGTTGCAGATTGAAGGTTCGGTAGAATGGGCGGACTGCTTTTTTCTTGGAAAGGAACAACATTTGGGTTGTCAATAGTGGGAGAGTGCCGAAATGGGATTGATTCAGTTTCAGGGGTGGGTGATGGCTGGTGAAAAGGGAGGGATTTGGTTGCAGATGTGGGAGAAGGCTGAGAAAAGGTAAAAAGAGGAAGTGATGAAGTAGAAGGAGATATACATGGGGAAACTTTACTCAGCGAGGCAAGTGAAGAGAGGACTCCACGATTTGCAGGGAAATCTTGTTCATTGAAAATGACACTGCGCAACACATATAGTCGGCCAGTATGATAGTCAAGACATCGATAGCCTCGTTGTTGACTGGCATAGCCGATAAAAATGCATTCCTTACTTCGAAAAGATAATTTTTGAGGTTCATATGGTTTAAGGAAAGGAAAACATGCAGATCCAAAAATTTTTAGATGTGAATATTTGGGAACTTTTTGATGAAGCATGTGAAAATGCGTTAAATTTTGTAGCACTTTGGTAGGGAGTCGATTTATGAGATAAACGGATGTTAGAAAAGCATCGGGCCAATATGTATTCGGTAGGTGGGATCGGGCTAGAAGAGTTAACCGGGTTTCAACAACATGACGATGTTTTCGCTCAGAGATCCCATTTTGTTTAGAGGTATGTGGGCACGTTAATTGGTGAAAAATGCCATGCTCTTGTAAAAAAGATTTGAAGGCAATGGAGAGAAATTCTCCACCATTATCAGTTTGTAATTGTTGGATTTTACAAGAGAATACATTTTCAACTAGAGCCTTAAATTGTTTAAAAATTGCAAAAACCTCATTTTAAACTTAATGGGATATAACCAAGTGAAACGAGAAAAATCATCAATAAAAAGAACATAATATTTGGATCCACAAACCGAATACATAGGTGATGTCCATACATCTGAATGAATAAGTGCAAAAGGGTGATTGGTTTGTCAAGTTGAGTCACTGAAGGATAATTGTTTGGATTTCCCTAAAGGGCACGATGAACAAAACTCTTCTTTATTGGATGTAGAAACATTTAAATATTTGGAATGAATCAATTTATTTAAAACAACTTGAGAAGGGTGGCCCAGATGATCATGCCATGTGGCAAGAGTTGTGGACACGTCGAGTCTTGTAGCAAAACAATAAATTTTATTTGAACAAGATTTATTGTCTGCAATTGGATAGAGTCCGTTCTTAACTTGCCCTTGGAGTAGAAGTCGTCCCATGTTGTTCTTCTTCACAGAAAAATCATTAGTTAATACAAAATAACAATCATTATCCAAACAAAAACGGTTAATAGAGATCAAATTTGAGGATGCATTTGGACAATGAAGAACATTGGATAGAGCGAAATTTGAATGATTTGTGGTGAGAGATGTGGTACCCATATTTTTTTTATCATCAAACCTAAGTCATTTCCAACTGTGATTGTTTCTTCTCCTTCATAAGGCTGCGAGTTGGTGAGATTTGCCGTATTACTGGTAATGTGAGCATTAGCCCCACTGTCTGCATATCACACCTGTTGAGCATAAGAGGTATTACCTTCAACAGCCATAACAGCTAGATCTGATGGTGGGTGGCGGCCTTGATAGGAAAAATCAAACCGATGATAATAGTCAAGTGCCGTGTGACCCTTTTTACCACAAATTTGACAAATGGGACAGTTGTCAAGGGATTGGGACACATCAACCTTATTGTTGGAAGAGGTCGAATGGGTAGGGGGACGATTAGAGTATTGTTGGAAGAGGTCTTGTTCATCCACGGGTTTGCCAGCAGCGGACAATTGATTGGAGACGAGCTTGGCCTCTTCAATGTAAGAGAGCGATGGTTGGTTGCCCTGTGAAATGGTTTGAAGTTGCCTTTTGAGAAGGGCAATGCGAGAGCATGAGGTAGAAGAAAAACGGGCTTGAAGAGCATCCTATACCTGCTTGGAAGTCTCCAGATTGAGAACGGTGGAGACAAGTTTTTCAATAATAGAGGCATAAAGCCAACTGAGTACACTGTTATCTTGTTTAGACCAGTGGATGTACTCTGGATTTAGGGAGTTATTGGGTAGAGTCTTGGTTGGAGCAGGGTTGGTGCCATCAACTAGACCAACCATACCGTGACTCTTCAAAAAAATAAAAAATTGGATTCTCCAGGTGAGGATTTAGGGAGTTAATTTTATAATATTTTTTATTCAATTTTTTTTCTCTTCTTTTCTAAAATTAAAAAAATGCTCAACTCAAACTATCTTACGGATCCAGTCCATAAGCATCTCTCTTAATCGGATTCAGTCCAACACGAGATTTTATTTACTCTCTAAAGCGTGTCCAGATTAACTGAATAAAAATAAAAATATTCATAATTTGAGATGTAACGAAAACAAATGGCAAACACTATTGTCATCTAGAACTACCCTCAAAGACGACTTTAGAATGGCACTAAGTCATGAAGTCATGATCAACTTGTCGTTCAACATGACTATTTTTCTTGTCATTTGTAAACATTTTTTTGTGGGGGTGGGGGGGTTGGGGACCCAAAACAGACATGACGAGATTGTTGGAAGTGGAAGTTTTGTCGTTTTAGCATTACTGACCCATTTACCCTTTCTTATGGCAACAATTTACCTCTGCTTCCTATCACTTTTTTTTCCCCCCTCTTCTAGACTTTGCCGCTACTTTTTTTTTTTTATTCATAATGACCACCTTGTATTCTCAAATTATTTCATCCTGATTGAAGTTCAATTAGTCATATTAATTTATTTATATTTTGATCATTTTTTTATAAAGTCTCTAACAAATAATAAAACTTTGATAATTTAAAGGAAATACTTAGAAAAAAAGTAAATATATTTACTTAAATTTTCGGTTTCAAAGCTATTTTAAAAAAGAAAGAATATATAAAAGTTTTTACACTTTCTATTCATTAATTTCCTCCAAAGTAATTGTACACAGATTTAAATTTATAAATTATTTACGCATTTTTTGTGCTAATTAATTAATTTTGTTGAAACGACTGTTTTCTTCAGGCATATTTCTCTTCTTTTTTCCTGGCTTATTTTTTGTCTACTAATGGTAGTACTACAAGCCTACCGAACAACTTGTTTCAATCCAAAAATCTTAGCCCTCAATATTTTTATGATATGTAATATGTAATGAAAAACGTGACAAAATACCGTTTTCCAAAGCATTACAGGTGATTACCCTAGCACTTTCAACGGCTTCTCTATTTTTGAATTTTTTTTTATATAAAATATAGAATAATATTCAAAATAAGGTTTTTATTAGATTATTTAAAATTAATATAAAATACAGTATGACCTAAAATATTTCTAAATATTTAACATGTACTATTCATCTAAGTAAGTATTTTTTATTATTTTTCTTAATCATTTTTTTATACTTCTCCCATTTGCACTTTTATTTATAAAACATAAAAAGTTATAATATTATTAGAAAATTTAATTTTAATAAATATTAAAATGTTTTCAAAACATGATAAAAGGATAAAAAGTAAAAAAACAAAAAAAAGGATGAATGAGTATTTTTCCCCTTTTTTTTTAATTTTTTATTCGGGTGCCATTGAAACTATTTTGGCAATAAAAAGATATTGTGTTCGTATTAATATATGAGAAATATTAAAAGATCTAAAAATATTACAAATTTAATGATAGTTAAAAGTATTTAAATTAAATAAAAAAAGAGATAAGAAAGAATATCTAAATGATATAGATATAGATAAAAAAATAATATATGATATATTGTAAAAGTATTAATTAAAATTAAAAAATAGATTTTTGTGATATATTTTAAATAACAAAATATAAAAACCATTGGGAGTAGGGCTGCAAACGGGCCGGTCCGGTCCGGTCCGGCGATGGACCGAAAATTTTCGGTCCATTATTTTTCCGGACCGGACCGGATCGAACACCCAAAGGGACCGGACCGCCAGTCGGTCCGCCCTCTTTTTTTTTTAATAATTAATAAAAAAATTTATTTAAAATAATAAATTAAATTAAGTGACTTATTAATGTGGATTATGTAACAAACTCAATAAAAAAATATTTTATATGGTCAATGATAATAAATTAGATGAAATTTATATTATTAATTTATATAATTACTATATAATTAACTAATTGATATTATATATTTATTAATTCATAGAATATTAACAAGTGTTAATAGTATATTTAAAATTTTATATTGTTAATAGTGATAGGTTAAATGAAGATATATATAAAATATTATTAATTTATAGAATATTAACAAGTATTAATAATATATTTAAAAATTTATATTATTAATTGTATAATTATTATATATAAAATATATATAAAAAATATTTTTTTTTTTAAATTTTTTATTCTGTCCGGTCCGGTCGGTCCGACCGGACCGTTAATCAATTAGGGAGTGCTATAGATCCCACACGCATTCCGTAGATTTGACTCTTTATAACTTATCAATTGGACTGCAAATCACGTGCAGCAAATCACGGGCATTGAAATTGGACTGCAAACCATTGACTGTAATCTATCTTCTTCGCAAAAATCTCCTTTCTTTATATATAGTTTTTATACCAGTTTTACTATTTCTTGTAACCTCTAAATTAAAATTATTCTCTCTTTTTAAAAAAAGAGGATAATTATATGAAAATATTTATTTATTTTTTAAAAAACAACTATACTAACTAGATATAACTTTTTTACAATGTATATTTTGAGTTTCCTGTAAATATAATTTGGATATTAAAAAAAAAAAAAAAACTTTCCCAATTGATGGCTCCTGAAATTTGTTTGCACCTAAATATTCTAACTTTAGGATCCAACATACATAGATCAAATAATTGAAAAAGAAAATTACCAAGGAAAAACTTTTTGTAACTTTAAAATTGTCATGACTTTTTATTCTTATATAAAGTTATAAAAGAATTATAAAAAAGAAAATAATTTTTTTTCTTGATAATTCTATAATGAGTAATGTTATATAAAGTCGTGAAATATATAAATATTGTATAATCGCTTTAAAAGATAGGGGTGAAAACCGACGTCGTCGGCGCGGTTTTTGGGCAAAACCGACGCCGACCGACGGCTGGAAAAATGGATGAGGTGCCGACCGTAACCGGTCGATGGCGAGGAGGACACCGATCGAGGCAGTTCTCTGCCGGTTCTCGGTCGGCGTCGGTTCTTTGACAGTTCTAGTGAGATAATTATGAGAGAGAATGAGAGAGGGAGAGATGCATAGGAGAGAGAGAGAGTTACAGAAGAAAGAGAGAGAGAGGGTTACAAAGGAGGGTTCGGGGAAGAAGAAGATCGGGGGAGAAGAAGAACTCTTAACGAAACGACGCCGTTTCACTTAAGTTTAAGTGGAACGGCGTCGTTTCAGACTTATTATTTTGTTCTTACGTCCTTAATAAAACGACGACGTTTGGTTTAATGCCAAACGGCGTCGTTTCCAGTATCATTTGCAGTACTTATTAACTAAAACGGCGCCGTTCAACTTAAACTTAAGTGGAACGACGCCGTTTTGATAAGGGTATATTAAAAAAAAAAAGATTTTATTATATCGGTCGGTTCAGCGGTCCGGTCCAGCTTCAAACCGAGACCGAACCGCTGAACATCGGTTTCTTGAAATTTCCACCGCACGCCGACCGGTTCTCCACCGGTTCCGGCCAGTTCCTGACGCGGCCGGTCGGTTCGCGTCGGTGGCGGCCGGTGCTGTCGGTTTCTGTACAACCCTATTAAAAGATAGTAGTATTCACTATTAAAATTATTATTTTTTTATATAAATATCATATTTATTTACTTTTTTTAAAAATAATTTTATAAAATTTACATACTTATAATTATCATTTCTTTTCTATAACGGTCAAAAGTCCAATATTTTACAAAAAGTCAATTGATCAAAACATGACCGGCGCCTGACAAGGAAAAATCTCCAATGGGAACGTATTGTCTTTGACGGAAGGAAAACTCTAAACCCAGGCATACCTCGGGCCTGTACGCGGACGACATCCTACGTGGAGACATGCGCATCGTTTTAGAATAAATAAAACGATGCGTTTAGTTGGGCTTGAAATTGGGTAAAGCTACTTTCAAAACGTTGCGTTTCACATTTTCATTGAAATTGTTCTCTCCCCATGCTCTCTCCCTCCCCTGCCCTTCTCTGTGCGACTCCTGGTTGGCTGTTCCCAACCCTAACCCTAACCCTAACGCAACAAACCTGCTACATAATACTGGAGGATTTTGCTCAAAGTTCAACGCCGTCCTAGGTAACTCAAAGATCAGTTTCTGATTTTCTTTTCCCCTTTTTAGTTTCGTCTGTTTAAGGTTTATACATGGTGGTATCTTGAAAATATTGAAATCGGGTTTAAAGAAACTGGAAACTGGCTGGGTTGATGAGGTTTTTTTTTTTTTTTTTTTTTAATATTTTGTATGGGTTTCTGATTATTATTTGGAGAAGTTCTGTTTCGCACTTTATGGGTTTTCCTCGTTTGGCTTTTTCTAGATTTTTTTTCTTGGTCTTCTTAAAGTAGAGAAATATGTTATGTTTGTAATTCATTCTGGGTTAGGACCTGGAATTTTATGTACTCAATTTTGCCTTTCCTCATTCCTTTCTATGGTAGAACACAAATTAACCAATCAATTTTATTCTGTTGCTTAGTCATGAGATTTGTTGCAAAACATATCTTGAAGCCCTTCAACAGGGATAGTTCTAGCACATAAATTCATGATGAATTTCATGAATTTATGTAAGTATGGACGTACGGAGTTACTAATCTAGGTAGTTCCTTTGGCGAGTATAAAATAGAAACAAGGGGTGCTGAGTGAGGCCATGGATTCAATCTAGTATGAGTGAATCAGTGAGGTTTATCATTGTGGTAAGATAAATACATGAAATTAGTCCAATCAAATTTATACATGAATGGGTTTCTTTTGGAAATGGTTGAATTTTGATTGAGATTATAAAATTTGTTTCTTCTCGATTTGGTTGTTTATTTCTTGTCTATGACTGCATGACATTCGTGAAACTGACTTTAATATATAGGATTTTTGTTTCTAATTATCCTAATATCCCATCAACCCTGACTAAAAGCACGAGTATGTGTTCCATAGAGTTTCATGGAAAGATGTTCTTATCAAAAAAATGTTTAAGTTGCGGTTGCAGTTGTTTTCCCCTTATTTACTCATTAAAAGAAGGAAACAAAAGGCTATAAATCAGAGAAAATCCATGAGAAGTGAGAACCTCTTTGTTTTTTTTGTTAGGACATGAGTTTAGCTTGGACCTCATGTCATCACTCTACTTAATAATTTTGAACAGTTGCAGATAAAGAGAGTACTTGTAAAGAGAAGCTGAATTGTTAAGGAATGAGGAAGAGTTTCAAAAGAGAGAAAGAAATTTGGAAGAGGGAGTTAGGATTCTACAACAATCAAGTGGAGCTTCAATGGAAGAAGCAGACATGCGGCGTTTTGTGTGTATTGATGTCAAAGTGAAGCCCCAACTGAATCAACTGATTGGGATACATCGACCAACCAGTTGATGACTTTGTTATTAGGGACTTAGTGTTAGTAACAGAGACAAATTATTGGGAAATCTGTTGCTAGTGACTTTATATTGTTGTTGGAAGGAATCTTCGAATACAGTACTTTAGTGACTTTATTTTTTTTTTAAACTTTCATGTTAATTAAATTGGATTCATTTCCACCAAAATCATGTCCAAGTAATTTTCTACAGTCAACCAAACAAGTAGTCAAATACATAACTCAATTCGTTGATTATAATGAATACGGTGGTGCTATCCCGTTTAAAAAATATCTGCAATATTCATGCATTTGATCCCTATCCCCATCAATTATTCTATTGAATCTATATATAATACATATAGTAATAGCACACCACAACACTAGCCATTGTGCAGATATTTTTTCATAAAATATATAAAAATATTTTTCTGAACAAGAGTGACAGAGTTCATGAGTTCAACAAGTTTCTTTAGTCAACCCACTCCCAAATACATAAAAGAAATGCAACTTCACCTTCCTACAATCACTCCCAAATACAAAAAGAAATGCATCTTCAGCTTATACAAAATCACCCCAACAGAACATCGTTTTTAGATTCCCAGCTCTACCTTACGTTGTTGTTGCACCATCTCAACTAGCATTCTTTTTTGCTTTACCTGATACAATCAAACTCAATTAATTAATTGTGTGCATAAAAGTTTGCAATACAATCAAAGTAGTTTCAAATACTCAATATTTCAAAATCCAACACTGGACCAGCAAGTAATCCCACTTCCTAAAGTAAGCAGATACCATATGTCTGATATGCCAAAATGATGTAAAAGGAGAACAATATTCTAATCCTAACAAGTAAACCAATGTCGGGACAACTTTGCAACACAATAATGGTTGAGAAAAATATATTGTTTTTATGCAAGTTGATACTTGAGTTTAGGTATTCAAGATAAGCTCAAACACTTTCTCATCTTATTTGTGTTCTTTTTCCCTTGGTTTCTAAAGGTTTAGGTTTTCGATATTCACTTATTGCCAAATCCATAACTTCAATAACCAACAACTAAAACCACAAGTCATACAACATAACTCACGTTATAATATCTTTAGTTCACAAGTGGATAGTGGAAATGTGAGGTTGGAGAGCTCGTACTTATATCTGTGCACCAGCTTGTCTAGAGGTTTGCATGCATCTTTGGCAAGGTTGCTAATCTCATAATGTAGCTAAAAAACTGAGGCCACTCGGAACAAAAGAGAATAAAAAAATTGAGATGATTAATTAGTCAAGTTCTGAACAAATGTCAAAGTGCAATGCCTATAGCGGATACTAGAGACTGGGTAGTGCATATATACCAACACACATCATCTCAAACCAACACACAAATTAAATATATTATCCCATGCCACCAACACACAACATCCCAAGTTACCATGGCATAACTTCCATATAAGCTACCAACACACTATAATCTTTGTATGTATATGTATGCATCCCTTGCTTTCATCGCAGTTTTACCTCTTGAAAACACTGCTCTAATTTTTCACCCTTTTGTCTCAACCTTCTCAAAGTCATCAGTATCTTGTATTATCAATCTTCTCTAGCTTGTACATTTTGCACGATCCATTTAGATCTAAGTAGTTGACAAACCTCAACCAAATTTTAATCTGGACTTCCCATAATTTTTCAGCAAAATATATATATTTTTTTTGTGTCCCATCCATGATCCTCTTTGTTTTTTTTTCTTTGATTATAAGTTATAACACCCCCCTCCAGTGCATTTAATATTGTTGGGCAATTATCCATGTAGCAAAAAGTCTTTCTTTTAGTAGAAAAAATTCTAAATGCTTACTAGATAAACAGAGAAAAGCATAAATTGTTTGAAAAACTTCAAAACTCACACTCACACAATCCCAAAGTTAGACAAAATATAAACGAAAAAAAAAGAAGCTTTTAAGCCTCTTACCAAATTCGATGCTGAAATGTGGGTAGCAGCTGAGGATGGCGTGGGTTGCGGCAACTGATCAACAATGACGGTAAGCGACACAAATCTGAGACTTTGCTACGATATGAGCGGGAGAGAAACAAAACCAAAGCTTTTTCGAAACCAAGATAGACAAAAGTGTAAAAGAAACGAAATCGAGAAACCAATCGAATAGATGATGGATAAAATTGTAAAAGAAATGAAACGAAGAGATGATGGATGAAACTGTAAAAGAAATGAAAGCAAGAGAGAAACCAGTCCAAACCTCAGCTTTTTCGAAATCAAGAGAAACGAAAACGAGAGAGAGGGGGGGGGGAGAGTCTGTTTTCCCTTCTTCTTCCTCCGTTTTGTTTTGTTTTTTTTTTTTCTTTTTTTAAATAAAATAAGAGCTGCCACGTCAGAAGGAGTACGCATGCAGGCACAAATTTTTGCCTGTACCTAGCAGGACTCTTGACGGAATATCTCGTCCACGCGAAAAGGAAATTAATTTTTTTTTTTATAATGAATTATACTTTTTTATAAAATAATTGTACAGTGCTTGACTCCACAAATATAGCATTGCTCAAAGTTTTATCGTACACTTGATTATTTCTAGCACCCTCATTCTCAAGGCATCTTTATGTAACTACAATTTGCGGTCCTAGTTGCTGCATGTTAGTGAGGGATATGGGTATTCATGGTACCAGGCCATTCCTCTTATTTGTTCTGCTTCTACTGCTCAGAGCATGCTTCTCCGTTAATGCTGATGATACCTTTACGAAAGGTCAGCCGCCCCTTTCGGTGATAAATAACGACAGCATATCATCTAAGAATGGCAGATTTGAACTCGGATTCTTCGAACGAGGTACTCCAAAAAAATTCTACCTGGGGATATGGGTTAAACGCTTAGTGGGTCAGAAGAATATTGTTTGGGTAGCAAATAGAGAAAACCATTTGTCTGACCCTTCTAATTCAACACTCGAATTCTCAGAGGATGGCAATCTTGTTCTTCTTGGAGCTTCCTCCAAGAAACCATTTTGGTCCACAAATTTGCAGAATCTTCCCTCAAATTCAACTGAAGCAGCACTTCTTGATGATGGAAATCTTGTTTTAAGAGATAGATCGGACCTTTCTACTATATTTTGGGAGAGTTTCGACTACCCAACTGATACATGGCTGCCAGGTGTAAAGCTTGGGATCGATAAAACTGGAAAAGAACCGAAGCAACTTATTTCATGGAAAAATTCAGAAGATCCATCACCGGGTCTGTTCTCATGTTCGATGAGGATAAACCCAAATGGAAGCAGTGAATATATCTTCGAATGGAACAGGTCCCAAGTTTATTGGAGTTCTGGAGTTTGGAATGGAGAATCTTTCGCCTTTATTCCTGAGATGAGGTTGAATTATGTATTTAACATCAGTTTTGTGTCAAATGAAAATGAAAGCTATATGAGTTATAATTCTTCTATCATGTCAATATGTTTTCTTGATTCTACCGGACAATTCAAGGCAATTACATGGCTGCCCGCGTCTGAGCCGTGGGTTCTATGGGCTCAACCAAAATCACTATCTGATGTCTATGCTTTGTGTGGTTCATTTGGCATATGTTATTAATTGATAACATATATTATTTTATATTTTATATGGTCAATGATAATAAATTAGATTAAAGTTACATCTTTGTAGTGAATTTTCGTTAGATTTGATACTGCTGGTAGACGAAAGGGAGGGATTGGGAAGTTTTGAAAGTTCGAGGGTCCATTTTGATACAATTATTAGTTTCAGAAATACATTACGAATTAAGTGAAAATTTGAGGAGGTGAAGTGTAATTAATTCATAATCGATATTCTAGTGTTTTGAATAAACTCATTCAGGAAATAGTATAGAAGAATTATGCTATTTATAATTCTAGTGTGTAACATATCACTTAGTTTGGACCTGTTTTATTCATCAAAAGAGTCAAAATACTAATATTTTTTTTTTTTAATAAACTGATCTAGCAGGCTTTTACATCAGCAGTGTATTTGATGTGTCAATAAAGAAGTTATCCATAGAGAAATATCAAAGATATCTAACACCGTTCAAATTAAGCACTCTTAATAATGTAAATAATTCTCCAAATATATTTAGACACGCTATTCAATTGGTCGATTATGAATTTAATCATTCAAGTTTAAGATAATTTGTAAGGGAAAAAATATATTTATAAGCCACTGTGGATAATACACTTAATATGATAATTACATTATACTCTATATAATATTAGATAGATCATGTCAAAATTTTATAAAATAGTTTATATTGCAATAAGTAGATATCAATATTAATATAATAGAAACTTACAGTGGTCGAAAAATGTTACGCAATTATTTGTTAAATATCAAATGAACACAACGGTTAGCCAGATCCTGTGCTAATAACATGGTGTGGATAATACACTTAATATGATAATTACATTATACTCTATATAATATCACATATATCATATCAAGATTTTATAAAATGGTTTATATCTCAATAAGTAAATATCAATAGTTATATAATAGAAGCTTACAATGGTAAGAAAATGTTACGCAAGTATTTGTCAAAGATCAAAAGAACACAACGGTTAGTCAGAGTCTCGTGCTGATAACATTTTGGGAAATTGAGAAAAATTAACAAGAGAATTGAATGATCACAATATATAAAACTAGTTATTTAGATACTCAATATTATTTCTCTATATTTTCTTTTTGTGTGTCTATTACAAATGCTTTTCAAGACTCTCTTTTATAGGCATGAGAAGATACGTAGTGACGAAACTATGAAGGGGCAAGGGGGGCCATGGCCCCTCCAAAAGTTATATATTAATTTTTTATGATTTAATATGATAATCTTAATCTTATTTTGTGTTGGCCCCCCCTCTACAAAATTATTTTGATTTTATAGATTAATTACTTATAAGTCCAATTTTAAAAAAATTTAATCCTATTTAAAAATAAAATAAATAAAATACATCTTACATAAAATAAAATCATCTAATAACATGATGCCACGTTTTTACTATCAATAAAAATAAAAAAGAGAAGTCAGATGATTTTCTTCTCCTCTGCACGTTGCCTCCTACAATTCTGCAGTTTCTAACTTTCTACTGCTAAAAGAAAATTATCTTATCCTTACCATCTGCCAAAAGGCCAAAAATGGGAGATTTTGATCATGAATGCAATTACGTGTTGTCTTGAAGTAAATTTTTGGTACAGATTGCAACTCTTCTACAAGCTACAATAACAGTAACATTGTAATAGCCTAGTTGCCTACATACATAGTGATAGTTCCGCCACTGCATACACGGTTTGACTTTTCTCTATTTTTTTTGTTCCTTTTTTGTTTTGATTTTCTTCTTCTTTCTATATATATATATAATTGTATTGAATCTATTGATACAATATTTTTGAATTTTTTTTTCACTTTTCCCTTTCTTTCATGTATTGATGCAGCTGAATTTTTGTTTAGAAATTTTCTTTTTCTTTTTGAAATAGATTGATTACTACTTGGTCTTGCTTGTATATAATTATGTCTATTGAATAGTTATTTATTTTGTGCTTAAAGATTAACTTTAAATTCATGTTTCATGAGTAATTGAATTCATATATATCTAACTTTATTTTATATGTTTCAATTTGATTTTCAATTTAGGTTCATGAATTATGTCTAAATTAAAAACTATCGACTCATTCTTCAAAAGAAAAGAAGTTGATATTCGAGAAAATTTTTCTAAAATTCTAAAGATTGAACCTAAGGAAAATCTTGATCTTAACTCTCCAATTGTGGAGTCTGAAAAGATTAATTTTACATCGTCAATACTTGATTCTAAATAGATTGATATATCTTCTCTACAACGAGATCCAGGATTATGTTCTCCTACATGGGACTATTCAGTCAATCAACGTGATGAAATAACATGAGTTTACTTGAAAATTGGTCCATATCAAATACGTCTCTCAAAATATCAATTTTTTGGTTCTGAAAAGCATCCTCATCGCTTTCAAGTTTCTTGGTTTGTACAATTTGCATATTGGCTAGAGTATTCTCCATCAAAGGATGCTGGATATTTTTTAGCTTGTTATCTTTTTACAATGAAAGCATCTCGACGTTCTGGATTGGATGTATTTACTGTCATAGGATTTAGAAGTTGGAAGAAGATTAATGATGGAAAACATTGTGCCTTTTTTAATCATATTGGGGAGGATACTTACTCTTGTCGTAATAATACTGTGAAATCTTGTGAGGATTTATTAAAATAATCACAGCATATTGATAAATTAATGAATGCATAAAACTCTGAACAAATTCTCAACAATCGACTCCGAGTAAAAACATCTATTGATGTTGTTCGATGGCTTGCATTTCAAGGATGTGCCTTTAGACTCCGAGTAAAATAATTGAGTTAACTTCCTTGAGATGCTTAAACTCTAGACTTCGTATAATGACAATGTTGGAAAACTTGTTTTGAAAAATATCCATAAATCTTCGAAGTATACTTCACCCAAAATTCAAAAAGAGATTTTGAAATTCTTGCAAAGAAAGTGAAAAATAAAATTTGTGAAAATGTTGAAAATTTTATTTTTTGCATTATTGTTGATGAGGCACGAGATGAGTCTAAGAGGGAGCAAATGACTATAATCTTGAGATTTGTTGATGATGATGGTTTTATACAAAAATGATTTTTTGATCTTGTACATGTTAAAGATACATCAACATTAACTCTAAAAAATGAAATATCTGCAGTTATTTCCCGACATTGTCTTGATATTTAAAATATTCGTGGACAAGGATATGATGGTGCTAGTAATATGCTTGGTGAATGGAAATGATTGAAAGTACTATTTCTTAAATATTGTCCATATGCATACTATGTTCATTTGTTTTGCTCATCGATTACAGTTAGCATTAGTTGCTGCATCTAGAGAGGTAGTTTATGTTCATGAGTTTTTCTCAAATTTGAATTTCATTATCAATGTGGTGAGCGCTTTATGTAAACGTCATGATGAACTGCAAGCTGCTTAGGCAATACGAATTGCACATATGATAGCTATTGATGAACTTGAAAGTGAAAAATGAGGTAACCAAATTGGCACTGTCAAACGAGCCAGTGATTCTCATTGAGGTTCTCATTTTTATTTTATTTGCAATCTACTATGAATGTCTGGAGCCACTTGCTCGGTTCTTGAAAACATAATAAAAGAAAGATCCACTTACTCTTAATTCGGAGATGCGAATGCTGCTTATAAAAATCATTCCAATTTATATTTATTTTACATTTAATGAAGGAAATCATGGGTATTTCTAATGTTTTAGTCAAGTTTTGCAGCAAAAATCTCAAGACATCTTGAATGCCATAAATATGGTTTCAACTACAAAAAGACTCATTCAAAAGTTGAGAAATAAAGGTTGGGAAAATCTTTTTGAGAATGTTGTCTCTTTCTCCAAGAAATTTGATATTGACATTCCAGAATTGAGCTCTCGTTATGTACAAGGTCGTGGTCGTCATCAACGAGATCACATTATGATAGAGCATCATTATCATTTTGAAATATTTAATGCTACTATAGATTTTCAAGTGCAAGAACTTGACAGTAGGTTTGGTGAAGGAGCGCGATAAAGCTTTTAACTCTTAACTCAACTTTGGATCCAAATGATGTTTATAAATCTTTTAATATTAATGATATCTATTGTCTTGCAAAAAAGTATTATCCTTTTGATTTTTCTGAGAACGAGAAAATTAATTTAAGATTTCAATTGAAGCATTTTAAAGTTGATGTGTTTACTAATCCGAAGTTTTAGAATTTGTCATTCATTGCAGATTTATGTCGAAGATTGGTAGAGAGAGAAATCAAAGACATACTATCTTATTGATAGATTGATTCGTCTTGTTTTGACTCTTCTAGTATCTATAACGACCAGTGAATGAGTTTTTTCAGCTATGAAGATTGTTAAAACAAGACTTCGCAATAAAATTGAAGATGAGTTTCTAGCAAATAATTTAGTTGTCTATATTGAAAGAGAAATAGCTAAGAATTTAGATTTAGATTCAATATTTGATGATTTTGTTTCTTTAAAAGAACGCAAATTATAATTTTAGACACTCTGTGTTTCTTTTGTTTGATATATTTGTATGAGTGTCTTTATGTTATTTCAATGATATATTGTTCTTGATATATCATATAATTTTTTAATACATAGTTTGTATTAAACGTATTTTATTTTTATTTTACATCTTGCTATCAGATTGTTCTATACCGTAAGAGAAATTGTATAGAAATAGAGTAAAAAATATTTTATTATAGTTTTAACTTTGCTTAGCTTCCCTAAAACAAATTTCTAGTACCGCCATTAAGGATACGTGATAGTAAATGAATATATAAACTTAAAGGATGACAATATATAAATCAAAAGAATACGTAAACATGAAATATAAGAAAACATGAATAGCTAAGAATTCTAAAAATCATCCTTCAAATACATAAAATGTATTTAATTTACTACACCCATATATTTACAATAGCCACGAGATATTTTGTCCAAGACAATTAATTAGACCTCGACCTATAATTTAAATTTAAAATAATATTATTTTATTACTATACAAATTGTTATTTAATAGTAACTTTATTATTTCTCATGAATTAAAATATATACCAACTACATGAGTTGTCTGCAACTGTGAATTAAATCTGATGGGATGTTTTTAAATATTTCAAAAATATTATTTTATTAAAAATTCAAATAAATTGTGATTGAGTTATAAAGCTATCACTACACTTTTCTTGTCAGCCGTACATGTTTTGGTCCATTTGACTTTTTGTAAAATATTTAGGGTGTGTTTGGACATCAAACTCATCTCAACTCATCATTACAATTTTTTCAAATTTCAATATAAAATATAATAAATAATTCAACTTTTTCAAATCTTAAAATAATAATAATATTAAAAAATAATATTCTAACAATATTTTATCATCTCATCTCAACTCAACTCAACTCAATTCAATATCCAAACACATCTTTAGACTCTGAATTCCTGACTATTATAGAGTTGTCTGGTTATCCACTAAGTACTTTTTTTTATAAGATTAATTACTTTACACTTCTTGGATTTGTATAAATTATTTTCTATTTTATAATTCTTTTTACAACTTTATGTAAGCATACAAATTCACATGAAAATTTTAAAGTTAGAAAGAGATAATTTATATTTTTTTAATGAAGTGACATTATTATATTAATTTGTTGGAAAATGAACTGTAAAATTGGAGGAATGACAGGTTCATAAAGAGATTTCACAAAAGTAGAATTTATAAAATAATACGATTTTCTATAGTAAGTTAAGAAGAAGTAACAAGATAATTGAAAGACCACGATATATGAAACTAGTTTTTCAGGAACTCAATATTATTTCTCTATACTTTCTTGTTGTGTGTCTACCAAAGTTTTGAATTCCGTTCCCGTGATCGTTTTGGTTGAGACACTGGAATGAAGTATTTCGATACTTTTACGTTTCAATATATCGTTTCGAGATAGTTGTTATATAGATAAATTATATATATATTTTTTAGAACAATGGGAAAATTATATATATGAGAATCCAAAAAAAGTTCATGAAGTAAGAGTGTAGAACATACTATCCAGGGGATAGTCAAGCATAATAACTTGCAAGGATGAGCATTTCTTCTCAAATGTTTTACAATAAACCCAAAAGGAGAAATAGTATAAAGAAAAACACTATATCCAACCTAGATGGGAACTCGCGGGGGAACCGTTGCCCACTTGAAAAATGAAACGGGGCCATTTCTTATTTTTCTTCCCTCCGTTTTCAACCCATGAACTCGTCTCCCTCCATTCGCTTTAAATAAAACCTAGAGTAAAACCAAAAAGTCGGAAGCTTCAATTCCATTTTACTAGGATTTTCTGGGGATTTTGTCCAGGAATCACACGAAACACGGATGGGTTTTCAAGAAATCTCGGAATACATTGAAAAAGAACAAGATTCAAACCCAAACTAAATGCATTCAAGTCTTTTGAAAGATAAAAAGAGTAACAAAAGTTATTGTAATATGAACCTATAGACGACAATGATCTAGAGGCTAAGTCTAAAAATGGGTCCGATGGAAAAAAGAAAAAGATAGGGAAGACAGAGACCAAGATCTCGAGGTTGGTAAAGAAGAAGAAGTAATAGCTGTAGTGTGGAACTCTGGATGTTGACTTCTGGGCTTGAAAGTAGCAGATGTACTTGTAAGAAGGAAAGAAAAAGCTTTTCACTAGGAAGAAACTTCGAAGTAATTCTCCTTTGGACCGATTCTTTTATTTCGGACGAAGAGTCTACAATACAACAAGTGCATGGTGAAATACATATAACTATTGAGGGAGATATATATTGCCTTTTTATTCAAGTCTTCAGCCACCACAAGGACAAAAATAATTCCTAGAAGTTGTGTCAGATAGAACCGTGAGCTTGATGCTTCACAAATTGAGTAATAAACGGCATGTTGTTCATGATGTCAATTCCTGAAGTTGGCAGCCCTCAGCTTTTCCAATCTATAATGACTCAAACCCGGAATTTTTAGCTCAAATGCATTTTCATGACTAGCATGTAGTTAATCTAGTGTGTGACATATATAATGATAGAATTAATTACCCTATAATGTAAATATATTGAAAAATATTGTGTCGGATTGAATTGATGCCCATTTCGATTTCTTACTTGCTTTCTTTTGTGAGTAACAAGTAATGTTATTTCTTCTATCCTTGTTCTCTTTCTCCTCTTCAATATTCTAGCGTTTTGAATAAACTCACTCTGGAAATAGTATAGAAGAATTATGCCATTTATAATTCTAGTGCTTAACATAATATTTAATGTGTTTAATGTGTCCATAAAGAAGTTATTAATAAGAAATTAAATACAGAGTGTTTGATAAAAGGCCTCAGTGAAATCGTGCGAGCATTGAGAGTTTATTTGCATTATTTATACGGTGCATTACATCAATACAAGAGGCTGTTGGATACAAGAGCCATACAAGGAAATTTTACATAAATAAAGCTTTGACAAAATATGAGAATTAACTGTTGCATGGATTGATGTTTGATGTAGCGGTTGTGACTGCTGTCGTGGGTGATGGATCTTCATTTGGTAAGTTTCCATTTATGCACAAATCTGGTGTTGTGTGATTATGGTTATTAATTAACACTTTTAATAATATATATAATTCTCAAGATTTGTTTAGCCACATTATTCAATTTGTCGATCGTGAGTTTAATCATTTAAGTTTAAAATAATTTGTAAGGGAACCAATTTAATTATAAGTTGGTGTGGATAACACATATAATAAAGTGCTTATATGATAAAATTTGAATTAGGTGAGAAATTTTAAAATTTAAATCTTATAAATTAAATATTATCATTTAAGTAACGTGGATGTTGTACTTGAACACTTACGGTACGTTTGGGTAGTGAGAATACTTGAGAATTGTTGAGAATGTTTGTGAATAGTTATGAGTAGAGATTGAAGTGAGTTTGTGGGTCCCATTGAGAGTATTTTGAGTTGTTTGGATGTGTGAAGTATGTTGAGTTGTTGACTTTTGGATAATAGTTGAAAAATGTGTTAGTCCCATAAATATTATAGTGATTTTATTTTTAGTAATAAATATTATAGTGATTTTATTATAGTAATTTTTTAATATTAATAAATATTGTAGTGATTTTATTTTATTTTTATATATAATAATGATAAACATTATAATGATTTTTTTTAATTTATAAATAATAGTGATAAATATTATAATGATTTATTTTCATATATATAATAGTGATAAATATTATAGTAATGTTATTTTTTATTTATATATTATAGTGATTTTATTTTTTATTTATATATTATAGTGATTTTATTTTTTATTTATATATAATAGTGATAAATAATGATTTTTTATTTTTATTTTTTATTTATATATAATAGTGATAAATATTATAGTGATTTATTTATTTATTTATATTTAATAGTGATAAATATTATAGTGATTTTATTTTTATTTATATATAATAATAATAAATATTATAAAATATTTATGAATAGTTATAAATAGAAATTAAAAATCTCATTAAAAATATTTTAAATTATTTAACATATAAAATATTTTTAATAATACAAAAATATTTGAAAAGTGCTAAGTATATTTGCTACCAAAACACAGCCTGAATCTAAACCTCTCCTCAGTCTCAGATGGGGGCCGAGGACTTGGAAAACACGAGGAGGAGATGCATCCAAAAACGAAATGCACCGTATGGTTGATTCGCAAATTTCTTCCCTCTCCAGAAGCCCCAAAAGTCTCTCTTCAATGAAATGCTCCGTTTCATTTTCCACGTCGGTGCACAATCGGTCCACGAATTCGCCTGATTGAAGAGTTTTCCTTTCGGCTTTCGTGGATGGTGGTTTTCAACTTGATCAGCGCTTGTTTCGGTCCAGTTTAGTAAGTCAATGGGCTGTCGGCGAACTCCGTCTTGATTCAAAGTTTTCTTGTTCACTTGATTATTTCTAACATCTTCATTTATGGCGTCTTGCTGCAAGTATTATCTGTGATGCCGCATGGTAGCGAGGGATGGGTATAACTACTACCAAGCCATTCCTCTTCTTTGTTCTGCTTCTACTCCTCAGAACATGCTTCTCCATTGATGGTGATATCCTTTCGATAGGCCAGTTCCTTTAAGCCGTGAATACTGACAGCATATAATCTCCAGGTGGCAAGTTTGAACTCGGATTCTTCAAACGAGGCATTCCTTAAAAAATCTAGGATATGATATAAACGGTTCGAGGGCCAGAAGATTGTTTCGGTAGCGAATAGAGAGAGCCATTTGTCTGACCCATCGACTTCAAGACTCGAATTCTCAGAAGATGGCAATCTAGTCCTTCTTGAAGGTTCCTCCAAGAAACCATTTTGGTCCACAAAGTTGAGGTATCTCCCCTCAAATTTAACTGAAGCAGCAATTGTAGATGATGGAAATTTTGTTTTAAGAGAAAAATTGAACATTTCTACTACATTTTGGGAGAGTTTCGACCATCCAACTGATACAAGGTTGCCAGGTGCAAAGCTTGGGGCCGATAAAGCTGGAAAGGTACCGAAGCAGCTTATTTCATGGACAGATTTAGAAGATCCATCACCAGGTCCGTTCTCATTCTCGTTGAGGCTAGACCCAAATGGAAGCAGTGAATATATCTTGGAGTGGAACATGTCCCAAGTTTATTGGAGTAGTGGAGTTTGGGATGGAAATACTTTCGGCTTCGTTCTTGAATTGAAGTTGAATAATGTCTTCAACTTTAGTTTCGTTTTGAATGAAAATGAAACCTATTTTACTTATTATCGTTTTGATACTTCTCTCATGTCACATTTTGTGATTGATTCTACCGGATAGATCCAGCAACTTACACGGCTGTCTCCCGTTCAGCCATGGGCTCTATTCTGGGCTCAACCGGCATCACTATCCAATGTCTATGCTTTCTCTGGTGCATTTGGCATATATGATGATAATTCATCTAACCTTTGTGATTGTCCAAACGGTTTTGACCCATTTTCAGATACCCAGATAAACGTATGGTTCTGTGGTTGTTTGAGGAAACGCCCTTTGCAACGTGGGAATCTAAATAGCAAAAGAGATTGGTTCCTGAAAATACCAAACATTAAATTTCCTGTTAACTCAAAAGCATATTTGGCAGTGAGTGCTCGAAGAAGTGAATTGGCTTGTATGAATAATTGTTCTGGCATGGCTTATGCTCGTAACAGCAGTGGGTGTCTGATATGGGAAGGAGCTATTTTGAACTTGCAGCGACCCTCGGATGGTGGTGAGGCTGGACAAGTATCTATCTTAGACTTGCTACGGATGAGTGTCAAATTAGTACCGAAGGCAGGATGGATAAGATGAAATCCACTTTAAGTTTTCATTATCTTCTTACTGAATTTATACGTAATTCTGTTATGATAGAGCTAATAATAATTCTTATCATCATAATCAGGAAACAAATGGAAGGTATGGGTGATTGTAGCTGTACCGGTGGCTGCAGGGCTAATCTTATGCCTCTCCGTTTGTTTCTCAAGCAAGAGAAAGCTCAAACGCAAAGGTAAGTGTAAGTTCTAACATTACATAGAAATCCTTAGAAAGTTACAGTTTTCTATTTTTTTGTTTCTGGGTTTAGTGGATCACTAGCAACAACAAAATGCTAAACCAAACTTTAGGAAAAGAAATTTGTGACATTGTTGAATTGTTCTTGAGAGTGTTGTGTTGCTCAAGGTTTTGTCCAATCAATTGATGAATATATTCTTCATGCTCTTGAAATCATTCGAACAAGTTTTCAGGAGAAATCCCACAAGCCTCACCAACACATTCAAAAACTCCATGAATTGGTTTTATCATAGCAAACACTAGATTTTCCACTAAAAAGACAAAAGTTGCGTCATTCTGTACCAAACAGGAGAGGAGGCAGCTACATGCAATGATCTAATGCAATTTGATCTTTGTACTGAAATTCATGCAATCAGTGAAGGAACAAACACTAAAGAAAATGAAAAGAAAAGAGGAAAGAAGGATGTTGAGTTACCGCTATTTAGTTATGAGAGCATATCAGCTGCAACCGATAATTTCTCATTGCAAATAAGCTTGGAGAAGGAGGTTTTGGACTTGTCTACAAGGTATTTATGTTCCATTATACTAAATGGGTGTGTTTAAAAAAAATTAAGACAACCGACAATGGTAAATGTTAAGAAAGTTTAAAGAGTTTATGGTTCTATTTCACAGGGAAAGTTACTTACGGGGCAGGAAATTGCAGTGAAAATACTTTCAAAAAGATCTGGATAGGGGCTTGAGGAGTTTAGAAATGAGACAACACTAAATGCAAAACTTCAACATAGAAATCTTGTCAAACTCTTGGGTTGCTGTATTGAAGGAGATGAGAAAATACCAATATACGAGTACATGCCCAATAAAAGTTTGGATTTCTACATTTTTTGTGTGTCCTTATTTATCTTGGTGCTTGTTATATACATACATATGTATAAAAAATATCCATATACACACAAGTATATAATTCTAGGTTCTTGAGTACTAATTTCCTTTGTATCGTTTAAACAGATCCAACTACGAAAAAAATGTTAGATTGGGGGACACACATTCACATTATTGAAGGGATTGCTCAAGGACTCCTCTATCTTCATCAGTATTCAAGGTTAAGAATTATACATAGAGATATGAAACCCAGTAACATTCTCTTGGATGGTGAAATGAACCTGAAAATATCAGATTTTGGCATGTCTTGAATATTTGGAGATAATGAAATACTAGCAAACACTAATCGGATTTTTAGAACTTTGTAAGTATGTAATCTATTCCACATGCATCCCATATTTGCAAGTGCCACCTAAATTTACTAAGCAAGCTACTAAACGCTGAGTTTTGGAATCCAGCGGCTACATGTCTTCTGAATATGCCATAGAGGGTTTGTATTAAATAAAATCTGATGTGTTTAGCTTTGGAGTATTGCTACTCGAGATTGTTTGTGGGAAGAAGAATACTGGCTTTTATAACTACGGGTCACTCAATCTTCTTAGATATGTGTGTAGCTTTTTTACCCTATTATGTCTTTCATGGTTTTACGTTAATAATTTATGAATTAGGATCCTCTTTAATTGTCCGAGTGTATTCAATGGTCTAATGCAAAGAGAGATATGTTGGGGAAATCAACACAGCGGAAGGGGATAAAAGCGGTAATAAAAGAGTACACTCATGCACTCAGTGACACCAAGAATTTAACGTGGTTCAGCAACTGCCTACATCCACAGAAAAGAGCTTCACTAATAAATAGTGGAACACAAGAAAATATTACAGAGGAGGAGGATCACACTCCACTCGGCTCTCTCTCTTTTCTTTTCTCTCAGAGCTCTCTCGGCTCTCTCTCTTTTCTTTTCTCCTTGGGTGTGTTTGAGACTCTCGCCAGAAGCCTCAATTTATAGATGCATTGTTTTACGTATGAATGCATTTATTGTTGCGTTCAATGGACAGTTGAGAGCTGGGCGTTAGGGGTTAAGCAGCAAGCAGTCATTGTTGACTGCTTGCTTGGGCATGGATTTCAACAATTCTCCCCCTCCATGCCCATTTACCTAGATGCTCTCCATCCCAGTTATGTCTCTGCATAGCTCAAGCTTCTCACTTGTAACCACCTTCGTCAGCATGTTTGCTGGGTTCTCTTTCGTATGGATCTTCACAAGCTTCAACAGCTGTTGTTCCATCGCTTCGCGTATCCAATGATAGCGGATATCAATATGCTTGGTGCGGGAGTGGTACATTGAATTCTTGCTCAAGTCTAGAGCACTTTGACTATCACAATGTACCTTGTAGTCTTCTTGACTAACTCCTAGTTCTTGGAGAAAACGTTTCATCCACAACATCTCTTTTCCAGCTTCCGCTGCGACAATGTACTCTGCCTCCGTTGTGGATAAAGCAACACACTTTTGCAACTTGGACTGCCAAGAGAGCTCCTCCTGCAAAGGTGAAGAGAAATCCTGAAGTAGATTTCCTGCTATCCAAATCTCCTGCCATATCTGAATCTGTATAGCCTTCCAAAACTGGTTTAGCTCCCCCAAAACACAAGCACATTTTCGATGTACCTTTCAGGTACCTGAGAATCCACTTGACTGCTTCCCAATGATCCTTTCCTGGATTTGAAAGGAATCTGCTCACCATGCCTACAGCATGAGCAATATCTGGTCTGGTACAAACCATTGCATACATCAGGCTTCCTACTGCTGAAGAGTAGGGGATTGCTTCCATTTCTTCAATCTCTTTCTTTGAAGAAGGACACGAGCTCTTGCTCAATTTGAAGTGGTTTGCAAGTGGAGTTTTGACTGGCTTAGCATCTCCCATGTTGAAACGTCTAATGACCTGTTCAACATATTTTTGTTGTGATAGCCACACCCTTTTGACTTTCCTATCACGAACAATCTTCATGCCCAAAATTTGCTGTGCTGGGCCTAAGTCCTTCATGTCAAAGGACTTGGATAGTTCCTTCTTTAGTTTGTTAATCATGGACCTATCCTCACCAACGATTAACATATCATCAACGTAAAGAAGGAGTATGACAAACTTGTCATTCTGGAACTTTCGAACATAGACACACTAATCTGCAACATGTCTCTTGTAACCATGACTCATCATGAATGAGTCGAACTTCTTGTACCATTGCCTCAGCGCTTGCTTGAGGCCATAGAGACTCTTCTTCAGCCTGCAGACTAAGTGATCTTTCCCTGGAGCTTCAAAACCTTCTGGTTGCTCCATATAGATCTCCTCCTCCAAATCTCCATGGAGAAAGGCTGTCTTCACATCCATCTGTTCGAGTTCCAAATTCAAGCTGGCTACCAATCCGAGTATGACTTGGATCGACATCATTTTCACCACCGGAGAAAATATCTCGTCAAAGTCGATTCCCTTCTTCTGCTGGAATCCTTTGACAACCAATCTGGTCTTGTGCTTCATCAGCTTTCCTTGGCCATCTTTCTTCAACTTGAACACCCATTTGTTCTTTAGGGCTTTCTTTCCTTCAGGAAGTTTCACCAACTCATAGGTCTGATTTTTCTGCAAAGAACTAATCTCTTCTTGCATTGCCTGCACCCATAGGCTTCTATCAGCATGAGTTTGAACTTCCTGGAAGCTCTCAGGCTCCCCCTCATCAGTAAGCAGAATATAGTCTGATTCCGGATATCTCCTCGACGGAATCAGTAGGCGGCCTCTTGCCGATCTTCTTGGTTCATCAACCAAAGGAGGTTCGTCACCATCTAACCCTTGTGGTGGTACACCAGCTGCTGGTGGAGAGGATTCTTGCTCCCCCTGCTCGACACCCTGAGCTTCTTCTTCTGCTTCTGGATCTCGATCCTGCATATCCTCATTATCTGTGGCGGACTGTAATGGTGCAGGATTTGGAGTATCGGAACTAAGCTCTCTTGATGAAGCTTCAGTTCCTATGTTCTGGTTTTCATGGAACACAACGTCCCTACTTCTGACAATTTTCTTTGTCACTGGATCCCATAACTTGTATCCGAATTCTTCATCTCCATATCCAACAAAGATACATGGAGTTGACTTGACATCGAGCTTCTGTCTCAGCTCCTTGGATACGTGTGCAAAGGCTTTGCACCCAAACACTCTCAGGTGAGAGTAAGAGACATCTTTTCCAGACCAAACCTTCTCAGGAATTTCAAATTCCAGTGGTGCAGAAGGTGATCTGTTGATCAGGTAACAGGCAGCTAGAACAGCTTCACCCCAGAATGGCTTTGGTAACTTGGCCATACTGAGCATGCATCTTGTTCTTTCAATGATGGTCCGGTTCATTCTTTCGGCTACACCATTGTGCTGAGGGGTATATGGGACCGTCTTCTCATGTCGAATACCGCGATCAGCGCAGTATGCAGCGAACCTTTTGGAGACATATTCTCCTCCGTTGTCCGTTCGCAAGCACTTCAACTTCTTTCCCGTCTCTCTTTCCACTAGGGTGTGGAAATTCTTGAAGTGCTCGAAGACCTGATCCTTTGACTTCAAAACATATACCCAGACCTTTCGTGAAGCATCATCAATGAATGTCACGAAATATCTGTTACCTCCCAATGACTCTTCTTCCATGGGACCACATACATCAGAGTGTACCAGACTCAACAACTCTGATCTTCTCTTCGTAGAGGATTTAAACGAGACTCTGCATTGTTTGCCAAACAAACAGTACTCATAAGGGTTTAACGCTGTTCCTTTGGCAACTTTGATGAGTGCCTTCTTCGCAAGCGTATCCAACCCTTTCTCACCCATGTGTCCGAGTCTCTTATGCCACAGATTCGGTGATGCCTCGTCTTCCACTGCATTGAGGCTATCAGAACCGATCTTCACATGGGTCTTGTACAACGTACCGCAAATATGTCATCGGGCGACAACCATGGCACCTTGTGACAGCTTCCAAGTGCCTTTGCTGAAGTAGCTGTAATAGCCCTGTCGATCAAGGGCTGTCCCGGAAATCAGGTTGAGTCGAAGGTCAGGAATGTGTCGAACATCTTTCAACACCATGGTGCAACCAACGTTGGTTTTTATCTGCACTTTGCCAACTCCCACGATCTTCGAGGAACTGACATTCCCCATCCTTACCGTACCAAAGTCTCCTGCTTTGTACGTAGTGAAAAATTCATTATGGGAAGTGGCATGATATGATGCTGCTGTGTCTACCACCCACTCAACATCATGGCTTGCAATGTGCAGACACGTCTTGTCACTGGTGGAGAGTATTGCCACATCTCCAGAAAGAGTGACAAGGGTTTCACCATCTTCTTTCTTCAGCTTACTACTTTGACCTTGCTCCCTTAAAAACTTGCGGCAGTGTTTCCTCATATGGCCTTCTTTGCCACAATGGTAACATTTTATGTTACCCGTCTGCTGGTTCCTGTTGCTGCTGGACCTTCCACGTGGTTGAGGCTTCCCTCTATTTCTGCCTCCACTTCTCCCTCTATCATTACCTTGAGGCCTTTCTCTACTCTCAGTGACAAGGGCATGAGTTTGATTCATGCTTGTCTCTTTTCGTCTGGCCTCCTCATTAAACAGGGCATCCTTAACCATCGTCATGGTAAGTTTGCCATCTGGAGTAGAGTTACTTAGGGAGACCACCAGCGTCTCCCAGCTGTCTGGTAATGAACTGAGAAGTAGCAGGGCTTGTTCTTCATCGCCAAGATTCAGGTTGACGGACCCGAGCTGGTTAACTAGGTTTTGAAACTCGCTAGTATGCTCGGCAACAGAGGTATCGATTTTCAACTTCAAGTTAACAAGCCGTCTCATCAAGAGGGCCTTGTTTCGAGCAGTTTTAGCCTGATACATATCCTCTAACTTTTTCCAGAGGTTATATGCATCCGTCTCCTGAGCCACGTGGTGAAAAACACTATAGTCAATCCATTGCCTGATCTGACCAATAGTCTTCTTGTGCATCTTTCTCCACACTTGATCCGTAACTTCATCTGGCTTCTTCCCTTCATCTTCCAAAGGGTCAAACAGATCTTTACAGTTCAAGAGATCCTCCATTCGAGGTCTCCAAAGACTGTAGTTTGAGGCAGTCAGCTTTATCATGGCGCCTGATGCTGAATCCTCCATGGATTTAGACTGTTCTAAATACAAAATGCAAGTATAGGATCTTCGAGGTGGAATATCAAAAAATGGACAGTACCGTTGTGTCCGGAACGTCTGATTTTGTTGGAAACGAGTCTTGTTTCGTCAAAATCGGACTCAGATAGCACAAGGAATGAGCAAAAGAACCAAAACAGGAACTCTGTCGCGCGTGCAGTGCGTGGCGCGAACAAAACGCGTAGGCGCGTGTACCTCACGCGCAGGAACTCCTCTGGTGCGCGTGGAACGCGTAGGCGCGTGTAACTCACGAGCTTATGGAGTCAGGGGCACGTCAGGCACGTGAACTTCACGCGCAGTGGCTTCTCTGGAGCGCGTGGCTGAGCGTGGGACTCACGCGCTAGGTACTCTCCTTGGCGCGTGTGACGCGTGTCGAGAGTGGGTCTCACTCTCCGATCTTCAGACGGAGCGTGGAGGAGCGTGCGGCCTCCGTTTGGCCTCTGGTTTCCACCGCTTTTCTTGTCTGGATGAGACGAACACAATGGTATGCTCAAATTTGAAAACTGAGCTACACACTAAAACCGAGTTTTCTGTAAAAAACTTCTTCCAACAAACGCTCTGATACCACTTGTTGGGAAAATCAACACAGCGGAAGGGGATAAAAACGGTAATAAAAGAGTACACTCATGCACTCAGTGACACCAAGAATTTAACGTGGTTCGGCAACTGCCTACATCCATAGAAAAGAGCTTCACTAATAAATAGTGGAACACAAGAAAATATTACAGAGGAGGAGGATCACACTCCACTCAACTCAACTCTCTTCTTTTCTCTCAGAGCTCTCTCGGCTCTCTCTCTTTTCTTTTCTCCTTGGGTGTGTTTGAGACTCTCGCCAGAAGCCTCAATTTATAGATGCATTGTTTTACGGATGAATGCATTTATTGTTGCATTCAATGGACAGTTGAGAGCTGGGCGTTAGGGGTTAAGCAGCAAGTAGTCATTGTTGACTGCTTGCTTGGGCAGGGATTTCAACAAGATAGACACAACTTTAAATGAGCATGTGTGGTCAACATTGCTTGAAAATCCTATGCTGTTAGCATTAAAATTTGTAGAGCTCACATGATGGGCTATCTATCTCTAGAAATGGACCATCCAATTTGGTTGGACAATTGTAGATGATCTATATTATAAGTTATAATCTGAATTACTCTTAATTTTTAACAAAATTTACATTGATTTGAAATGAATACATGCTTGAGAGTTATGGAGAGATGGACAGAGTTTGGAGTCGATAGATTCAACGATAGGGTATCCATCTTCCATTTCTACTATGGTGAGATACATTGATATTGGGCTACTTTGCATTCAAGAAAGTCCAGCTGATCGACCTACCATGCCTAATGTTGTCTCAATGATTAGTAATGAATATGCACCTCTGCCTATACACCCAAGCACCCTGCTTTTACAGTAGGCCGGAATTTGATGCATATGAATTCAACAATTAATTCTGCAGATAATTGCTCAATAAATAGTGTAACTATTTCGATAACAGAGACTGTTCAAATCCTAACTCTACACTTTATCATATTTAATTGAATTAAACGTTTGAAAATGAGTTGGGGCTACATGTAAGGGAGAATGATAAGAATATAATATAAACAATTAAATATATATATTCTCAACATTTTAAATTTTTAGAATAAGTGGTGATTTCACAAAAATTAAGTCAGACCTCAATTTGATTTGTTAATAATTAAGATGAATTTACATTCACAAATGAACATATTTAAATCCAAATTTAACTGAGTAGAGTTTAGGCTTTATTTGGACAATGAGGTATTTTCAAATATTTTGAAAACTTCTCATAATTTTATTTCTAAATATCATTCAAACACAAAACACTTTCAAATTTTAAATTTTTAAATTTTTATCTAATCATTATCAAAACACAAAAGTAAAACTTTTCTGAACTTTCCAATAAAACACAAAAACAATAAAGTTTTTTCAGATTTCGAAACAAAATTAATATTAAAAATTATATTAAACAATTGTTTAATAACTTTATTCAATTTTTTTTATATATTTTTTTAAAATCCAATAAAACATTTTAATTCAAACTATTTTATTATTATTTACAAATAATTTTACTATTATTCATAAAATTATTAAATATTCTAAATATCTAAACCAACCCTAAATCAACCATCACAGATTCTTGTTGTTTACAACCCTACTTGAATTGCAAAGTTAAGTCGGTTCTAGAAGACTAGTCGAGTGAATGGGTCAAGTCAAGGGGCCGCCAACGAACTATCTAATATAGTAATAATACACATTTTAAGAATTTGTTGTTTACAACCCTACTCGAATTACAGAGTTAAGTTGGTCCTAGAAGATAGTTGAGTGAATGGGTCAAATCAAAGATTAATACAACCCTACTCTAATAAAATAATAACACACATATTAATAATTTGTTGTTTACAACCCTACTCGAATTATAGAGTTAAATTGGTCCTAGAAGACAGTTGAGTGTGTGGGTCAAGTCAATGGGCCGGCGACGAACTATCTAACAAAGTAATAATACACAGATTAATAATTTGTAGTTTAAACCCTACTCGAATTACAGAGTTAAGTTGGTTCTAGAAGACAATTGAGTGAATGGGTCAAGTCAAGGGGCCGGCGATAAAGTATCTAATAAAGTAATAATACACATATTAATAATTTGTTGTTTACAACCCTACTCGAATTACAGAGTTAAATTGGTCCTAGGAGACAGTTGAGTGAATGAGTCAAGTTAAAGATTAATACAACCCTACTTTAATATAAAGTAATAATGCATAGATTAATAATTTATTGTTTACAACCTTACTCGAATTACATAGTTAAGTCGGTCCTAGAAGACAGTTGAGTGAATGGGTCAAGTCAAGGGGCCGGCGATGAACTATCTAATAAAATAATAATACACAAATTAATAATTTTTTTTTTACAACCCTACTTGAATTACAGAGTTAAGTCGGTCCTAGAAGACAGTTGAGTGAATGGGTCAAGTCAAGGGGCCGGCAATGAACTATCTAATAAAATAATAATACACAAATTAATAATTTTTTTTTTACAACCCTACTTGAATTACAGAATTAAGTCGGTCCTAGAAGACAGTTGAGTGAATGGGTCAAGTCAAATGGGCTAGCGACGAACTATTTAATAAAGTAATAATACACATATTAATAATTTGTAGTTTACAATCCTACTCGAATTACAGAGTTAAGTCGGTCCTAGAAGACAATTGAGTGAATGAGTCAAGTCAAGGGACCGGCGATGAACTATATAATAAAGTAATAATACACATTAATAATTTGTTGTTTATAGCCCTACTTGAATTACAAAATTAAGTTGGTCCTAGAAGACAGTTGAGTGAATAGGTCAAGTCAAAGATTAATACAAACCGACTCTAATAAAGTAATAATACAAAGATTAATAATTTATTGTTTACAACCCTACTTGAATTACAGAGTTAAGTCAGTCCTAGAAGACAATTGAGTGATTGGGTCAAATCGAGCCTTAAACTCTACTCATTTAAATTTGGATTTAACTATGTTCATTTGTGAATATAAATTAATCTTAATTACTAACAACTCAAATCGAGCTCTAACTTAGTTTTTGGGAATATGTAAATTTTAATTACTTAAATTATATTCTTAGCATTCTCCCTTACATGTAGCCCAAACTCATTTTCAATTAGTGGTGGAAAGCATGAGACATTTATTTCAATTAAATATGGTAGAATGTAGAGTTCGAATTTGAACTCATGACTTCTATTTGAAATCATTACTTATTCCAAAATCTTAAAAGAAATAATTTGATTTAATTATTCATATTATATTCTTAAGAATTTTAATATAAACAAGTCGAGCTTAATCAACCATTGCTCGCCTACACTTTGCTCATTTATAGTTCTAATTATATGTTCTTAAACTAAAATTTCATCGTCAACACACGATGTTGTGTTGGTGAAATACATAATAATATATAATAAAAATTATAATGAAATTAAAATTAAGATGAAATCAAATAGGACTGAGGTACGAAAATCTCGCTCTCTTTAAGGAGATTTAAGTCCTCTATAGAGTACAAAGTCTCAAATTAACCGGTGCAGTAGAAATCTTCTTGATTTGACTCCTCCAGGATACAACAGCCTAACTGATCGTCATATGAATCAAACCTACTATGCACAAGTGGTTGAGTCCAAAGCTCCACTCAAAAGAACACCTATCTTTTATCTAAAAAATACTCTCAAAATTATCTATATACAACCCTCTATTTAATCTCTCTAGAAATTTTCTCCATGTTGTACAGATAAAACAATACCACACCAAAAATAATAATAATAAACTATAGACAGACGCCAACCACCATCCAAATTTAAACAATTCAAAATACACAAGGAGCCGGCACATTCATTCATGAAAAAAGATAGACTCGGAAATAGTGCAATGAATGATAAATTAAAAGGACAAATTTAATGAAAAGATTAACGTTTTTTTTCAAGAAACGGCACACTCATTTGTTACCAACTTAAAAGAAAAAACCGACAGCAGAAGTTTATAGGACCATTAACTAAGAGCGGTAAGAAATTAGTTGATAAGAAGAAAAATTTCAAATATAATAACGGTACAGACGTTAATGGCCGCTTAAAAGTAATGATATAAATTGATATTATTTATTGTGATATATTAGATTTATTTTATAATAAAAAAAATTTAAATTTTATTAATTTGTAAACTTTATTCTCATAAGATATCTTTATTAACCTGTCAATTCTCCAGTTTTACCGTTGATTATGCTACAGATTAATGTCATGGTACCACTTCATTGAAAAAAGACTAAATTATCTTTTTGTAATTTTAAAATTATCATGACTTTTTAATCTTATATAAAGTTGTAAAAGAATTATAAAAATAAAAATAATTTTTTTTTTTCGCTTGACAATTCTATAACGAGTAATATTAAATAAAATCGTAAAATGTACAGATACTTTACGGTCATTTTAAAAAAAAGTGAGATTTATTATTAAAAAATTTATTTATTTATATAATTTTCATAATTATTTATTTTTTTAAAAATAATTATGCGAAACTTATATTCTTAAATAATAATTTCTCTTCTATAATAGTCAAGAGTCCAAATATTTTACAAAAAGTCAATTGACCAAAACATTGGGTCTTTGTGGACCCAATGGGAACGTATTGTATTTAACGAACATATATTATAGGTTGCGGTCTAATTGTCTTGGACAGAATATCTTGTCCAGTGGTCCACGCGAAAAGAAATTATTGTTTTTTTTTTATATTGAATTTTACTTTTTTAAAAAATAATTGTACGGTGCTTTACTTGACGAATATAGCATTGTTCAAAGTTTTATTGTACACTAGATTATTTCTGGCATCCTCATTCTTAAGGCATCTTTCCGTAACTACAACTTGCGGTGCTAGCTGCTGCATGTTTGTGAGGGATATGGGTATTGATGGTACCAGGCCATTCCTCTTATTTGTTCTGCTTCTACTGCTCAGAGCATGCTTCTCCGTTAACGCTGATGATATCTTTAAGAAAGGTCAGCCGCCCCTTTCGGTGATAAATAACGACAGCATCTCATCTAAGAATGGCAGATTTGAACTCGGATTCTTCGAACGAGGTACTCCACCAAAATTCTACCTGGGGATAAGGTTTAAACGCTTAGTGAGCCAGAGGATTGTTTGGGTAGCAAATAGTGAAAGCCATTTGTCCAACCCTCGTACTTCAAGACTCGAATTCTCAGAGGATGGCAATCTCGTTCTTCTTGAAGCTAATTCCTCCAAGAAGCCATTTTGGTCCACAAATTTGCAGAATCTTCCCTCAAATTCAACTGAAGCAGCACTTCTTGATGATGGAAATCTTGTTTTAAGAGATAGATCGGACCTTTCTACTATATTTTGGGAGAGTTTCGACTGCCCAACTGATACATGGCTGCCAGGTGCAAAGCTTGGGATCTATAAAACTGGAAAAGAACCGAAGCAACTTATTTCATGGAAAAATTCAGAAGATCCATCACCGGGTCTGTTCTCATGTTCGTTGAGAATAGACCCAAATGGAAGCAGTGAATATATCTTCGAGTGGAACAGGTCCCAAGTTTATTGGAGTTCTGGAATTTGGAATGGAGAAACTTTCGCCTTTATTCCTGAGATGGGGTTGAATCATATATATAACCTCACTGTTGTGTCAAATGAAAATGAAACCTATTCGAGTTACTCTCTTTATAATTCCTCTCTAACGTCAATATGTTTTATTGATTCTACCGGAAAATTCAACGCACTTACATGGCTGCCCGCTAATGAGGCGACGACTGAGCCGTGGGTTCTATGGGCTCAACCAAAATCACTATCTGATGTCTATGCTTTGTGTGGTCCATTTGGCATATATCATGATAATACATCTCAGCCTTGTGATTGTCCAAAAGGTTTTGAACCATTTTCAGATAATCAGACCAGACTAAACGACTGGTCCAGTGGTTGTTTGAGGAGACACCCTTTGCAATGTGAAAATCGTAATGCCAAAAATGATTGGTTTCAAAAAATACCCAACGTCACATCGCCAATTAACTGGAAAGCATATTCGGCAATGAGTGCCGGAAGGTGTCAATTAGCTTGCATGAATAATTGTGCTTGCACAGCTTATGCTAAAAACAGCATCGGGTGTCTGATATGGGAAGGAGCTCTTTTGAACATGCAACGACCCTCGGATGGTGGAAAGGTTGGACAAGATATATATCTCAGACTATCTGCTGATGAGCCTCAAATTAGTACCAAAGGCAGGACGAAAAAGATGAAACATACATTAGTTTACATTATCGTCTTACTTAATCGAAATGCAATTCTATTCTGATAGAGCTAATGGTCGTTCTTATCATCATAATCAGGAACCAAATGGAAAGTATGGGTGATTGTAGTTGTGCTGGTAGCTGCAACAGGGCTAATCTTATGCCTATCCGTTTGTTTCTCAATCAAGAGAAAGCTCAAACACAAAGGTAAGTTCTAACATTACATACAAATCCTCAAAAAGTTGCAATTTTATATTTTTTGTTTATGGGCGAGTGGATCACTAGCAACAACAAAATGCTCCACCAAAATCTAGGACAAGAAAGCTGTGACATTTGCTTTTTCTCAACGTTTTGTCTCATCAATTGGTGAAGATATTCTTCATGCTTTTGAAATAATCTGAACCAAGTTTCCAAGAGAAATCCCACAAGTCTCTCCAGCATATTCCAAAACTTCCTTAATTGATTTTATCAGAGCAAACACTTGATTCTCGATTAAAATGACAAAACGCGCATCATTCTGTGCAAAACAGGAGAGACGACAGCTACAAGCAATGATCTAATGTTATTTGATGTTAGTACTGAAATTCATGCAATCAGTGATGGAACAAACAACCAAGATAATGATAAGAAAAGAGGGAAGAAGGATGTTGAGTTACCGTTATTCAGTTATGAAAGCGTATTAGTTGCAACCGATAATTTCTCAACTGCAAATAAGCTTGGAGAAGGAGGTTTTGGACCTGTCTATAAGGTATGTATGTTCCATTCTGCTAAATGAATCTGCTTCAAAAAATATGGTAAACTTTGAAGGAAGTTTAAAGAGTTTATGGTTCTCTTTCACAGGGGAAGTTACTTAAGGGGAAGGAAATTGCAGTGAAAATGCTTTCAAAAAGATCTGGACAGGGGCTTGAGGAGTTTAGAAATGAGACAACACTAATTGCAAAACTTCAACATAGAAATCTTGTCAAACTCTTGGGTTGCTGTATTGAAGGAGATGAGAAAATACTAATATATGAGTACATGCCCAATAAAAGTTTGGATTTCTACCTTTTTGGTGCGTCCTAATTTTAGTCATCTTGATTCTTATTGTATACATACATATGTATAAAAATTATTCACACACACACACGCGCGCGCGTGACATACAGATATATATATATATATATATATAAAATTCTAGGTTCTTGAATGCTGATTTCCTTTGTGGCATCATTTAAACAGATCCAGCTAAGAAAAAAATGTTAGATTGGGGGACACGCATTCACATTATTGAAGGGATTGCTCAAGGACTTCTGTATCTTCATCAGTATTCAAGATTAAGAATTATACATAGAGATATGAAACCCAGTAACATTCTCTTGGATAGTGAAATGAACCCAAAAATATCAGATTTTGGCATGGCTCGAATAGTTGGAGATAATGAAATACAAGCAAACACAAATCGGATTGTTGGAACTTTGTAAGTATGCAATCTATTCCACATGCATCCCATATTTGCCACTGCTACCTAAATTTACTTAGCAAACTACTAAGCACTGAATTTTGGAATCCAGCGGCTACATGTCTCCCGAATATGCCATGGAGGGTCTGTATTCGATAAAGTCTGATGTATTTAGCTTTGGAGTATTGCTACTCGAGATTGTGAGTGGGAAGAAGAACACAGGATTTTATAACCACGGGTCACTCAATCTTCTTAGATATGTATGTAACTTTCATACTCTATTAGGTCTTTCCTGTTTTTACATTAATAATTTATCTAAATTAGGATTCTCTTTAATTGTTCAAATGTATTGGATGATCCAATGCAAAAAGAGATAAGACACAACTTTAAATGTGCATGTGTGGTCAACATTGCTCGAAAATCCTACAATGCTTTCATTAAAAGTTTTAGATCTATCTCTAGAATCAGACCATCCATTTTGGTCAGGCAATTGTAGAGAATCTATATTGTAAGCTATAAACTAAATTACTCTTAATTTTTATTGAAATTTACATTGACTTGAAATGAATACAGGCTTGGGAGTTGTGGAGAGATGGTCAAAGCTTGAAGTTGATGGATTCAACGATAGGGTATCCATCTTCCACTTCTACCCTGGTGAGATGCATTAATATCGGGCTACTTTGCGTTCAAGAAAATCCAGCTGATCGACCTACCATGCTTGATGTGGTCTTAATGATCAGTAATGAACATGGACCTCTAGTTACACCCATGCAACCTGCTTTTACAGCTGGCCGGAATTTGACGCACATGAATCCAACAGTTAACCCTGTAGAGAATTGCTCAATAAACAGTATAACTTTTTCGATAATGGAGGCTCGATGAATACTACTACTGTTTGGTTTACTAATTAACTGTGCAAGCTAATAGGCAAAGCTGCTTACAGAAAGTAATTTCTGGATCACAAGGAGGGTTCAAGCATGCTGCAGAGCACAGACAGAGAGTATTGTAATTTTTCATGATGATATACATATAACTATTGAGATAGATATTGCCTTTTTTGTTCAAGTCTTCCGTCACCACAAAGGGCAATAATAATTTGTACAAGTTGTGTAGGCTCGAACCATGAGCTTGAGCTTCACAAATGGAGTAATAAATGGCATGTTGTTCATATCAATTCTTGAAGTTGTTAAGAATTTTTATTTCTTAGTGAATAACAATTAGTAAAAACATTAAAGATACCTAGCACATGATTCACAACACCTCTAATAAGATATATATGCTTGTGTATATAATTCTCGAAATTGTTGAGCCTCTATATTCAATTTTAGGACCATGAATTTGACCATTTACATAAAAGTTTGGAACACTTGAATATTGTTTTTTTTATAATATACTTCATCTTTTTCTTTTGTTTAATTTATTGTAATTTGTAAAATGAAGCTCTAGATATATGTGTGCGTGTGTGGAGATTCAATAAAATTAATTAAATAGAGAAAGAACACAGCGGGTGGAATATAAAACCTACTAAAATTCTTTTATCTGTCTTTTTACTCTAATAAATTAATAATGCTCAAAACTCGCTCCTACTGTTTTTTAACTTAAATAATATTTAGCACCGGATCGGGTCCTAATCATCACATTCTAAAACAAAACATGGAACTTTATATTTTCCTCATCTATCTATCTGTCTGACCTTTCTCTTCCTTTATTGAATCTATCGGTCTTTATTGTCTGTGTTTTTTTTTTTTTTCAAAATAAGATTATATTCTCTTTCCTTTAGTTTTTAGTTTATTGGTTTGTGAAATTTCATAAATAATTATTTGGATTTATATTTCTAACTCTAATATCTCCACTTTCCTATGCCCTTAATAATATTAGGACGCTCATTATCAGTTAGACCTCAAATCAAAAGGGACATCATCACGTCCAACAAAAAATAGAATTTTCTTTGACTATCGAAACAAGAAGAATAATCAATTACCTTTTATATCTTCATGCTCGTCTACTAGTGAAATTGAAAACAACAACAACATACATACTGATACATACCCTCTCTGTCTCTGCCTATTTAAATCCCAGTCGTGTTTTGCTGTTCCTTGCCAAACCAAAACGTTGCCTTAAGTTGTTCACTTGTCAGTTCTTGTTAAGCAGAAAGATATGGATCTCTTTCTTTCGTATCTACTTCAGATTATAATTCTGTGCATGTCTCTTCCTCTCATCGTCCGCATTTATAGACGCAAATCTTCTTCCCGCAATCTTCCGCCAGGTAGAAAAGGATGGCCCATCATAGGTGAAACCCTGGAATATGCCATGACGAGTAAAATGGTGATCCAGACAAATTCATTGCTGATAGAATGAGCAAATACTGATCACCAGAACTGTTCCGAACCTCCTTGCTTGGAGAGAGCTTTGCTGTGTTCTGCAGCCCTTCTGGGAACAAGTTCTTGTTTTCAAGTGAGAACAAGTATGTCACCACCTGGTGGCCACACTCGATGGAACGAATTTTGCTTTTTCCCTTCGACGTCGAGTATTCTACCAGAGTAGAAACCGCCAAAATGCGTAGCTATCTCCTCGAGTTTCTCAAGCCAGAAGCTCTATAACATTACATACCTATAATGGATTCTTTGGCTAAAGAACACTTGGAGATAGATTGGTTTCCTCATAAACAAGTTAAGGTTTTCTCATTGACGAGGAAGTACACCTTTGCATTGGCTTGTCGGTTGTTTATGAATATCAAAGACCCCGACCATGTGACCAGATTCGGGAATCCCTTCGGTCTTGTCACGGTTGGCTTCATATCCATTCCCATTAACTTTCCAGGCACAGCTTTTAGCCGTGCCATCAAAGGAGGCAAACTCATTGTTGAAGTTCTCCTTGGACAACAAGGCTATTAGAATCCTTTTGTATACGTTGTTGTAATAAGACAATAAGGGAAATTGAAGATTGCTACTGCTATGTAAATGTTATTGTCATTGTTGTTGTAATGAGAATATGGTCGAGATGAATTGCTATGGTTGCTGTAATGGAACAGGGGGCACACAAGGTGTTTGATAAAATTGCTACAAGAAAATATATTGCTACAGGAGTACTTTGAGGGCTCCCAAACCTCCTTACAGATTTCCTCAATAAAATTCCAGATGATCTCCACTCCTCATTCAACGTACATAAAAGGAATGCAGTCATAACAAACTGCTCTAATGACAATGCAACATGTGGAAAGTAAAGTAACATAAAGCAACATTTTAACTGAAGGAAATAAGCATAAAACGACAAATGATTAATGGTAAAATGGTCTCCAAATGGCTGGTAGCTTCTGGCCTCCTTACTAATTTCCCAAACGGTGCATTTGGCATCAGGTTCCTAACAATCTCCTCCCCTTAAAGAAGCTTGTCCTCAAGGTATGTGAAAAGGGCTTGAAGCCTTCCAACTACTTTCTTCTACCAATTTCACAAGGACCTCAGTGATGGCCCGATTAACAAGCAACAAGTATTTGCAACCAGAATGAGACTTCTGGGTTTGGAAAAGACAGCACCAGAATGATAGTAATCTATCCCAAGCCCACCTCCCATATTTAAGTAATCAACTTCAAAACCTTGAGCTTGGATTTCATTAATGTAGTTTACCATAATAATGGTTGCATCTCTGAATATGTCCACCTTAGTGATGGTGGATCCCAGATGGCAATGTGCTCCCACAAGTTTCAGCTCATCAGGATGTGCCTTCACGGTATCCAAGAACCAATGCAGCATCACATTTCTGATCCCAATTTTAGAGTTCTTATTCCCAGTAGCAACATAATGATGGAGCTGGGGGTCCACATTTGGGTTGGTCCAAAGTAAAACATTATCCATCTTGTCTGCTATTCTTGCAGCTGCTACAATATTCTCCAAATCAAATTCACTATCAATATTAACAAAGACACCATTTTCGGCAGCAAAAACTAAATCCTCTTTTCCATTGCCAATATACACTTTACTAAGATTTCTACAAAGATTCACTTCAGCAATCAAAAGCCCGCTGGTCTTCAATTTTGGCTGGACCCTCAATGTAATTCTGGAAATCTATTGAGTGAATGATCCATTATGTGAGGAAGACAACATTATCTGGAAAATGTTTATATTTTTTTTTTCCATGTATTAAAACAGTAACTAGAACTCTCCCCCTCAAAAGAACCTTGTCCACAAAGTTAATAGTGGTGGTGCAAACATTGACTACCTTGCCTTTTAAGTTGAGAGGATCCTCTAAGATAGCTGCAAACATGGATTCTTCTCCTTCAATTAAAATTGTAGAATCCAGAGGTTTGTCTAGAGCAACTGTGTCATTTACAATCCATGGGTGACATAACACTTCATGGGCAGAGATTCTTTTTGTTGGGTCCCTCTCAATCATCCTTATCATCAAATCTTCTGCTTTTGAAATGCTAGGCCATGGTGAAGGTCCAAAGTCTAATTTTCCTTGTAAAACTTGTCTACAGAATCCTGTTTCAGTTTCAGCCCAGAAAAGTGTTTTAGTTTCAACCCAAAAATATGGAACTCCACTTAGTAAGATGTAAAGGATAACACCAGCACCCAATACCCCTGCTTCAGGTCCATAATGCCTTTTCAAAATCTCAAGTGCAACGTAATAGGGACTTCCAACTTCATCGTGAAAAGCTTCGCTCTTACTATTCTCAGCACTCTCAACCAAAAACCCCAAGTTTGAATAAAGGTTTGCACTCATTTGCAAAATTTCACAAGCAGGAGGGATTTGGAATTTAATAGAAATATGTTGGCTCTTAATGGCAACTGTAAAGAGGAGATACAATTTTGACGGCAAGGGTGGTTTATAGAACCCATTTAACATTGGACCAGGTTTTGGCTCAATAGTATGAGAAACTTCCATAGTAGTGCACCAGCCTTGCATGGATAATAACCCAATTTTGTCACTGCTGAGAGCCTCCATGCCTGTCATTTCCTCAATGGCAGTCACTCTCTTTGTAATATCATCCTGTTGGGAGAACCAGCGAAAGCCAACATCCACCGTGATAGAAAAAATAATAGGCATGACAATCGGAATTCCCCCAATCAAGAGAACTAGCAGATTTCCAATTCCATACGTATAAGTGCGATGATGTATTTGGTGGAAGACTATAACCTCAACGGTAATCCCGATAGCAACCAAACAAATACAGAAATTACCACTTCTAATGGGATTTTCACAAACAACTGAGGCCCTTTTATCCTTGTGAACACTACACAAAGAGAAAAGGAAATGAAGGATTTCTTCAGGAAGGAATTTTTTAGATTACCTCCCTTTTCACCTTCACGTTCCGAGTTGATGACCCACTTGGTTGCCGCAACATATTTCCTGATGAGGTCAGAGACGGGGCCACCATTGAGATCAGGCTTAAGGTCCCTATGCATCACACCCTTAACGTGATAGATATGCACCACATGAACAATTGCACTACATATCAAAGTAGCAGTCCTCTCTGTATAATGCCCCTTCGCAATAATTCTGTCAAACAACTCACTGCTAGCTACCAATTGCTCCTCCATGTACTGCTGCACCACGGCTGAGGAACTGTCTTCCCTTGAAGACCCAATCCAGAAACCAACATCAGTAGCTCTGTAAGCACGGAGATGACTCTGAGCTTCCCTCATAGGCCCGAAAATTGGTTGAGGGAACAAATAACAGAGACAACGGAAATAGATTCCGCCTGGGTCAATCGGCCACCTGATGTTGCCTCCCATTGGATTTTTTGCCTGTTGTAGGTAGGCAGTGAGCTTGGCCCACGTCTCGGATTCAAGGAAGGCGTCGCCAAAGAGATTTTTGGAAGGTGAAGAGGGTTGGGTTTGTAATTTTTTGGGATGGTGGATGCGAGTAAATGTTGGATTTGGATTAATAAGAATAGATGGAGTGATTTCTCCACTATGATGAGAACTGGCGCTCTTAGAGACTGGAAATAGACCCTTTGTGTAACACCCCGACCCCGAGGGTCCGGAGAGTTAACTCATAAAACCTGATAATTAACTCTAACAAGGCTAGAGTACTTCCAAATTCAAGAATTTATCCATTTTCCCAAACCTCAAATCGAACGTATATACTTCAATTAAATAAATCAAATAAACTCATCTATCCAATATTCAATCCAACAACCCAAATAAAATCAACTCTTCTTCATGTCTCAAATAACAACTAGAAATAATATAACATTAACATAAGTATCCATAAACCGTCTAAATCCATTGAAGCAAACTTAAGAAAGATAATTAACCTCCAACACCAACATTAATATCATGAGATACCCAACAACAAAACAATGCTAATCTTCTCCATAGACTCTAATACTGATCTTCAGCTGAGCCATCGATGTCATCTGAAATATTATGAAGATTAACGGGGTGAGTTATCAACAACTCAGTAAGCAAGAGCATATACCAGCATGTAAACATGAGCATTTATAACATTTGATAAGCCGAACAAAACATTTACTTTCAGAATGCAGAAACAAAACTTTTACAAAACATTAGAGCGAAGTTTTCAGAAAATAAACTTATTCCAAAAAGAACTTCCGTTGGCATTTCCAAACTGAAACATTATAATTAAATCATCTCTTAGCATCACATCGGGACAATACCATGTTTAACCTCCGTGGTAGGGTTATAAACTACCATTATACCCGTGGCTGGGCCATATTCCATGTTTCACCCCCGTGGTAGGGTTATAAACCACCATTATACCCGTGGCTGGGCCATTTTCCATGTTTCACCCCCGTGGTAGGGTTATAAACCACCATTATACCCGTGGCTGGGCCATTTTCCATGTTTCACCCCCGTGGTAGGGTTATAAACCACCATTATACCCGTGGCTGGGCCTTAACAGAAACAGAACGGATTTCATCGAAAATCCGGTTACAATCATATATAGAATCAGAACATCATGCCAAGATTCTCAGATGAAACCTCATATCAAAACAAAACAAAACATTGAAAGGCTTCAGATCATTTCACATGTTCGAGATAAACATAAACAAAATATTCTCATTTGTTCATAACAAAACTTCCAGATTTTCATATTCGCTCTTTTACATAGTTCAGAAATAAAGTACACAAAACTTGCTCATGTCTACACTAGTCATGACAGAAAAACATTTTCCCTCATATAGAATTTATGCATATGCAGAATAAACATTTGAGGTTGTTTTCAGATCATCTCTTTAAAAAATAAACACATTTATTCTCAAAGTCAACCTCCTTTCATTTATTTTATGCAAAACTAGTATATAAACCCCGCTTACCTGGACTTCTTAGCTTTTCAGAAATTTCTTAAAAAAATGTTGAGTCGACTAATAATCGTCACCTATAAAAAATAATCACACAATTTCCGTAAGTTTTCAACTAATTACGGATTTCCATATTTAAGCCTAAGCTTCTAAAATAATCTATCTTAATTTCTCAAAACTTAAAAATCCTCATAATCCCAAAGTATATCATTACTTCATAAAATCACCAATATCCACCACAACCCACGTCATACACAAAACACCAATATTTAAACCCGAACAGCCAACAAATCTCATAGTCTAAACCAATCATACTAACAACTCCATCACCCAATCCAATCAACCCCGTTACTCCTCGGACTCAGTCCGGCAAAACCAACCAGCAATTAAAATACAGTGTAATGTGCTAGTGCAAAAATACATTAAATTCACGAGAATTCTTTGAAAAAAAAACTTACATTGCTATATAATGATTTCCGAAGGATCACGAAACTGAAAAAGGCGACGTCTGAGCAACACCACAGTGTAAAATACACTGTGGCCGTGGGTCACAAATACCCACTTTTCAACGGAGACAAACGAAGACCCCAAAATGATAGGGTAGGGCCTAGAGAGGTCGGTGAAGCCAATGGTGGTGGTGGTTTGCCGTGGATGACGGCGCAAATGGTGGTTTAAGGCCAAAAATGTACAAATCGGAAATGGACTTGGTGGGGCTTCACCGGTGACGGATCGGAGCTGGGGTTGGGTCCAAAGGGTTGCCAAGAGGTCGGGGATGAAGTGGTAGGAAGATGGTGGCCAATGGTGGCGCGACGGCGGCGCGCGAAGGAGGTGAAGGCCGCGGCTTCAAGCCGTGCGTGGAGGCTAACGGTGGCTCGGATGGAAGTGAGGTTGGTAGGGTGAGGTCGCCGGCGGCAGGGGAACCAAATGGAGGGGGCGGTGTCGACCACGGCGGCTCGACGGCGGTGGGCTGGGTGGAGGCCGAAGTCGCACGGGGAGAGAGAGAGGGTCGGGCTCGCGCGGGAGAGAAGGAAACCGAAGGAAATAAGGAGAAAAGAAAAAAGAAGGAAAAGAAAAGGAGAGGAAAGAAAAAAGAGGGAAAAAGAAATGAGGTCCAATCCTTATAACTTGGGTCACGAAAATGATCCAACGGAAACGATTTTAAAACCATAAGTTAAATAAAATAATTTAAACGTAATGGTAAAGTCAAATTGAAATAATTAAATCACCCAGTGATTAATTTAAATATTAAAAGCAATTTAAATGCATAACAATAAATAAATATCAAGAAAGCACACAATAAAATAATTTTCACCAAATTAACAAATTAAAATCATAGAAATAAACTCACTAAAAATCCAACCAATTTTAAAATAAGAGGATAAATTTTTGAATAAATAATAAAAATCCTTCAGTAAAAAAATTACACTAAAATACGGGGTGTTACATCCTTCCCCCCTTAAAAAAATTTCGTCCTCGAAATTTGTAAGGTCAAACATCACGCTAAAGCAGGATGCCAGATACAACTCAAAACACGCTCGAAAAGACCATACCAACAACAACTCCCAACAAGCATGAGTAATGTTCTCTCAAGTCTATTTTCATAGGCAATTCCATCATAGTCGTATTAGTCCCCCAGTGGCACAACACGTCCAGTATTCTTAGGGTGGCAATACTATCCAAAATCTCATCTTTCCACAAGAGCCTTTACACAACATCCAAGGAATCCCAATGATTATTACTATTTTCGTAACACGATCTGCGCTAACCTCAATCGACTCTTATGTTAAAACTCACAAACCTTAATTGAATTCTACAGGTTGGTAACCTATTAGCCACTTCTAAAGTTAACCATCAATAAACATTTCCATCATCCAGACCTATTATCTCAAAATCAACAAGAATTATATCCTCATTCCGCACCACCAAAAGTTTAATCTCTAATTCCTTAAGATCAGCATAAGGTTTGAATCCTTAAATATAACACAACATAATACCATTGAGTACGAGGTAGCTCAACGCCTACTAACCAAAAAAAACTCTCACCACATTTGGTAGAAAATTCTTTATCTCCAAAACCATGAACTATTACACACTTTCCTCAAACTCACCAAGAATTAATTCCTGGATCTGCACCAACTATTATCCTTAAATCTGCTATGGATCTAATCCCAAAACCTACCACTAAAACCTCGAATTAATAACAATTATTATCCAAACTGGACCAATACCTTCAATCCTCAAAGAAATAATTCCCTTAAAATTTCCTATATTAATAACTCAACTTCGATCAACCCCATTAATGGTCACAGATTAAACAGTCTCCAAAATAAATCAAGCTAACACTCCAAGCTTGCAGAATTAAAAAAATTTCAATCTCATTATAAATCAGTCCTTCAAATTGCAATTCTAAGATCTTAAATTATATAAGAATCAATTTCTGAAATCTGTAAGATCGATGAACTTATATCCAATAATAAAACAATTGACTCCCAAAGCTTTCAAAATCTAAACATTAAACGATAACAATCATTTCCGAAAATCTGCAAAACCTTAAACTTTTGGTGAAATTTCCGTAAGTCTATCTTTAAAGTTTGTTGAACTTACAATCTTCTATTCTAAAGCCTCGTGTCATACATCCATGAAATCGAAAATCTCAACTATCTTACTCCCCAAATAGATCACCCAGACTATGTCGTTCCTTTCAAACCTTGATATTATAAATGCACACCAAGTTGATAAAAGTTCAAGTTTACTCTGCTAAATATAACAAAAGCGTTCTCAGTCATACCATCATCCTGCCATAACTTAATCCTTAACCTGCTTTTCAGCTTCGAACGAAACGAACAAAACAAAATAAACTTAATAAATATAATAATATAATTTCAATTCAAATAAAATAAAATCAAACAAAACCAAATAAATTCAAGTTAAATAAAAATAATAATTTCCAATTAAACCTTTAAACTTTTCTGGTACTGCACACATGGTTTTACCCAAACTTAGTCATATAATTAATCAGCACATATAGTCATTCCTACCATCTAATATTGTAAACCCGAGATCGCTCTAAACTCTCTTTCGTCTTTAGAAATCTAACCTCAAAAATCTAAACCTTAAATTAATCTTATAAAGATTATCTCCTACAGTCCACCAAGTAAGCTTGTCGGATTTAAAATCCTTAAACCTCAAAATCTCGAAACTCAATCATAGAGTCTGTAAAATCTAAACCTCCAATATCCACATAATCATCTCTTATTCTTTAAAATTCTACACCTCAAATCTGAAGTTTCTTCTTAAACCCACAGATATCTAAACCTCCAAGGTTTATAGTATGCAGAATCTCTAACCTGGCTCTGATACCATCTGTAACACCCCGACCCCGAGGGTCCGGAGAGTTAACTCATAAAACCTGATAATCAACTCTAACAAGGCTAGAGTACTTCCAAATTCAAGAATTTATCCATTTTCCCAAACCTCAAATCGAACGTATATACTTCAATTAAATAAATCAAATAAACTCATCTATCCAATATTCAATCCAACAACCCAAATAAAATCAACTCTTCTTCATGTCTCAAATAACAACTAGAAATAATATAACATTAACATAAGTATCCATAAACCGTCTAAATCCATTGAAGCAAACTTAAGAAAGATAATTAACCTCCAACACCAACACTAATATCATGAGATACCCAACAACAAAACAATGCTAATCTTCTCCATAGACTCTAATACTGATCTTCAGTTGAGCCATCGATGTCATCTGAAATATTATGAAGATTAACGGGGTGAGTTATCAACAACTCAGCAAGCAAAGAGCATATACTAGCATGTAAACATGAGCATTTATAACATTTGATGATAAGCCGAACAGAACATTTACTTTCAGAATGTAGAAACAAAACTTGTACAAAAACATTAGAGCGAAATTTTCAGAAAAATAAACTTATTCTAAAAATAGAATCCGTTGACATTTCTAAACTGAAACATTATAATCTTATCTTCATTTAATATCACATCGGGACAATACCATGTTTAACCCCCGTGGTAGGGTTATAAACCACCATTATACCCGTGGCTGGGCCATATTCCATGTTTCACCCCCGTGGTAGGGTTATAAACCACCATTATACCCATGGCTGGGCCATTTTCCATGTTTCACCCCCGTGGTAGGGTTATAAACCACCATTATACCCGTGGCTGGGCCTTAACAGAAACAGAACGGATTTCATCGAAAATCCGGTTACAATCATATACAGAATCAGAACATCATGCCAAGATTCTCAGATGACACATCATATCAAAACAAACACTGAAAAGCTTCAGATCATTTCACATGTTCGAGATAAACATAAACAAAATATTCTCATTTGTTCATAACAAAACTTCCAGATTTTCATATTCGCTCTTTTACATAGTTCAGAAATAAAATACACAAAACTAGCTCATGTCTACACCAGTCATGACAGAAAAACACTTTCTCTTATATTGAATTTATACATATGCAGAATAAATATCTGAGGTTGTTTTCAGCTCATTTCTTTTCAAAAACAAACACGTTTATTTTCAAAGTCAACCTCATTTTATTTCTTTTATGCAAAACTAGTATATGAACCCCGCTTACCTGGACTTCTTAGCTTTTCAGAAATTTCTTCAAAAAAATGTTGAGTCGACTAAAAATCTTCACCTATAAAAAAAATAATCACACAATTTCCGTAAGTTTTCAACCAATTACGGATTTCCATATTTAAGTCTAAGCTTCTAAAATAATCTATCTTAATTTCTCAAAACTTAAAAAAAATCCTTATAATCCCAAAGTATATCATTACTTCATAAAATCACCAATATCCACCACAACCCACGTCATACACAAAACACCAATATTTAAACCCGAACAGCCAACAAATCTCATAGTCTAAACCAATCATGCTAACAACTCCATCACCCAATCCAATCAACCCCGTTACTCCTCGGACTCAGTCCGACAAAACCAAACAGCAATTAAATACAGTGTAATGTGCTAGTGCAAAAATACATTAAATTCACGAGAATTCTTTGAAAAAAATACTTACATTGCTATATAATGATTTCCGAAGGATCACGAAACTGCAAGAAGTGGCGGCTCAGCAACGTAACAGTGTAAAATACACTCTGGCCGTGAGTCTCAAAAACCCACTTTTCAACGGAGACAAACCAAGACCCAAAATTGATAGGGTAGGGCCTAGAGAGGTCGGTGAAGCCAATGGTGGTGGTGGTTTGCCGTGGATGACGGCGCAAATGGTGGTTTAAGGCAAAAAATGTACAAATCGGAAATGGACTTGGTGGGGCTTCACCGGTGACGGATCGGAGCCGGGGTTGGGTCCAATGGGTTGCCAAGAGGTCGGGGATGCAGTGGTAGGAAGATGGTGGCCAA